>NC_050464.1:700693-1051040 GCF_903995425.1 Onychomys torridus | reverse complement strand
TCACTGTCCCCCATCATCACGGGCAGAAGTGACAAGATTTCTAAGAGAGGATCCACACCTTATCTTACCCAAACTTGAAAAACATCCAGACCATGGAGATAAAGTACATGCTTCCCGAACTCCACCTTCCTCACCAAAGATAAGGTAGAAATGAGGCAGTTAGCACTTACTGCTCTGGAAATGAAGTGGGGGAGGATATGGTGCTGGGAAGGGCTTAAGTAGAGAGAAGCCACAGCCCTGCTGGGAGCTGGGCTTCCCCGGTGGCCTGTGACTGTGTTTCCACATACCAGCTTGCTTTTCCTGTCCCGAGGGCTGGGGGTATCTTCCTCCTCGACTTCCTTCAGCTGTAAGAGGCTCTCCTGCTTGTCACCGTCTGGCTTTGATGTATGTGGACTGGCCTCTGCACATCCCGTAAGCTCTTGGCTTTCTCTGTGTTCCTCATCCTTGGGTAGCCGGATCAAGGCTCTCCTCCAGTAAGCTTCTGCGGGCTTCCTGAGGCTGGTTCTGTCCCAGAGGGAGCTGCTGTATAGGGTCTGAGGCCCCAGTGAGCACTGCACCGACTTGTCCACCCGAAGGCTCACCTGTACAGCCACGTCTTTAGTGTTGGCCTTGCATAGCCGTAGACTCAGGTTGGGGTTCATCTGGGTGAGAATGGCCTGAAGCTGAGCCCTCTTGTAAGGGTACATGCAGGACTCAGAGGCATTTGCTGGTACTGTAGGCCCTGGCCTGGCTAGGAAAACAGGAGGACCCACGTTTTGCCTCCAGTCTTGCTGTTTACAGTGACTCCAGAGGCCAGGGTGGCTCAAAGGCAGTGTGCTCCCATAGCCTTGCTGGAAGCTGTAAGGAACTTGGACAAAGCGCTCCATTGGGGTAGTTTCCTGCCGGAGTCTGTGCTCCTGTTCTGCTCCCCACCCCCTACCTGTCTCTTCCTCCTTGTAGATCTGGTTCGGGTTCACCCAGGTTTCTTCATTTATTCCAGAGTGAGAGCTGCCCCCTTAGCTCCCTAATTGAAGGAGGGAGCTAGCCATGTGACTCCTAATTGTTTTCCTACCTTTTCAATTTGCAGTTCTCAGCTCTTTTTCCTCAAGGCTGTTTTTCATCTGTCTTCTCCAGCAGGAGCTGTAATTAATTATTTCATTCATGGATTCTCTTGGTGACTATTTTGTTCATCTGGTATTGGTAGGTGGGAATGTAAATTAGTATAGGGATTATGGAAAACAACACAGGACTTCCTCAGGAATTAAAAACAGGAGTGCAGGAGAGTCAGCTCAGTGGCTAAGAGTGCAGAGTGCTCTTGTCAACTTCAATTCCCAACACCCACACTGGGGGGCTCACAAACACCTGCAACTCTAGCTCCACAGGACCTGACACCCTCTTTGGACTGTAACCAGCATTCACATACATATACACAGATATATACACATAATTTAAAAAATATATAGCTGGGCGGTGGTGGCGCACGCCTTTAGTCCCAGCACTCGGGAGGCAGAGCCAGGCGGATCTCTGTGAGTTCGAGGCCAGCCTGGTCTCCAAAGCGACTTCCAGGACAGGTGCAAAGCTACACAGAGAAAACAAAAACAAAAAGAAGCAAATCTTTAAAAGAAGTTAGAAATACAGATGACCTACCAATCCCACTATTTGTATGCAGACTCAAAGAAAGTGAAATCCAGAAGTTAAGAGATTCTGTGCTCCATGTTCATCCAAGAATCAAACTATGGAAACCACCTAAGTATCAGGTGACAGTTAAGTAAAGAAATGGTCATATCTGGGAATTTCATTTAGTCATTAAACAAAAAAGAGAAAGCAGGTGTGGTGCTACAGATCTTGTAATCTCAGAACCTGAAAGGCTGAGGCAGGAGACTCACAAGTTTGAGACCAGCCTGGCTGTACATCCAGACCATTTTGCTTCCTTGCTTTTGTTCTGGATGAACCTGAAGGACATTATGTTAAGTATAATAAGCTAGACAGAAAAAAATTTATTATGTGATCTCATATATAAAATCTAAGGAACTCAAATACATAATCACCAGTGCGGGCTGGGGGTGGGTGGGTGGGGGTGGGGTTATTGGTCAAAAGGCATGAAGGTGCAATTAAGTGCGATGAATGAGTCTAGAACTCTCAAGCACAGTATGAGGACTACAGTTAACAACTGTGGATGTAAAAACACAGCTCTCACCTCAAAACAAACAAGAGTCAGTTTATTTGGGAGGCAAATTTGAGTCATCATGGCCCAGAAACACAGATTTAGGTTACCCCAAATTCTATGTTCCAATGTGGAGGCAGTTCCATGAAGTATCTATAGTTACAGAACAAAGAAAGTCATAAATTAAGGCATTTTTAAAAATACATTGATGGGGATGGAGAGATGGCTCAACCATTAAAGGCTAGGCTCACAACCAAAACAAACAAACAAACAAATAAAAACCACCAAAAACTAAACAAAACCAAACCATTGTTAACAGAGAGATGGGTTACAGACAGGGAGAGATCTCAGCTTCAGGCCTTAGGTGCTATCTGATACCATTCTTGGACCTTTAGTTGGTACAGTTTTGTTAATACATTCCAATGTTTTTTTTTTTCCATCTGTTCACTAGGATATTAGGTCCCACACCACAGAAGTGGGCAAAGAATACATTCTTGTGAACTAAAGACAGCATGAGATAAATTTAATTAGGTTCTGGACCTGCAACATTCCAAACTCTCCACAGTCAATGAGTTTTAATCAACATTGTAGACACAGTCTTTTCCTAGAGATTCCCATTCACACAATACTGTACTACATCAGAGATTTGCTAAGAGAATAGATTTAGTACTCTCTATCATACACCTATACATAGAAGGTAACTATGTGAAGGAGACTATGCTATGTGACTTGTATTCATTATTCACAATGTATATGAGCATGGAGATGGGGTGCACATTATACACATTTTTATGAAAATGATAACTTAGAAACAATTAGTGAATTGAACCCTATAATGTTTGGTAGTAAACAAGCTGAGCAACTGAACTCAAAGATATAGAGTATATTAGAGTAGATGCAGTGGTTGTAAGGTTCCTTGTACCAAGAACAAGGGACATAGTTATAGGCTGGTGAGGGTCAGGAGTGTGTGATAATGAAACTACTTTCAGAAAGTGAAATGTATTACTGTTTCTCACTGTTCCAACTACTGCATCTTAGTGAGACACCTCTCTCCTCAGCTTCCCCAGGGAAGAAAGCACTTCTTCTTTTTTAAGTGTATTTTGTTTTGAGACAGAGTTTCTCTATGTAGCCCTGGCCAGCCTGGAATTCTCTCTATAGACCAGGCTGGCCTTGAGCTCAGAGATTCGCCTGCCTCTGCCTCAGGTGTGCACCACCACCACCTGGCTCTAAGTAGGAATTTATTATTTTCATGTATTTTATGTATGAGAGCTTTGTCTGCATGTACACCTCCACTCCAGAAGAGGGCATCAGATCCCATTATAGATGGTTGTGAGTCACCATGTGAGTGCTGGGAACTGAACTCAGGACCTCTGGAGAAGCAGCCAGTGCCTTTAACTGCTCTGCTCTCTCTCCAGCCCTAATTCTTTTTTTGTTTTTGTTTTTGTTTTTGTTGAGACAGGGTTTCTCTGTAGCTTTGGAGCCTGTCCTGGACTAGCTCTGTAGCCCAGGCTGGCCTCGAACTCAGAGATCCACCTGCCTCTGCCTTCTGAGTGCTGGGATTATAGGCGTGTGCCATCACTGCCCAGCCCTATTCTCCCCCCACTCCCCCCAAACAGGGTTTCTCTGTGTAGCTTTGTGCCTTTCCTGGAACTCACTTGGTAGCCCAGGCTGGCCCTAATTCTTATTTATAGGGTCAATGCAGATTTCACAAGGTAAGTATATGAAGTCAAACGGATTCAAATTCACACTTGGGACTATTACCGGGCTAGTTAACTGAGTTTTTACCCATTGGACAATACTAAACACTTTATAGTATTGTAAGAAACATTCAGTAAGTAGTAGTTTAATATTAGATAATACCATTCACACCTCTTTTTTGCTAACTAGACCTATATGAAAAGTTTTAGGTTTTTTGTTTGTTTGTTTTTACATTAGTGAGGCTTCCTTCTACAACTGAGGATTACTGATTACCAGACAAAAAGGATACCAATGAACCAAGCAGACTTTTCCAGTAGTCTTTCTGGCAGTGCTGAGTCTCTAACCCAGGGCCTTGCAAAATCTCTACCCTTGAGGCATGTTCCCCGACCCCACGTCATTCTTTTTCTAATCTAAGGCCTTTTACTGCTTACGTGTGTTCTGGAAGCAGCAAGGCCCCTAAGATCTCACTTGCTGAATCCAACTGAAGGCTTTCTAAGGTTCACACATTAAACCCAAAGTAAGCCATGAGGCTCACAGCTAGTCACCCTGTAAACTCGGGGATGAGGTTATGTTTCAGCCTTCTAGCTTGGTTTCCCAAAGTCTCACAAAACATGGTGATTGTATCCTGAAACTGTATAAGATACTACCTATGAAAGGAGTACTAATATTTCAGGACTGTTATCCATCCTGGGGGCGGCGGGCACAACAACTTGTGTCCCAAGTCAGGTCCTACCACCCGCCCTCTATAAGCCAAGTTAAAAGTGGAAAGCAGAGAGCGGAGTGACCAGGAAGAGGGGCAAAGAGATCCAGTGAACCCCTCCAAAGTCCATCTTTAGAGTCCTGAAATGATATTAAAGTGTAAATAGAATGCCAAGGTCTCTAAGCAGACCCGGAAGATAAAGCCAACTAGAAACAAAATTTCAATGTATAAGAGACGGGTATCGACTTAGGACAACCCCAAACCAAGTACTCAGCACAAAGGAGATTTATTTGCCCCAGAGGGACAAAAGGTAGGGAGTAAGAGACAAAGACAGGAGATAGAGGGCGAGGAAGAAGTGGAGAGGGGTATTTGTCCCGGAGACAAAGGATTGCCTCTGGATAGAGAGGAGACAGACGTGACCCATAGGCAAACGGCAGTTTATAAGGGTAAAAGGGAAAACCCCGTGTTAGGATGAAATGTTTGATTTTGATCGAGCATGTTAAATTAGGGCAGCCGAAGGGGCTTCTGATAGCTGGACCTCGGTCGTCAGTCTCAGGAGGAGGAAGTGGCCGAATAAGGGACTAGACCTTGGTGGCCAGCTTTAGGGGTGTGATCTAACGGTTTTTAGCAAGGGCAGGGCTTGCCAGGGCCACATGTTTGCCATGCCAGAGATGGCCAGAGTCCCTTCACAACCTACACGGAGAAGGAAAGAAGAAACCACGGGAGACCCGCCCACAACGAGACCAACATGAGCTCGCGGGTAGAAAAGGTGCCGGGGACTCGGAGTGGCTGCGGATGGGCGAGTGTTCTGAGGGGAAGGTCGGTCGGTGCTCGGACCCTCTGTCGCGACCGCTGATCCAGGAAGGCCCCGAGACGGCCGCCGAGAGCGGCAGACCGAGCCGGGCCTCCCACTTCCGGGCGGCGCTGGCGCTGCGTCCCCGCGTCGCCGGGTCATGACGTCACGCCCAGAGAGCGGCGGGCTTTTCGCGCGAGCCTGTGAAGGGAGCCCGCGCAGCGTCCGTCAGCGACTGCGGCGGAGCGGGTCGGCGGGGCCAGGTACAGGTGGGCGCTCGCTCCGGGGTCGCAGGGGCCGTGGGGACACGCCTGACATCCCGGGGGCGCCGCTCGACTCCTCCAGGGCCGCCGCGCACCCCACCCCGGCCCGGTTCCGCCCAGCTCCTTGCAGCCGGCGGGCGTCCCTCCCACGGGGGTCTGGCACGCCCCAGGAGCCCGCCGCAGCGCTCGGTCGGTAGTTGGTGATTACCTAACGTGTCTGTGTCAGCTCAGCTCCGTCACTAAGTAACGTGATTAGTTTTAAATAACATTAAAGACTCCTGCTACTGACCCGCACCATAGCCACTTTCTGGTGCATGTGGTTGATGTCTAGTAGCCACTTGGTTTTAAAGCACAAATCTAAACTGTCCCCATCCTCATGGTAAGTTCTGTTCTTGTCCCGAAAGATGGGCCTAAGGTAGTGTGGTTGGACAAACTTAGCCTGTCACCGAGAGAGCA
Organism: Onychomys torridus; assembly: GCF_903995425.1. Lineage (NCBI taxonomy): Eukaryota > Metazoa > Chordata > Mammalia > Rodentia > Cricetidae > Onychomys > Onychomys torridus. Next base: position 1,044,987 of record NC_050464.1, on the reverse strand, counting down.
ACCCCGTGAAGTGTATTTTACTTTCTCTTTTGCAGACCTCTTTACCAAGCATCGGCGAATATACTGTAGAGAAAATGCCCATTGAATACAAAAGGAGACCAACTTTTTTTGAAATTTTTCAGGCGCGATGCAGCACAGCAGGTATTGACGAGTTTTTATAAAACTTGGTAAATTAAGTAACATTGAGAAAATGTTTCCAGTGAAGTCAAGGTGGGTGCTTGCTTTAAAAAAAAGAAAAATTGAAACAAAAATAGCACTTGGGAGGCAAAGGCAGGCGGAGCTCTGTGAGTTTGAGGCCATTCTAGTCTACATAGCAAGATAAAGGACAGCCAGGGCTACATAGAAAGACCCTGTCTCAAAAAAACAAACAAATACTTCAGCGAGGTGTGATGGGTCACATTTGTAATCCCAGGGAACTTGATGTAGAAGACTGAGCCGGGGATTAAATACGAGTTCAGAACCAGCTTGGGCTACATAGGGAATTCTAGGATGACCTGAGCTACAGAGCTCAGACCTAATGTTTTTTAGTGGGGGATGAGAGTGACACTGGGGTGTACCTCAGGTGGGACAGTCCTTGCTTTCTGGGTCTCTGGCTTTGTTCTTCAGCATCACTTAAACCAGGCCTTAGCAGATGCCTGTAGTCTCACCACTTGGAGGGTAGAGGCCGGAGGATCTGAAGTCCAAGGTTGTCCTCAACCACGTGGCCAGTAAGGGACACGTGAGACTCTTTCTGAATTGAACAGTAAAACAACTCAGGACTTGAAAGTTTTCTTTGTTCCGTAAACAGTTTGCGGAGTCATAGATCTAGTTAATGTAGTCCTTTACTGGTCAGCCAGGTGGTGTAGAATACCTACATAGATGGGAGATTAACACTGTGACTTCCCATGGAAAGAATTGTTTTCAAAGTGCTACCAGCAAGTCAGAAGCATTGACGATGCTACTGATGAACAGTTGTCAGACCCTTCTTTTAAGATTTTTTTTTTTTTTTTTTTTTTTGGTTTTTCGAGACAGGGTTTCTCTGTGTAGCTTTGCACTTTTTCTGGGACTCACTTGGTAGCCCAGGCTGGCCTCGAACTCACAAAGATCCACCTGCCTCTGCCTCCCGAGTGCTGGGATTACAGGCGTGCGCCACCAACGCCCGGCTAAGATTTATTTTTTATTATTTTAAACCATATGTCTGTGTGTGTCTGTGTCTGTGTGTCAGTATATGCTCCTGTGTACAGGTGCCTGCAGAGGCCAGAAGAGGGCATCAGATGCCCTGGAGCTGGTGTTACAGGTGGTTGTGAGCTTCTTGATGTGGGTACTAGAGAGTGAATTTGGGTCCTCTGCAAGAGCAGTAAACAACCACTGAGCCATCTCTCCAGCCCCATTTGTCCTGTTTGAAAGACATCATCTTGCTAGGTAACTGTGGCTGATTTAAAATTTACTGTGTAGATCAGGCTGGTTTCAAACTTGTAGTGATCATCCTGCATATTGGGATTGCCGCGTGAGCAGCCACACCTGGCTCTGAATTAGATAGTGTAAGTTAAGTACTGACAGAGTGCTTGAAAAAGAAAATCACATCCATTAATATTGCAACTGATCTGATCCAATGAATCTTTTGAAAGAAATCTTTTGGGAAGAAATCAGCCACTGTGAGGCCCTAGAAATGGTTGATTTCATTTTGAAAACTCACATGTCATCATTAGCAGCAAACTTTTCTTTGCTATGATGAGCTCACTGCATTCTTGAGAAAACGACTACCAAACTCTTCAGATCGGAACACTTGGTTGGCCTGGCCGTCCTTCCAAGGAAAAGATGGCCTTTCTGAAAAGTGAACGAGTTCTGCTCACAGCTCATCACAAGTGCTTTTCTGTTATACTTCCATCTGCAGAAATGCTGTATGCCTGTTGTTTCTCAGGAAATTTTGGAAGGGTGTGCTAAAGAATTAAGCTTGGTCCCATCAGTGGGTAAAGGTGTGTGCTACATCTACCTGATGTAGTACATGAAGGTAGAAGGACAGAAGCAGCTCTGCGTGCACACACACACCTACACACCTACCTGTTAGCACATGCACACCCACATACATCATATAAACAGAGGAACAAGATTTAAACATAAGCTTCATGTGGTTCATTTTTACTTTATCAGTGAATCCCTGGCATTATCCCCCTTGGGTTGGTAGGAAAGCTCACTAGTTGGATCCACTGCCTTCCGTCACAGAGATGCACCGGTTGTTTACACACCTTATCCTTGTTCTGCTGATGCAGGTGTTGACACTGAGAAAGGCAGGGACACCATGGTCTAGTTGTGAACATGCATTGAACCTATTGAGTCTCCTGAAACATGAGACACTGCTGTGGAGGGTGGGCGGGCCGTGTAAGAACCTCCTTCATACTTGAAAGTCTTTCTTCAGCCCATGTTCATAAAGAGATCTATCATGCTTACAGAGTCTTCAAAATCATTGGTTTTTAACCTATGGAGTACATGCTTACTGTGAATAAAGAGATTTGTCATACTAACAGTCTTCAAAATAATTTTTTTTAACCTATGGAGTACATGCTTACTATGGATAGTTTTTTTTTTTTTTCCTGAATTGATGATTATTGTTAAGAAAGTAAAAAAAGATAATATAGCTAAATTCTATCTCCTTGTAATTTTTTTGTAATTAATGTTTCACTGTACTTTCAAAAGAGTAGATTAATGATCAAGTTATCCACAGTCATAATTCTTGTTTTCTTTTTCTTTTTTGTTTTCTGTATTTGGTATGATATAGATTATGGAGTCGTGTGTCCCTCCCCTCCCCCCTTGCTCTTTGAGACAGGGTTTCTCTGTGTAGTCCTGGCTGTTCTGGAACTTGCTCAGTAGACCAAGCTGGCCTTGAGCTCAGAGATTTGTCTGCCTCTGCCTCCTGAGTGCTGGGACTAAAGTCATGGACTACTATGCCCAGTTTCCTCTTCTTTTTTTAAGATAGGTTCCTGGGGCTGGAGAGATGGCTCAGCAGTTAAGAGCACTGGCTGCTCTTCCAGAGGTCCTGAGTTCAATTCCCAGTACCCACTTGGCAGCTCACTACTGTCTGTAACTCTAGTCCCAGGGTACCCAACACTATCAAACAGACATACGTTCAGGCCAAACACCAATATGCATAAATAAAATTTTTTTTAAAAGATAGCGCCCCCTTTCTCTGTTAGTTTTTTTTTTTTTTTTTAAAGAAGATTTATTTATTATGTACACAGAAGAGGGCGCCATATCTCACTACAGATGGTTATGAGCCACCATGTGGTTGCTGGGAATTGAACTCAGGACCTCTGGAAGATCAGTCGGTGCTCTTAACCTCTGAGCCATCTCTCTAGCCCCTCTGTTAGTTTTTAAGATAGAATTTCACTATGTAGGCAAGCTAGCCTGGAACTCATGACACTCCTGCTGTAGCCTCCTAAATGCTAGAATTACAAGTGTATGATACCATACCCAGCTGAGAAATGGTTTTTATGTAGCTAACCTCAAACTTAAGCTCTTCCTGTCTCAATCCCCAAGTGAGAGGATTACAGGTGTACGCCACCATGCCCAGCTGATCAAAATTTCAAGTTCTTTTTTTTAGGGTTTGTGTGTGTGTGTGTGTGTGTGTGTGTGTGTGTGTGAGTGAGAGAGAGAGAGAGAGAGAGAGAGAGAGAGAGAGAGATTTATTATGTATACAGTGTTCTGTCTGCATGTATGCTTGCAGACCAGTAGAGGCACGAGATCTTATTGTAGATGGTTTTGAGCCGACATGTGGTTGCTGGGACTTGAACTCAAAACTTCTGCAAGAACAGCCAGTGCTCTTAACCTCTGAGCCACCTCACCAGCCCCTTGTTTTGCTTTGTTTTGTTTTTTATGTCTTTAAACTTATTTTGTGGTGGAGACAGACTGATGGGGCTGTCAGAGGACAGCTTGCAAGATCCAGTTCTCTGCTCCCACCATGTGGGTTCTACTCATGAGCTGAGGTCCTCAGGCTTGGCAGCAAGCACCTTTACCTGCTGCGCTGCCTTGCTGACATGAAGGTCTCAGTATGTAGCCTGGGCTGTTTTCAAGCTTGTAGTCCTCCTGCCTCAGACCTGCTGGGAGCTAGAATAACGTGTGAGTACAACTATGTTCTCTCCTTTATCCTTTACTGTGATCTTTGCACCTCTTTGGCTTTTTGTTTGTTTGTTTGTTTTTTGAGACAGGGTTTCTCTGTGTAGCTTTGTGCCTTTCCTCAAACTTGCTCTGGAGACCAGGCTGGCCTCGAACTCACAGAGATCCGCCTGGCTCTGCCTCCCGAGTGCTGGGATTAAAGGCGTGCGCCACCACCGCCCGGCTCCTCTTTGGCATTTTTAATCGATTTTGCGTGTATGTGTGCATGTGTGTGTTTGTGCACACATGTCCCACGACACAGGGTGAGAAAACAACTTCTGAGTGTGGGTTCGACCCTGTCTTAGGCGGTCAGGCACAGCATGAGTGGAACCAGCTTCACCAGCCTTATTCTTTCCTATGATCTTCATTGCTCGTGAGTTTCTCTGTGTCATTGATTAAAACTAAGATAAGATTTTTGCCTTCCTTGCAGATTTAGGACCAATAAGCCTCAATTGGTTTGAAGAACTTTCTTCAGAAGCCCCACCATATAATTTTGAACCTCCAGAAGAATATGAATATAAGCCCCACAATTATGAACCACAGCTGTTTAAAACACCACAGAGGAAGACTTCTTACCATCAGTTGGCTTCAACTCCAATAATATTCAAAGAACAAGGTCAAACCCTACCACTAGACCAGTCGCCTTTCAAACAATTAGGTAACTATAGCCAGATGTGGTGGAACACACCTTTAATCCCAGCACTTGGAAGAGAATCAGGTGGATCTCTGAGTTCGAGACCAGCCTGGTTTATGTACAAAGTTTATGACAGCCAGAGCTACATGATAGAGAGACCCTGTCTCAAAATGGAAAAAAAAATTAGTTAATTATAGATTAAACTTGGGCCAGTCATGCAGTGTGATGGAGGGATGGTAAGCTAGGACTTAAGGCAAAGTTGTGTGTAAAGTCACAGCTCTGTGATAAACTTGAGTTTTGTTGTGCTAATCAATCTTTCTCGTCTCTTTCCTGACTGAAGAATGGAGGTGGTGGAAATAATATATGATGGGTTTGGATTCATTGAAAGAATTTCAATATTTAATCAATGTTTTTTTTTCTCATATGATTAATATGCTAAGTGTTAGTAAATATACTAAGATTTTTCTGAATTATGACTTTGATATTCAAAAAAGCCTGTGACTTGTTGATGTTGACTAAGCTATATTTCTGCAAGCTATAATAGGATGGAGCTTTCTTCAGGTCAATTTCTTCTGAGAATTTTAATTTGACAGCGGTTTCTCTGACCTAGGTGCCAGGTGTTTGTAAACACTTATTTAGTAAGGTTGTACATTTATCCAGTCTCTGGACTATTTATTGCCTACTTGACATAAGTGTGCACTTTGCTTTGCTTTATAGTACTACTTCATGATATGCTCAGGGAGCATGTCAGGTGTTGTTGTAATTGCTATGGATGTAGTAAAAGGATGGAATTTCTACCTCGAGAAGCTCACAGAGCAAGCTCCAAGACAGCCAGGGCTGTAAGCCCAAAAGGAGGGAGGGGACAGAGGCGGACAAACAGACATCTTGTACATAGTTCTGCAGGTTTAGCAGCATGTTTTCAGAGTAGTCAGATGGTTGGATATAACCAAAAGTGGAATGTAAGGACCAGCATCTTATCAGCCACATCAAATGAGGCCATCAGGAGAGCGGGAGAGTTTGGCAATGTACGTGTTTATCATTTGATAATTTGTTTTTATTTTATGTGCATTGGTATTTTGCCTGCATGTATGTCTGTGTAAGGGAGTCGGGTCCCCTGGAACTGGAGTTACAGACAGGTGTGAGCTGTCATGTGGGTGCTGGGAACTGAACCTGGGTCCTCTGGAGGAGCAGCCAGTGCTCTTAACCACTGAGCCATCTCTCCAGCCCTAGCCCCACATGTTTATCATTGAAAAGCCCTAGTTTCAATCTCCAGCACCAAAGGGAAGGAAGGAGGAGGGGAAGTTGCAGTCATGAAAGCCTTGTATTCCCCCTTTTATTCAGGAATCTGAAATGGAATGATGGAAGTTTCTCACAGGATGATACAGTCAGATAGGCCTTGGTTGGTTTCCATTCAGTGTCTCCCTTTATTTTTACCTTCCATGGTGCCATGGCATAGGGTGCACATCATCTCTTGAGATGCATTTCTGTAGGAGGTGTCAGCTCCTTGTACATTCTTTTTTTGTTCTTAAGTTCAAAATCCAGTGTCTACACCCTCACTGGATTATTTTATTATTCCAGGGAAGATGGTTGCAAGTAGTAAACATACAAATCACCACAGAACGAAGGCCAAAGTGGAACCCATGGTTGATGTTGCCAGTCCACCTCTGAGGTCTTGTCTCAGTGAAAGGTATGATGACTCTGGGATATACTTTATAAATACTTAGAGAGGTACATGTTGTATTTGTTTGTTTGCAAGGCCTGGTCTCACACTTCAGTCCAGGCTGGCTTTGCATTCAAAATTTTTCAGCCTTAGCCTCCCACGAGGCTGGGGATTCTGTTGTGAACCATTATGCTCAACTCTTATTAAAATGTGTTTAAACAAAATGTTTTCGTGCATGTGATTTTTTTTTTTGTTTTGTTTTGTTTTTTAAGATTTATTTATTATGTATACAGTGTTCTGCCTGCATGTGTCCCTGCAGGCCAGAAGAGGGCACCAGATCTCATTACAGATGGTTGTGGTTGCTGGGAATTGAACTCAGGACCTTTGGAAGAGCAGTCGGTACTCTTAGCCTCTCTCTCTGAGCCATCTCTCCAGCCTCTCATGCATGTGTTTATTTCACAGAAATAAGCTGTTATCCAGATCACTTTGGCTGCGTAACTCCTGGAGGAGCTTCTGTTTTTAAATAATGCGTAATAAATTCCTCAACTGGGTAGTTTTTATGGCAGAAACATTTACTTTGAGCCAGGCCTGGTAACCCACTCCTAAAATCCTAGCACTAGGGAGACAGAGGCAGCTGGGTCACAGTGTAAGGCCAGCCTGGGCTACATAACAAGCCCTTGTCTCCAAAACCCTGAACCACTGAGATTCACCACAGAATGACCTCTCTGTGACTGCTGCTGTCCTTTTAACCTGCGGCCGTTGTCTCGTTTCGTCCAGCCCTCTTCCTCTGCGATGCGCACAGGTTGTGCCACCAAGAGAAAAGCCAGGTAGGAGCACAGCAGAGGCTCTCGTTTTCATTGTCTGCTTTTAAGTTGTCTGTGTGAGTGTCTTGCCAGTGTGTATGTATGTACACCACATACATGCCTGGTGTCCAGAGGCCAGAAGTGTGTTGTTGTCCGCCACCTAGCTCCCAAATAAATCACACACGGAGGCTTATTCTTAATTATAAATGCCCAGCGTTAGCTTGGCTTATTTCTTGCCAGCTTTCCTTAACTTTAAATTATCCCGTCTACCTTTAGCCTCTGGGCTTTTCCTGTTCTCTGACTTCCGTAAATCTTACTTTTACTCTGTGGCTTGCTGTGTAGCTGGGTGGCTGGCCCCTGGAGTCCTCCTTCTCTGGCTGCTACTTCTTTTCTTCTCCCAGAGTTCTCCCTCTATATATCCTCTCTGTCTGCCAGCCCCGCTCATCCTTTCTCCTGCCTCTCTGTTGGCTGTTCAGCTCTGTATTAGACCATCAAGGGTTTTAGACAGGCACAGTAACGCAGCTTCACAGAGTTCAACAAATGCAACATAAACAAAAGTAACACACCTTAAAATATTCTACTACAGAGGTGAGCATTAGACCCCTGGAACTGCAGTTATCGGTGACTGTGAGCCACCGATTGTGGGTGCTGGGAACTCAGGTCCTCTGCAGGAGCAGCCAGTGTCCTTCAGTGCTTCCGCCCCTGGTTTCTGTAGATTATAGAAATGTTAATACAAATCTAACAACTTCCTATTTTTTCACCTGCAGTACTGCGTGGAAGTTTGTTTTCTACACCAAAAATTGAGGAGGTAAATGTTCTGCTTGGATTACTCATAGTACGTAAGTTGAGAATGTGATAGTTAACTTTAACTTGAAAGTTGCATATCTGCACTTAACATACTGTCTTACAGAGGCATTAAGTGATAAGTAAAATGTGAATGAAAAAAAAATCATCAGTGTTGTGTGAATTAAACTGTTGTCTTTCTTTGTAGGCTCAGACCCCGAAACCTATTTCTGAAAGTCTTGGAGTTGAGGTGGATCCTGATATGTCTTGGTCAAGTTCGTTAGCAACACCACCAACCCTTAGTTCCACTGTGCTCATAGGTAATGGAGCAGATGTGTACTGTACAGGAAGAGGGCGCTGAGGCTAAGTTGTCATCGCTGGAGGGCTGGAGAGACGGCTCAGTGGTTAAGAGCATTTGCTGTCTTGCAGAGGACCCTGGTTCTCAGCTCCCATGTGGTGGCCCACAACCGTCCATAAGAATTCCAATTCCAAGCCAGGCAGGTGGTGGTGGTGCACACCTTTAATCCTAGCATTTGGGAGGCAGATCTCTGAATTCAAGGCCAACGTAGTCTACAGGGCGAGTTCCAGGATTGCCAGTGCTACATAGAGAAACCCTGTCTCAGAAAAAAACAACTCTAGCTCCAAGGGATCTGATGTCCTCTGGCTTCCACAGACTCCTGTCTGCTTGCGGTGCAGGAACACACATGCAGACAAAGCACCCATGTACGTGAAATAAAATCAAAGGTTATAAAGTAAGTATCGTGAAAGATAGCTCAGACGTTACCGTGGGCTGATGTGTCTGTAGTTCAGAATAATTTTCTTCTGCTTTGTCTGCTTTGCCGACAGAGTCCTAGTGTATTTTAGCTTTGCGCCATCTCTGTGATTATTTGGTGGGCACATTTAATCACAGTGTGTAGTCGTGTTATGTAGATGTGCTCATTCACAAGACACTGGCGCCCCTCCACTTAGGAGTTACACTCACACCGTAACTCTTGAGTGTCTGTGAAGAAGCACATGTGCTGGTGCCCCAGCACTGGTGTGCAGTCAGGGTGATTTTCAGGATCAGTTCTCTTCTACCATACAGGTTCCAGGGATCGAGCTTAGGGAACAAGCAGGCCTGGCAGCAAGTGCCTTCACCCTCTGAGCCATCTTGCCAGCCTTCAGCTGGGGCTTGGGTGATTCTAGGCAAATAACATTTCATTTTGATCCCTTTAGCCGGAAGTGATTCGACTTTCCTTTGTTGCTTATGTGAAATAATAAAGTAAAAAGGCTGAAAGCTAAGAAGTAATTCACATTAATTATGCCTTTAGGCTATATCATTGTCTATAGAGGGTAAAGTTTCCCAGGGCAGCCTTGAACTCACAGCCTTACAGGTCTTTCATCTGCCATTGTAGAGAATATTACCATAAAGCATGTATCTCTTACCAAAACCACCATTTTTACCACTTTACACATGGTAACATTCAGAAGCAGTATGGCAGGTCAGTCCAGGCTGGCCTTTCTCATTGTTGGCTTTGTTCACTTTATTTTGTTTCAGATGTGCTACTTACCAAAGAGTGCGTGTGGGCAGGGTTGTTTCCAGAAGAAGGAAGTCTGCCTGTTAATTGTGGTGTACAATATGTAGTACAGTACAGCTAAATTGAATTTCTCTTGACAGCCCGAGATGAGGAAGCGCGAGGAATTGGTTTTCCTGAAGACTCTCCTGCTGTAAGTCAGGGCCAGCCTGGTGATACTCATGACATTCCTCACTCAGAGTACCTGTGCTTGTTTCTTTTTTTAATGCTTTAAGGTGTGTGTGTGTGTGTGTGTGTGTGTGTGTACACATATAGCCAGGGCTACACAGAGAAACCTTGTCTCAAAAAATTTTTTTTTCTTTTTTTTAATTCTCTGAGGTGGCCATACATGTATATATTTTGATCAAATTCACCTTCTCTTCCTCCTCCAATGCCCCCATGATTCTACCCAGCATGACCCACTCCCAACTTCATGTATTCTTTTTCTTTCCTTTTAAAATGATGCCCTGAATCCAGTTAGTGCCCCTGGATGCACATGGGTATGGGAGCACGCAGTGGAGGATGAGCAGCCTACCAGGGGCCATACCCTCCACCTGCTAGCCATCAGCTACCAACAGCTCCTCAGCTGTGTTTGTTGTTGTTTTGGTTTGGGTTTGTTTTCATTTCTGTCTTTGGCTTTTTTGAGATGGCTTTTTGCTCTGCAGCCCTGGCTAGCCTGAAACTGGTTATATAAATCATTCCGGCCTCAAACTTGTACCTCCTGCCTCTGCTTCCCCAGTGCTAGGATTATATGTGTGTGTCACTATGCCCCAGCTGTCCTGTGTTTTGGTTTTTTATTTGTTTTGTTTTGTTTTTTGTTATTTTGTCTTTTTTTTTTTCAGAGCTGAGGACCGAACCCAGGGCCTTGTGCTTGCTAGGCAAGCACTCTTCCACTGAGCTAAATCCCCAACCCCCTGTGATTTTTAAAACTACAATTTATAATTTTCCTAAGCTTTTGGGAATGTTTTTGTTTGTTTGTTTGTTTGTTTGGTTTTTTAGCTGAGGATCGAACCCAGGGCCTTGTGCTAGATAGGCAAACGCTCTACCACTGAGCTAAATCCCCAACCCAGGGAATGTTTTTAAACCTGATCTTATAGGTAATTTCTTCCTACAAAATTTTTCTGTCTTTCTGTTTGGTGACATACACATATAAGTGCAATGAAAGAGTTATACTAATTAATGATTTTGAAAATAATTCAGCAGGTTTTGAAAAGCTACTTTTCCAACCACAATGAAAGTCTGCAAAGGAATGATAGATCAGTTTCCTCCGTGGCTGACAGCAAAAACAAAACCCAGGGGGAAGCTTTCAGTCACAGTAAGTATTTCTGTCCAGTCGAGCTACTGCCCCTCATGGATGCCATTGTTCTTTTCTTGGGGCCGTCCGACAAAGGCTACGGAAGACAGACACGAGCTTGGTAGATTGTATTCCTAGCTGGAGTGATGCAGAGTGATTGGCTGCTTCTGAGATGATGGTTCTCAGGGTACTCAATTGAAGAGCGAGCGCTCTCAAAGGTGACCCTTCGTTGTGCAGATCTGGCAAACGATGTATGAGAGATTGGAGTCTGAGTGAAGACTGTCAGAGGCACGCTGGGATCGGGTTTCAGGAGAAGAGGGACTTACTGGAAAAAGAGCTGGCATTCAGAATAACCCCTGACTGCAAAGTTGTGTATTATTTAATATGAATCACCTCTGAGACGAATTGTGAGGTAATATAAAGAGTATGGTTGCATTATAAATGTTACAGTGTGCTTTTGTTTTGAATTGTAACAGGATTGGGGAAAATGTTAGGAGATTCATCTGGCAAAACAAACATCTTCAAAGACTGCCTTAGAAAGTCAATGCCAAATGTTCTAGAAGATGGGGAGGCAGCTGCATATACTTCTGAAGAAGATAGTTTCTCCTTATGTTTTCCTAAGCATAGAACCAGAAATGTACAAAAAATGAGACTGGGCAAGACCAGGAAGAACATTTTCAGTGAAGTAGGAACTGATGAGTTAAGTGAAGAAGCTAGAAGACAAGCTGATGGAGAACAGTCATTTGCACTTGAAATTGAACCAAGCGATAGTGATCCCTTAGATCCAGAAGTGACGCACCAGAAGCCCTTTGACGGCCAAAGTGAGGAGCTCTGCAAGGCAGCTGTGCAGTCCCCAGACGGTGGATGGTCTCAGCCAGCCCTCTCTGGTCTACCTGAGACCCAGCCAGGGGCAAAACCTCCACTTCCTATTTCTTCTTGTAACCAAAATCATTCAGAAAAAGACTTCATTAATAGGAAGAAAGAAGGCATCGACTCTGCTACTTCAGAAAACTCTTTGCCTCACAGTTCTGGTTTTCCAGAACCAGAAAAGATGTTCAGTGAGAAAACTCTGGGAGGTGAGGAACACAGACAGTGTCTTGGATCACACGAGGACTGCATTGCAGGGGAGCAGGCAGAGTCTGGAACTTGTCAAGCAGCCTGCCTCTTTCCAAGTATCAGGAAGTCTGTATTCCAGATGAGAGAGCCACTTGACCAGTCTCTGGGCACTGCTTTCTCAGAGAGTGTGACCAGCTCAGCCATTACAGAAGAACCTGGAGCGTCTGCAGGTGGCTTGGGACTGTGTGCTGTGTTCTCAGAGGGGGAGGATTCTTTGTGTCCTGGTTCGGTTGACACTGGGAGCTGGCCAACGCCTCTCACTAACACATCTGCAGCAGTGAAAAATTCGGGCTTAATATCCACTCTAAAAAGTAAAAGAAGAAGGTTTATTTACTCTGTAAGCGATGGTGCATCTTATCAAGGAAAAGCAGAACAGGCAGACAGACAGTCAGAACTCACTGACCCTTCAGCTCAGTTTGAAGCAAGTGCGTTGGAAGCGCCATTCATGTTTACAAGTGCAGATTCAGGTATTCCTCTTTTTTCCTTCTAGCGTATTTATAGTTTTATGGATAAGATTAAGTTCTCTTATTTGAATATGTGATTTTTAAAGTTTTTTTTTAAAAGAAATACCTGCTTTCTCTCTGTAGTCTTGTAGGCCTAGTGTTAATCTCAGACAGTGCTTATATACACTATGGTTGAGACTTTGGGTTCAGGGTTTGGAAATGGATCGATCAAACTTGTTGGATCATTTTGCCCTGTATGTATCATTAGCTTTGTTTTTTAGTATTTATTGGTTGTGTATATGTGTGTGGGCATATGCATGGCACAGGGGGCATGGATGGAGGTCTGTGGACGACTTGTCTGGGTTGTGTCTGACCTACCATGTGGGTCTTCAGGTCCTCAGGGTTCATGGCAAATGCCTTTACCCACTGTTCCATCATGCCATCTGTCCCCATTTTGTGCTCTATGCTGGCTTTGAGCTTGGCTAATCCTCCTGCCTTAGGCTCCCAAGACACATGCACCACTGTGTCCTATTTCATGGCTCCTGAGTCAGCTTTCTATCCATACATGTTAGGAACCTGACCACTTAGCTCCTGCTTAATAGTATTTATTACATACAAATTGCATAACTAAAAATGGTGCTTACTTGGAAGGCTGAAGCAGGAGGATCATTTGAGCGTAGGAACTCGAGGATAGTCTGGGGAACATAAGGGAGATCTGTTGCCTCCACTCCACCCCTCACGCCCTGAAGAGAAAATGTAAATGGCTTGGTGAATGGGCTGGAGAGTTGTTTGCGCTCCAGGGATCTGCCTGCCTGTTCCCCATCCTACAGCACTGGAGTTGACAGATACACACTGACACACCCTGCTTTTTATGTGGGTACCTGTGGGTACTGGGGGTCTGAATTCAGGTCTGCGTGGCAGGCACTTTACTGACTGAGCAAGCCTCTCAGCCCCTTCGTCTAGATGCTTAGTAACTTCAAAATGGTGACTGTGGGGTTCTTTCTGTGTTGAGTCTGTTTATGGCTCTTGCTTACCTTGTGCTTCTTACTTTAACACTTTAACACGGTAAAAGCATTGAGTGCCTGCCATTAGTAGTTCTTTAACTCTGTGTTCTTACGTTTAGGTTTATCAGATTCTTCTGTCAAAGAAAGCTGTTTGCCGGATGACCCTGAAGAGCCGTCTTTGTCCTTGACCCACTCTTTTGTGACTGCCTCCAATACAGAAAGTAGTTACACTAACACGTTGATAGCTCAGGATCTCAATTGCAAAGCAGCAGTAGTCAGTGGAGAAAAGCTGCAGCCGTGCATAGCCCTGGAAACTGATTGTCTGTCGTGCTTGCCAGAGACACAGTGTGAAGATGATCAGAAGAGTCCAGAAGTTTCCGGTGGAAAAGAAAGCGTCCTGGTGTCAGCATGTCATCCTGCAGGGCAGCATGCAGCAGAGCAGCCCAGCAGCATTAGCTCTGCATTACAGGAAGACCCTGCCAGTGGCCACAACAGCACAAGTACTCTTAAAGTAACTCCCAGCTTGAAGGTGCCTCTGTCAAAGGCAGCTGTGGTTTCTAGAGGAAGAGTGTCGTGTAAAATGCCAGAGAAGCTGCAGTGTGAGAGCTGTAAAGATAATAGTGAATTAAGCAAAAACATTCCCTTGCAGGGAAGTAAAATACTCGTCCTAAGTGAAAATTCTAAAACCCCAGAGCTCCTGCCCCCTGGAAAATATATAACAGAAGCGTCCCCTCCAGTGAAGTCTCAGTTCAGTCAGAAAACAAATCTGGCAGTTATAAAAAAGGAACTAGAAGAAACGCTTTTTATTTCCGAAGTAGCAGTCAATATAAGTTCTGAACTTTTCCCAGACAATGAGAGTAATTTTGCCTTTCAAGTAACTCATGAAAGTAATAAGACTGCTTTAGGAAGTCCCATGGAACTGCAGGACGACCTCAGTCATGCAAATGGGCCTAATCTCAAGAACTCTCCCACAGCAGTAGCTGGAGACATAGGTGATGAGCAAGCAGCCCATGCCTTGATTACAAAAGCCTCAGATTCCTCAGCTCTGGTCCATGCTTGTTCAAAGAAGAGTAGAAATACCAGAGAGCAGCATCTGAGAGGAACTGCAGACAAGGGGTTAAAGTTGAATTCCTCATTGGATGTGAAATCAGATGGGACCAATGAGTATACAGACAAATGGTCAGGATTCTTGGATCCAGTTTTTAGCTATAATTTTGGAGGTAGCTTCAGAACAGCTTCCAATAAAGAAATAAAACTTTCAGAACATAATATCAAGAAAAGCAAAATGTTCTTCAAAGACATTGAAGAGCAGTATCCCACTAGGTTAGCTTGTATTGACATTAATGCCGGACCGTTAGCCAACCAGGAGAGACTGAGTGAACCTTACACATTAGATCTGCAGCCAGTTACTGCCATGTCTGCACGTTCTCAGCGTGGGGCATCTGGTTCTGGTGAAGATACTCACACATCACCTCAGATGTTATCTTCAAAGCAAGATTTTCATTCGAATCACAATTTAACGCCCAGCCAAAAGGCAGAAATTACAGAACTTTCTACTATCTTGGAAGAATCAGGAAGTCAGTTTGAATTCACACAGTTCAGAAAGCCAAGCCATGTAGCACAGAATAATACACCTAAAGTGCCTGGAAACCAGACAGTTGCCATGCGAACCGCTTCTGAGGAGTGGGAAGATACTGATCTTCATCTCACAAGGGCTCCCTCCTCCTCCTCTGTAGTTCAGACAGATCACAGCAGGAAATGTGATGAAGGTTCTGTTGGAGGTAGACAAAGCTTCCCTTGCCTGTTGAAAGCCAATTGTAACAAAAGTACATCTCGTTTTCTAACGAACGTCAATGAAATGGCGTTCGGGGGATTTCACTCTGCTCGTGGCACAAAGCTTAGTGTGTCTAGTGAGGCTCTGCAGAAAGCTGTGAATCTGTTCAGTGACATTGAAAATATCAGTGAGGAGACTTCTGCCAAAGCAGACCCCAGAGCTTTCTCTTCAAGTGCGCATCATGATTCTGTTGCTGCAATGTTCAAGATAAAGAAACAAAACAGTGATAAAAGTTTTGAAGGGAAGACTAGTGAGTGCCAAGTGACATCACACAATCCTACTGAAATGACTACTGGGACCTTTGTTGACAAAAGCCCTGAAAATGATGCAAGAAAGACCAAATGTGGAGCTAACAGCTCGACCGGTGCTCAGAGAAGCACTTATAAAGTAGAGCGCTCTGAGGGTAGGGAATCCGGTACAAGGGGCACAGTTCACAAGGACGACAGTGCTTCACCACGGGCTGCTGATCAGTGCAACAAGTATCCTGAGTCCTGTACCCAGGATGTGAGGGAGGCAACCACTCAAATTAAGGAATGTGTGTCAGATCTAACATGTTTGGAAGTCATGAAAGCTGAGGAAACGTGCTATATTCAATCTTCAGATAAAGAACAATTACCTTCAGGTAAGAGGGAACAGAGTATGAAAGATTTTAATATATCCTTCCAGACTGCAAGTGGGAAAGATATCAGAGTCTCCGAGGAGTCATTAAATAAAAGTCTGAATATTTTAAATCAAGAAACAGAAGGACTGATCATCATTTCAGATTCTTTGAATTCTAAATTTCATTGTGGCAAAAGTAAAAACAAAATGGATATTTCATGTCCCAAGGAAACTACCAGTATTAAAAAGGTATTTGAAGAACGTTTCCCAGTTGGGACTGTCAGTCAACTACCAACTCACCAGCAGCGTCCTGAATGGGAAATAGAAAGTATCAGAGAACCTACGCCATTGGGTTTTCATACAGCTAGTGGGAAAAAAGTCAGAATTACACAAGAATCTTTGGACAAAGTGAAAAACCTTTTTGATGAGACACAATATGTTAGGAAGACCACCAGTTTTAGTCATCAAGGATCAAAACCCTTGAAGGACAGAGAGAACTCCAAAGAAGGGCTTACATTAGCATGTGAGAGAATTGAAATACCCGTCTCAAAGTGTGAAGAAATGCAGAAGAGCTCCGTCTCTAAGGAGGCTGCAGTGCTACCCACGCAGAGTGATCATCTGTGTAGGCAGACTGCAGATCTCAGAACATCAGCTGGTACCTCTTCTAAAGCTGAAGCTCATGGAAACACAGACAGGGAAATAGAACAAAGTCCTACAACCTGGTGCGGGAGTCAGTCGTCCCACTCCGTCACCGAGGATGCTGTGCTGGCATGTGATACAGGACATGGTAGAGAAACTTGTGTCATTGAGTCCTCTCTCTCCAAAG
Organism: Onychomys torridus; assembly: GCF_903995425.1. NCBI lineage: Eukaryota > Metazoa > Chordata > Mammalia > Rodentia > Cricetidae > Onychomys > Onychomys torridus. Next base: position 1,028,309 of record NC_050464.1, on the reverse strand, counting down.
GCAGAAGAGGGCTCAGAGAAGGACGGGATGATAAGCCTGAAAAAAGAAACGCTGCAGGAATTGAATGTGTACAGGAAAGCACTGAAGGCTATGCTGGAAATGCCTTGTGTGAGCATCCTTTAGACAGTATCAGAAATGAAGTTGATACAAACCGTGTCTCTGAAAATCGAGCTTCAGCTCTCTTTGGTGACCCTAGCGTGTGTCACAGCTGTCCAGCCCATTCTAGTTTTTGTCATTGTGATAACATGCGTAATGACTCGGGATATTTCTCAAAAAACAAGGTTGATTCTGATACTCAGCCAGACATGAAGAGAGCTGAAGACAAAGCCATTTTCCCCAGTGTGTCTGCTACAAAAGAAGCAAGTACACACCCACAAACTGCAAATGAAGATGTCTGTGTTCAGAAACTTGAGACTGACTCTTCACAATGTGCAAAGAAAAATGCAGCCATTGACTGGGCTCCTCCACATTCAAGGAGCTGTACACTAAGCCCAGCTGCGGTCATTCCAGCTCATTCGCAAGACACCGTAAAAACAGTGAAAGAGATACCCACAGATAACTGGGATAAAACAGTTAAACAAAACACACAGAGTAAACCAGATTCTTGCCAGACAAGCTGTCCTAAAGCATTGGATAATTCAGAGGATTTTATATGTTCTAGCTCTTTAGATGATGACTATATAAACTCACCTAAGACTTTTGTTTGTGCCCAAAATGAACAAATTTTACAGCATAAGCCAAGTGTGTGTGGACTGGAGAGAGCTCAAATACCTCCTGTTAATTTGGGAGCTTGGGATAGGTGTACATCTATAAGGGAGCTTCCCCGGACAACCTGTTCTTCAGGCAGTTGTGGGGTTTTTAGCACTGCAAGTGGAAAAACTGTACAGGTATCAAATGCTTCATTAGAAAAGGCGAGGCGAGTGTTCTCCAAGGTGGACGGTGGTGCTGAGCCGTCGCCTTCCAGGGGGTCTCTGGACCACTCTGGGAGAAGGGAAAGCTCCGTGGTGCCTAACCCCGAGGCTGTACCGGCACTCCCCAAACCCTTCCCAAGCAATGTCAATTCCTCTGTATTCTCTGGATTCAGTACAGCAGGGGGAAAACGAGTCACAGTTTCAGAAAGTGCCTTAAACAAAGTTAAGGGAATGTTAGAGGAATTTGATTTGATCAGGACTGAACATACTCTCCAGCATCCACCTACATCTGAAGATGTATCAAAAATACTTCCTCAACCTTGTGTTGGAAAGAGAACCCCAGAATACCCTGTAAACTCTAAGTTGCAGAAAACCTACGATGATAAATTCAGTTTACCAAATAACTATAAAGAAAGTGGTTCTTTAGACAATACTCATTCTGTTGAAGTTTCTCCCCAACTCTCTCAGTTTAAGGAAGACACACAGTCGGCATTAGGAACCAGAGTGTCCCTTAAGAAGGCTTATCTCCTGGAAAAAGAACAAACCTTACCTCAAAACATAAAAACAGAAACCAGTAAAACGGAAGCTTTTTGTGATGTTCCGGCCAGCTCTACTTACGCTAGAGAGCCAGAGAACTGTTTTGAAACAGAAGCAGTGGAGATTGCCAAAGCTTTTATGGAAGATGATGAGCTGACGGATTCTGAGCCAAGTCATGCCAAATTCTCTCTGTTTACCTGCCCCCAGAACGAGGCTCTGTTAAACCCCAGAACTAGGAAGAGAAGAGGAGTGGCTGACGGTGCAGTTGGTAAGGATTCACTTCTACTGGGCTCAAGGGTTCCGGTCTCAGTCGTCTCATGGGCTACAGTGTTAAAGACCTTTTTTCTTTGTAGAGTTTGGAGGACAGTGATTTTGCACTTGATATCTATAAGTCTGTACCAACAGGTTATATTTTAAGGCTCTTTAGTGTATTTTTAGAGATTGCTAGTAGTTGAGAAATTATGCTAAGAAGTTTGATTTTCCACAAAGCTGGAGTAATGTTACCATTTCCTGTGTGTGGCAGTTAGCAGCTAGTTTCTAGACTAGCCCTGTGACTTCCTGAGTTCTGGGTACTGCTTAGTTACAGTACCCTCATGTCAGCTCATTTCTCTGAGCCTGTGTCCCTCTCCGTAGTAAAGTGTAGTTAGACAGAGTTGTGCTTAGTCCTGCCGGGTTTGATATTTGATAGCTGTCATCCCAGCATTCAGGAACCTGAACAGGAGGATGGCCTTAAGGAATCTTAGGTATGGAGGCAGTCGACACTACAGTCAGGATAGATGTCAACACTAACACCCCGTGAGGAGGATTGAAACAAGCTGTGGCCTCGGGTTGCCCGTCTGTCCTCTTCTCTAGCCCCATGGGCGGGGGCGAGCTGGAAGTCAGCTCACGACACGCCTCCCTGCCAGACACAGGTTCACCTCATCAAGTAGTCTACAGGTTCCACTCTGTGTGAGCAAATTTAACAAGACTTAAACTGTGGGGTTTGGTTTCTTCTGCATTGCTTGACATGGATGAGTCAGTACTTTTAGTGTTAGAAAATGAAATCTGGGCTTCTAAAAAGTAAAACTGGCATAACCACAAGCATGTATGGAATTTTCTTTTTAGGACAACCCCCAATTAAAAGAAGTTTGTTAAATGAATTTGACAGGATAATAGAAAATCGAAGAAAATCCTTAACGCCTTCAAAAAGTGCTCCAGATGGTAAGTTTGTTTTCATTCCGACCCCTCAACAAGGGCTCCGCTGCTACTCTTAAACTCTCTCGTAGTTCCTGTGTCTACAGAGTGATTTCATGTTTCATGTCCGCCTGATTTGTTACAGGATGGTTCATCCATGATGCCTAGCAGGGTACCGAGAGAGCTAATTGTCAAGGGTAGGCTGCTTATGAAATATGACTAAACGTAATGAAACTGCTAAGCGACTTAGAGCAGTTTGTCAAAGGCAGTCTTTTCTTTTGGTTTTTTTGAGACAGGGTTGCTCTGTAGTTTTGGTGGCTGTCCTGGATCTCACTCTGTAGCCCAGGCTGGCCTCGAACTCACAGAGATCCACCTGCCTCTGCCTCCCGAGTGCTGGGATTACAGGCGTGCGCCACCACCGCCCGTGGGCATTTTTAAATTCTGATTTGACTCCATTTTTCAACTCACTACCTACAGTTGATTCTTCTCCTCTTAGTCTACTACAATCTTTTGACTTTCTTTTTTTTTTTTTTTTCAACAAAGAACATTTGTTGTGTGTATGTGTGCCTGTGCAGGAGTCTGTCTGTGCATATGACTGCAGTGCCTGAGGAGGCCAGGGCCATCAGGTTCCCCCGGAGTGGAGGTACCTTGAGTTGTGTGCTGGGAACTGAACTCAAGGTCCTGTGCGAGAGCAGTCAGCACCCATGCGTCATCTCCCCAGCTCCAGGTTGACAACTTTTATTATCCAACATTACCCACTTTTGTCAAGGACATTACTTCTTAGTCTGAAAAGTCTTGCTTACCAGCCAGATACAAACTTCCCTAAAATACTGTTGCCGCCCTCCTTGTAGTCATAACCTTATTTCATTTGTTTTAAAAGGACCTCGGGCTGGCGAAATTGTCCAGCTGGTGTCGTGAGTTCAATCCCTGTGACTCACATTTTAGAAGGACAGACTGACTTCCAAAAGTTGTCCTGTCATCTTCACCTGCACACCATCACACATGTGCACGCGCGCGCGCACACACACACACTAACGAGTAGAGTCAGCTCTTCTAGAAAGTCGAAAGTCTGAGTAACTGGTCTCTTCTCATTCTCTCAGGTGCCCGTGGCCATGCTCTGGCCAGAACAAGTAGGTGCTGAGTCTCAGGCCAACTGAGGTAGACTGTCTTGAGATAGACGGGCGTCTGTAGGAAGGTTTACCAGGAGTGCAGAGGTTCTCGGACAGTGAACACACATACGTAACAGTGCTGAGAGCAGGTCCTTTGAAGAGCAGTGTGGGCACTCGCCCTCTGTTCCATAGGCCACCCCTGATACGCGCCTTCCCACAGAAGAGACGTATAGTTTCAAATTCGCGACATGTATATATGGAGACATAAGAATCCTTTGCTGTTTTTGTCCTTATGTTATAAATCCTTAAAGCTGTGTCATCGTCATCGTGCCGTATTCAGATGTCAGTCAGGACAGTTCTGCATGTGCGGAACCGATAGGCCAAGTTCAGTTGTTTCCAGCTTTAGGATTTGGGGGGGTTCCTTTGGTTTTTTGTTTGTTTTGTTTTATTTTTAATGTGTATGGGCATTTTGCCTGTATATATATATATGTGCACCGTGTGTGTAGAGGCCAGAAGAAAGCCTCAGATCCCCTGTGCCTGGAGACAGTTGTGAGTCACCATGTAGGTGGTGGGAATTGAACCCTGGTCCTCAGCGGGTGCAGGCAGTGCTGAGGCATCTCTCCAACCCAGGTTTGTTATTCTGTAATCTTACATGAACAAGCAAACATTTGCATAACTCATTCATGAATCTGTGGAAAGGTAGACTTGGAGGAGTCTTTAATCTACCCAGTCACACTCCACGCTGTTTTCCAGTCTCCCCACCTTTTCTCAGTGGTTTTCAGTTGATTCTTATAGGCGGTCCCTAAGAACATCTGTCTGCATTATTGTACTTTGTTTGCTTTTTGGGGGAATGCTGTTTTTTTTTCTTTTGTGTTGGTGTTGTTTTGACAGTCTCCATAGAGAAATATGGAGTTACCAGTGCCAACTATATTTCAAGTTGTCATGGCAAGATATTGGGAAAAGTTTTCAGTTAGCTATAATCGTGCCTCAGATAAGCCTCACTGACTATGATACTGCCCCTCTGTAAAGCTAGATGGAATGCTGCTTAATGACCATGTAAATGTCTTTCCTGTTCATTTGCATGGATACATAGTTACATTCTGGATGGTGTGACTAGCCCAGTTTATTCGGCTAATCCCCAATTAGTGAACAAACTGGAGGTCTAATAGCTCTAAATTACGTATTAGAATGAGTACTATCTACAGCTTTGCTTCCGAACCTTCATAAATCCCAACATTAGAGTTGATACTAACGCTGGCCATTAGCTAACTGTAACGGTTGCAAGCACCACTGTACTAGGTTTAAAGCTGATTTCTCTGAGGTTTGAAATGCGGATTATCTGGTTTATAGTTATGTTTGCAAATTAAGTATAGTCAATAATTACTTGTTAAATATCCATAATGTGCATTGGAAACTTCAATGTCTATAGAATTTTGTGAACATTTCTAGTAATATGTAATAAACAAATGGCATCTAAAACCTTCTACCTTCCACTAATACTGTAGAGTGGGGTTTTTTAGGCACAATAAAAGACAGAAGATTGTTCACGCACCATGTGTCTCTAGAGCCGGTTACCTGTGCACCCTTCTGGTAAGATGTATAATTTTTTTTTTAAATTTTAGTATAAATTTAGTATATTTTAGGAAAAGGGTAATTTTTGTTTTTTCATGTTGAGCTCTGATTCATTTAGAATGAATTAGAAATGTGTGCTGGAACATGTGTAGATAGCTGGAGGAGAGAAAAGAGAGGTTGGATTGGAAACTGGAAGACTGAATTACTGGCAGCCCCCCCCCCCACACACACACACACGCGCACGCGCACACACACACACACACACACACACACACACACACACACACACACGCGCGCGCGCGCGCGCACACAGAGGTAGGCGGATGGAGGCAGTAAGAGGAGAGTGCTGTGCAGAGCGGGAGGGCCACATGCTGAGAGTGCACAGTGCACAGGCTCAACGCACGCACGCACGCACGCACGCGGGCACGCATACACGCTCATATTTCCTGACAAACAGGCAGACTTTACTCTCTGTCCAATGCAGCTCAAGTAAAGAAAGGCAAGAATCGCAGAGTGTGCTTTTTCCCGCTCCTGCTCAAGGACTTCTGTCTAAAGGGCAGCCTGCTGTGCGCTCGGCTTTGGAAAAGTCCTCAGGCAGTGCCACAGTTTCGCTCCTGCTGACTCACACGGTCTCTGCCACGAGAGATGGAGGGACGACGCCATGCTCAGTCACCGGCAAGTCCGCCAGAGTCTTCGTCCCTCCTTTCAAGATGAAATCGCAGTTGCACAGAGATGAGCACTGTACTAGCAAGAATATTAATTCAGAGAGAAAGAACCAGAAGAGCAGAGCTGGGGACAGTGAAGATGGGAATGACATCCGCCACTGTAACAAGGGCAGCTTCCATCAAGAGGCCACTAGAACCCTCACAGAGTGTGACGAGGAGCCTTTAGGTAGCGAGTGCATTTGTTTGACTGGTTTTTGTCAGAAGGTTTTTTTGGTTTTGTTTTTTGATTTTTGTTGGTTTTTGTTTTTTTTTTTGTTTTTTTTTTTTTTTTTTTTTTTTCCGAGACAGGGTTTCTCTGTGTAGCTTTGGAGCCTGTCCTGGAACTCACTCTGTAGCCCAGGCTGGCCTCGAACTCACAGAGATCCTCCTGGCTCTGCCTCCCGAGTGCTGGGATTAAAGGTGTGCGCCACCACCGCCCAGCAGAAGTTTTTAAATCTTGGTTTCTGTGTGTGCGCGCAGGTACAAGAGCCACAGTGCACATGTGGAGGCCAGAAAACAACTGTGGGGAGTTGGTTCTCTCCTCCCATTGTGAATTTGGGATTTGAACTGGGCCGTCTGGCTTGTGCAGGTACACTCTTACCTGCTGGGCCGTCTGCCAGTCCTGGTTCTCACCTTTTGGTTAGAGCAGTGGTTGCAACCTTCCCAGTGCTGCGACCCTTTCATACAGTTAGTTCCTCATGTGCGGTGACCCCACTCTAATTATTTTCGTTGCTACTTGCTAGCTGTAATTTTGCTACTGTTATGAATTGTAATTTAAATATTTGTGTTTTCTATTGGTCTTAGGAGACCTTTGTAAAGGAGTCGTGACCCACAGGTTGAGAACCACTGGATTAGCTAGTTCTCCTATTAATGTTATCCTGAGCATTTCCTCCCTTTTATGGTGATTAGTCACTTCAGAAACTTTTTTAACATTTCAGGCTTTCTGAACCAAAGGTTAGGTTCAAATTGTTCTAATGATTTCTTTCAAAAATAACTACTTACAGACTTTCTTGTTTTCTTCTATTTTGTTTATTTTGTAAACAAAAGCCAGGGGCTAGGAGACTGGTTCCATGGATGTAGTGCTTGCTGCACAAGTTTGAGGGCTTCAGTTCAGACTCTAGTGCCCGTGTCAAATCCAGTGTGGTGGCACACATATGTGCTTCTGGTGCTGAAGTGGGGCCGAAACAGGAGGATTCCTGCAGCTCTCTGGCCAGCCTGGTCAAATTGGCAAGCTCTGCAACAGCGAGAGACCTTGTCTCAAAGTGGAGAGTGATGGGTTAAGACACTCCATATTAACCTGTGGCCTTCACATGCATGTGTGCATGTGTGCACACGCCATGCACACACAAGACAAACATAATAGTTTTGCAAGACCAGGCATGATGTGTACTCAGACCTGTAATAACACCACTCAAGAGTCTTATATTTTTGGTTGTGAGCCTAGCCTTTAACAGCTGAGCCATCTCTCCAGCCCCACTCAAGAGTCTTAAGTCAGGAGCATTGTGAGCTCCAGGCTATCCTGGACTACATAGCAAGACGCTGTCTCAAAAAAAGAACAGCTTTGGCCGGGCGGTGGTGGCACACACCTTTAATCCCAGCACTCGGGAGGCAGAGCCAGGCGGATCTCTGTGAGTTCGAGGCCAGCCTGGGCTACAGAGTGAGTTCCAGGAAAGGCGCAAAGCTACACAGGGAAACCCTGTCTCGGAAAACCACACACACACAAAAAGAACAGCCTCGTGTGGCTATTGGATAGACGCAGCTGTCAGGACACGGGGCCAGAAGAGTGCTGGGGGCTCAGTGCTGGCGTGGGCTTGAGTGAGGCGTGTCCCCAAGTGAAAGGACCATTCGGGCCATGGTCCAAGACCTCTGTGGCTGGCTCGAACTTATTGTTTGTTTGTTTATTTGGTTTTTGGAGACCCGGTTTTCTTTGTGTAACTTTGGCTGTTCTGGATCTCGCTCTGTAGACCAGGCTGGCCTCAAACTCACAGAGATCCGCCTACTTCTGTCTCCCAAGTGCTGGGATTAAAGATATGTGCCACCAGTGCCCAGCCAGGCTGTGCCTTTTAAACTTTGGATCCATTTCACTTTTGCAAACTGTCCTTTAACAGATTTAATGACAAGCCTTCAGAATGCCAGAGACCTACAGAATATGCGAATTAAAGAGAAAGGAAGGCATCATCTCTGTCCACAGCCAGGCAATCTGTATCTTACAAAGTCATCCACCCTGCCTCGGATCTCTCTGCAGGCCGCAGTAGGAGGCCGGGTTCCTTCTGCATGTTCTCATAAGCAGGTACGCTTTTTACAGTGAAAGGCAAACCTCACGCCGCTAGCTAGAATCTGCAAATTGTCTTGTGTAGAGAATGAGCAAATTACTGCTGAGCACATGAAAAGCGATTCTGCTTCCTCATCAGCCTGCAGTGGCCTCCCTGGCCTCTGCCAGGCATGTCTTACCCTCACCAAAGTCCTCTGTGATTCAGAACTGCTGGCGGTTCAGAGCAGCCTGCTTTGGTGGCCTAAGCGCTCTGAGCTAGCCATTGGAGGAGTCAGCCCCGATTTAAAGTGTGAGTGACTGATAGCCCTGTGGTTTCTAGAGGTGCTGATGTTTGAGTCTAGCGAAGACGTTACTGTTTGTGGAATATTCCAGAGTCAGAGGCTGGAAGTAACAGCAGTGGTGCTAGCTGTGTGGACTGAAGCTTTGTCACCTCAGCTGTCTCGGTGATGGCTGCCTTCAGCCTCACAGCCCCTTTGAGAAATGCACCCTTGTTTTTCCCATTGTCGGGTGAGAGAACTGGAGCATAGAGAGGGGTCAGAGCCACTCTGCCTGAGGGACAGACATGTGGTTAGGCGTGCGGGGTGAGAGGAAGCTCCTGGCAGTGCCCTGCACTTCCCCTCCCTTGCCTTTAGGAGAAATCACTAGCACATGTCCTTTGTACAACATAGTGGGCTAAAACCACGGAGCTCTTGGTGAATTTGCATGTGTGCCCGTGCAGGGGCCATGCTGACCTGCGCTGCTCTCAGTTTACTATCTGGACTGCTGAAGAAGCGCAGCCCGCCGCTGCAGGTGGCCCATCTAGCAAGAGGAGATAATAGAGAGGAAAGAAAAGTGCGCCCACCTCTTAGATACATGAGCTGTTTATAAATGTTATACTTTAAGTGCAGGGGGGGTTAGTGTCCGTGTGCGTGTGCGTGTGTGTGTGTGTTTCACTGCCAGTGCTTTTCACATGCTAAGCACACACTTTATCAATGAGCTATACTCCTGGACCAGTTAATAGCTTTATAGTGACTGTTTTAGTATTTAAGTGAAAAGTTCTGAATAAATTCAGTTTATATTTAGGACTGCATTTGATTTTTATTTATTATTATCACATTTTTCTATTGTTTTGTACAGCTCTACATGTATGGCGTGTCTAAAGAGTGCATAAACATTAACAGCAAAAACGCTGAGTATTTTCAGTTTGACCTTCAGGATTATTTTGGTAAAGAAGATCTGTGTGCTGGAAAGGGCGTTCAGTTGGCAGACGGTGGATGGCTGATCCCCTCCAATGATGGGAAGGCTGGAAAAGAAGAATTTTATAGGTGCTGTGTGCAGAGAGAGGGTTTCTGTTAACCTTCGCCTGTTCTGTCTCCCTCTCTTCCCCTCCCCCCTCTTTAATGTACGTGAGTGCTCTATCTGCACGTACGCCTGCAGGCCAGAAGAGGGCATCAGATCTCATTAGGGATGGTTGTGAGCCACCATGTGGGTACTGGGAATTGAACCTAGATCCTCTGAAGAGTAGCCAGGGCTCTTAACCACTGAGTCATCTCTCCAGCCCTCTTTCCTCTCTCCTGTCTTTTCTATGGCTCTTAAGCTACAAAGTCACTAGTCATTTTTTTAAATCAGGAATCTTTTGAAATGTATTTTGGCTCACTAAACATTCTTTTGAAATCTTTTGAAAATTGAATGTGATTTATCCTGGGACTTAATGAAGTGTATTTTTTTGTTTTTTGAAATTGGCTATGTTCTTATACATTACGGTAGCAATAGTTCACTGAGCTTTCCTTATGGTATTCCCCGCTTGTGCCGTTTTTCTCTTGCACACGGTAGTTTAGTACATGGTAAGAGGTTAGCACTAGAGCTCGCTTCGGCCGCACATACACTGAAACTGGACGAGGCAGAGGTTAGTGTGGCCCTGCACAAGGATGACACACCAGTGCAGGAGCATTATGAGTGGGATCAGGATACAGGAAGTGAAAAAAACATTTTTTTAAAGCACTAAAATATGAACAGAAATATTTCAATATCGGTACATAATTAGCAAATCTCAGCACTTAGACATCAGCAGCTTAGTTGTACAACACTGCTTCCCAGTGTATACTCACAAAAGCTTACTGCAGGCTTTGCAGAAGAGACAAGGGATAGCTGTGGGATCCGATGGTATTCTGTGTTTTCATTGTGTTGTGTATTTCTTTGTGCAGGGCTCTGTGTGACACTCCAGGTGTGGATCCAAAGCTGCTCTCTAGCGCCTGGGTCTCTAATCACTACAGGTGGATTGTGTGGAAACTGGCAGCTATGGAGTTTGCTTTTCCTAAGGAATTTGCTAACAGATGCCTAAACCCGGAAAGAGTGCTGCTTCAGCTAAAATACAGGCAAGTTGAAAGTGACGGGTCATGCAGTCTGCAGGTTCCTGTGCAGCCTGTGACTTCCATCTCAAAGATGTTGTGAGTGACAGCCCCACTTAAGGAAAATGTTCGTATGCCTCGATTCCCCCTTCTCCCACCCTCTCTTTGACCTTTTGATATGGGAATTACTAATTTGATCCAGTATTTAAAGATTGCTAATAAAACGTTTTTGTCTTCAGTATTCTCATTTTAACAATAAAAAACAGTATGTTGCCGGGCGGTGGTGGCGCACGCCTTTAATCCCAGCACTCGGGAGGCAGAGCCAAGCGGATCTCTGTGAGTTTGAGGCCAGCCTGGGCTACAGAGTGAGATCCAGGACAGGCACGAAAACTACACAAAGAAACACTGTCTTGAAAAACCAAAACCAAAACCAAAACCAACCAAACAAACAAAAAAACCCAGTATGTCTAGCTACATTTTTATTTTCTTTTGGTTTTTTAAGACAGATTTTTCTCTGTGTAGCCCTGGCTGTCCTGGAACTCACTCTATAGACCAGGCTGGCCTTGAACTCAGAGATCCACCTGCCTCTGCTTCCCAAGTGCTGAGATTAAAGGTTTGTACCACCATTGCCTGCCTCTAGCTTAATTCTTAAAATTATCTTTTCAGTATTTCTTTGATGAAATATATATTGGCTTTTTTTTTCAACAGGGTTTCTATGTGTAACAGTACTGATTGTCCTGGAACTCACTGTTCAGGCTGACCTTGAACTCAGAGATTGGCCTGCCTCTGCCTCCTGAGTGCTGGGACTAAAGATGTACATCACCATGCCTGGCTTGATGAACTAATTTTTAAAAATATTTATTTATTTGTGAGTGCACCTGGGTATACCCATGTGCTCATATGCATATGTGGATGTGTCCTCCTGTATGTATGCATGAGGCAGAAGGCATCTGGTGCCCTCCACTCGCATGCTCTGCCTGGTCCTTTGAGGTGGGGTCTCCCTGAACCTAGAACTCATGTTTTCTTGGCTAGTCTGGAAGCCAGCAATCCTCAGCAGTCCCCCTGTCTCCAGCTACCCTAGAGCTGGGGTTACAGGCATGTACTCTACACCAGCTTGTTAGTAGGTGCTAGGACCTAACACCTGGTCCTATCTGGTCTTTGTGATAGTGCCACAAAGCTCTCTCAACTGCCCTGTATGTCTCCAGCCCAGTGCGCTAACTACTACTTTTTTTTTTTTTTTCTCGAGACAGTTTCTCTGTATAGCTTTATGCCTTTCCTGAAACTCGCTTTAGAGACCAGGCTGGCCTGGAACTCACAGAGATTCACCTGCCTCTGCCTCCCGAGTAATGGGATTAAAGGCGTGTGCCACCACCGCCTAGCTAAATGACTTTTTGGGGGGGGGCGCTAACTACTTCTTAAGGATTCATGGCTTTGTTTACAGTGAGACCCCAGGGGTACAGTTCCTAAAATCAGCATTTTCATTTCCTCTTCAGATATGATGTGGAAATTGACAGCAGCAGCAGATCAGCTCTAAAGAAGATCCTGGAAAGGGATGATACAGCCGCAAAAACACTCGTTCTCTGTGTTTCTGACGTCATTTCACCAAGCACAAGTGTATCTGAAACCTCAGGCAGCAAAAGTAGTGGTGCTGATCCCAAGAGCCTAGACACGATTGAACTCACAGACGGATGGTATGCCGTCAAGGCCCAGCTAGACCCTCCACTTGTGGCTCTTGTGAAGAGCGGGAGACTGACTGTGGGTCAGAAGATCATTACCTACGGTGCAGAGCTGGTGGGCTCTCCTGATGCCTGTGCACCTCTGGAAGCCCCGGACTCTCTTAGGCTAAAGGTAAATTAAACTACTGCACAGCTGGGCAAGAACCAGCCTGAGAGTCTGTTATAGTCTAGAGAGGCAATTAACTGAAATGTGTTTATTTTTGACATAAAGGATAGCATCTCTTAACAATGTACTGGTAATATAAGAAGCAAATTTTTCTAAGGTTTTTCACTGGCTAGGAGAGGCAGAGCTATTTCTTGAGCTAAATGCAGTTACAGTTACTGAATAAGAGTCAGTCCTGGGGTTCGGGATTTAGCTCAGTGGTAGAGCGATTGCCTAGCAAGCTCAAGGCCCTGGGTTTGATCCTCAGCTCCAAAAAAAAAAGAGTCAGTCCTGTACCAGAATCGAGTTTAGGTACCTGTGCTTCTGTCTCCTCTCCTGGCACTGGGATTCCAAGTGCCTGCCTCCACTCCCCAGCATTTCAATGGTTCTGGAGCTAAAACTCAGATCCTCATGTGGACAGGGCAAGTGCCTTACCAACTGAGCCATCTCCCACGCACTAATGTATTCTATTAGAAATATTTAAATAACATTGATGTTTTGTAGCAGAAGTGAGCGTGCAAACATACATGTGTTGCTAGGGGATCAGCTCCTGTATATGCTAGGCAAGTGCTCTGTAGAAACATTCTTGAGAAGTATATGTTGAAGTATTTTCCCTTTTGTATAGTTTTTCTGCTTACTCACTTTTTTTTATCAGTCATCTTTATGAGATATTTAAAAGTGAATTTTTTAAAAAGTTTATTTTTTGAGTAGGAGTGTTTTGCCTGCCTATGCACCATAAGCATGCAGTTCTCTCAGAGGCCAGAAGAGGGAATTGGATCCCCTGGAACCGGAGTTGTGAACCATCATGTGGGTGCTGGGAACTGAACCCAGGTCCTCTGCAAAAGCAGCAAGTGCTCTTAACTGCTGAGCCATCTTTTCATCACCACCCCTACACACACACAAGTGAATTTTTTTTTTTTTTTTTTTTTTTTTTTTTGAGACAGGGTTTCTCTTTGTAGCCCTGGCTGTCCTAGAACTCGCTTTGTAGACCATGCTGGCCTCGAACTCACAGAGATCCGCCTGCCTCTGCCTCCCAAGTGTTGGGATTAAAGGCGTGCGCCACCACCACTCACTCAAGTGAATATTCTTAAACCATCCCAAAAGATCCAGAGTTGTAGAGTAGAATCAGTATGTCTTTAACTTCTGCTCTTGACCTCCTGCAGATTTCCGCCAACAGCACTCGGCCCGCTCGCTGGCACAGCAAGCTGGGGTTCTTTGGCGACCCCAGGCCTTTCCCTCTGCCCTTGTCCTCACTGTTCAGTGACGGAGGAAGCGTTGGCTGTGTGGACGTCGTCGTTCAGAGAGTGTACCCTCTACAGGTACGGCGCCTTTTGAAGCTTACCATGTGGTTTCTTTCCTTGGCGCGAATCTGAGTGTGTTCCTTCCTGTTTCAATACATTGTCAGTGGGTGGAGAAGACGGCATCTGGCTTGTATGTATTTCGTAATGAGAGAGAAGAGGAGAAGGAGGCAGTGAGGTTTGCAGGGGCCCAGCAGAAGAAACTGGAGGCCTTGTTCACCAAAATCCAGGCAGAGTTTAAAGACCCAGAAGGTAAAATGGGCTTCATGTTACAAATTGTTGTTTCTCATGTTTTATAACTGTGAATTCTTATTAGTAATTGATGCTTTTTAAATTCTGCATCTGATTTTAATTTATTTATTTATTTATTTATTTATTTATTTATTTATTTATTTATTTATTTTGAGCTGAGGATCGAACCCAGGGCCTTGTGCTTGCAAGGCAAGCGCTCTACCACTGAGCTAAATCCCCAACCCCCTGATTTTATTTTCAACCTACAAATGTCACACATATGCAGAAATGGAAATTAAACTGACCCTGACTGTCGTTGCTTCTTTGAGAGCTGAGCTTTTAGGCAATGGTCTGAGACAGTGAAAGGCGGCAGCATGTCTCAGGGTCCTCAAATAAGTTCTCTTTCTCTCATTTAGAGGCAGGGGCTCACAAAGTTGATCGACCTGGCCTTGTACTCACCCTAGCTCAGGCAGTCCTTCACCTTTCCATCCTCCTGCCTTGGCCTCCAGAGGAGCTGGGGTGCAGGCCTGCCCCCCCCTTCGTATGCTGGGTTTCAGTATCTAGGGAATTCTGGTGTCAGGGCAAGGGTGGCCCAGAAGAGCCAGCCAGACTAGCGTCCTCCAGGTCCCTGCCACGCCTCTTCCCCAGCATCTGTCCAGCTGTGCACCAGCATGTGCCATTGAAGCTGGGAGTGTCTGAGGATCAAAACTCCAGGAACTAGGTAGGCTCGTTCCCACACACCGACCTTCACTATAAACGACTCAGGGTTCCCTTTTCCAGTCATCTTTGTGTTGTTAAAGATGATGTTTTCGTGCATTTCCTCAGAACTTTTTGTAGGTGTAATATATGTGTATCTGTAGAAAGATTAGGGGCTGGAGAGATGACTCAGTAGCTAAGAGCACTTCCTACTCTTCAGAAGACCTGAGTTCAGTTCCCAGCACCCACAACCACAGGTAACTCCAGCTCTAGGGGTCCCAGGACTCTTGAGGCCTTCACAGCACTCCACATAAGTGTCATGCTTTCATAGAAACACACATCACATACTCAAGCAAAATTTTAAAATAAGGATTGGACTTCCACTATTTTATTTATTTAAAATTATCACCAGATTATACTGCTTTCCTGAATAAGTGAATCAATATGAGAAACAAGTTATTTAAATTACAAGTTACAAATTAATCTAATTCCATAAGCCCCTGTATATGCCGTTGTAACCGAGAATGCACCAGTTTCTCTGTCTTTTTTTTTTTTTTTAAACAAGGAAACTTTTAGTTGATAGGTGGTCTTTAAAATATTTTCTATTCCATTCATTCACTGATTGTGTGTGCATGTCACACAGCACACATACAGAAGAAGTAAGGGACAACTTAGAGTCAGCTCTCTCCTGCCTCGTGGGCTCTGGGGCTCGGACCAGGTTGGTAGACTTGGTAACTGGTACCATTACCAGCTGGGCCATCCCGCTGCTCTTGGTGCCCTTTGATTGCCTGTTCTCTCTCCTCTGGGCAATTTTGCTTGACTTTGTAGTTACGCTCCTAAGGTCTGGGTTTAGCCAATCAATGATGCCTCCTTCGTCCCCAGAAGACAGAGCACAGCGGTGTGTGCTGTCCCGTGCACTCACAAGGCAGCAGGTCCATGCTCTGCAGGATGGTGCGGAGCTCTATGCAGCAGTCCAGAGTGCATCAGACCCCGACCACCTTGAGGTGAGGAAGAGCTGGGGACAAGCTTCAGTCCCCAGCCCTGTGGGAAGCTGTTCTCCTGCTGGTTGGTATAGCAAGTCCATGCTGAAATGCTACATCTTTCAGGATGACTCCTGTGGCAAGTTTTTAATTCTGTATCAAATATGAGTTTCATATATTAAAGTAACATGGTTTAAAATGCCAGGCAAAAGGCCAGAGAGATAGCTCAGTAGGCAAAGTCTCCTGCCACCAACCCTGACAGCCTGGTTCAATCCCTGGGACTCATGTGAAGGAAGGAGAGAATCAACTCCTTCCAGTTTCCTCTGACCTCTACACACCCAAAATAAATATGAATATGTGTGTGTGTGTGTGTGTGTGTGTGTGTGTGTGTGTGTGTGTATTTTAGCCAGCTGTGTGGCACGTTTGTGTTCCAAGCACTCTGGGGACCGAGAGGCAGGATGGCAAGATATGTGCCTGGGAGACACAACAAAATTCTGTCTGGAGAGATGGCTTAGTGGTTAAGAATGCTCGAGCCCTGTAGAGGACCCAAATTGGGTTCCCAGTACCCGTGGCTGGCGTTCACAACCACCTATAACTGCAGCTCCACATGCACACATAAAATAAATAGACGAACATACAAAACTTCAAAAATTGTATCTGCTCTTCCAAAGATGAACTATGAGGTTAAATTATTAAATTAAACTTCTCACACAGGAGATAAGGATAAAAGCCATTGAGCCAGCCTCTCCCATGTCACCTGTGCAGGTACTGATTCTCTGTGTGCCTCACTTTCATTGGCTCAATGTGGAAATGATAATAGCACACACATCATGGCGTGCTTGTGAAGATCAAGTGAGTTAGGACATTTACCAGACGTACATCCGTGGTTCTGTTAGTGTCCATTCGTGTCAGCCATGAAGTGTAGGCGCGCTGGTTGTGGTTAGAGAACACTAAGTGTTGGGGGTCTGTCACAAGGGCACAGGCAGTGTGAGGTCCCTGAGAGCCTGGTGTGATAAAATGGATAATGGGTACACACCCTCAGCGGGGTGGGGTCTGTTGCGTTTCTCCTGTAAGGCAGCCCAGCTGGGGTAGGCAGGATTGCCCTGTGGCTGCTCTGATGTTTTCAATGCTCACAGGCTTGTTTCAGTGAAGAGCAGCTGCGAGCCTTGAACAACCACAGACAGATGTTGAACGACAAGAAACAAGCACAGATCCAGTCCGTCTTCCGGAAGGCCTTGGAGTCCGCTGAGCAAGAGGCGGGCTTATCAAGGGATGTCACACCTGTGTGGAAGCTGCGTGTGACAAGCTACAAGGGAGAGGAAAAATCATGTGAGTGTGCAAAGTTCAGTTTTGTTAAGTTAAAAAGTGAACTTAAGCTGAGTGGTGGAGGTGCACTCCTTTTATCCCAGCACTCAGGAGGCAATGGCAGGTGGGTCTCTGTAAGTTCAAGGCCTGCCTGATCTACAGACATCCAAGGCTACACAGAGAAACTATGTCTCGAAAAACCAAAAGAAAAAAGCTTACAAATGACAAGTGAAATATAAAATTCATGTATATCAAGTGAATAAAATGGGCTGTGAGCACCCACGAAACCCTCGGGTCTTCACTAAATGTTTCAGCAAATGGTCACCAGTGTGCCGGTCATGTCCTGTCTCTCCAAACAGCTCTGTTGAGTATCTGGCGTCCGTCATCAGACCTACAGTCCCTGTTAATAGAAGGAAAGAGATACAAAATCTATCATCTTGCGGTATCGAAATCGAGGAGTAAATTTGAACGACTTAGCATCCAGTTAACAGCTACGAAAAGAACTCAGTATCAGCAGCTACCGGTCTGCACCTCTCCTTATACATTTCCATTTTGATAAATGCATAGCGCTTCCCAGAGTCTCTGCACACTGACTGTTCTCTTTCCTGCAGGCTGCCAATGAAACCTTAGCCCAGGTTTACCAGCCGAGGGAGCCCCTTCACTTCAGCAGACTGTTAGAGCCGGCCTTTCGGCCTCCTTGTTCTGAAGTGGACCTTGTAGGAGTTGTGGTCTCTGTTGTAAAAACAACAGGTAATGTACGGTGTGTTAATGTAGTCTTTTGTGAATTCTCTCGAAGAACATTGCTTGTCAAGCTTTAAACTAATAACTAGCTAGTGGAGCTACACTGATAAGCTGTGTAGTGATGTGAAAGTAACCTGTGTGTTTGCTTATGTGTATTTTTCTGTATGTGTGTGGGTGTGCCAGCAGAATGGGGGGTCAGAGAACAACCTAGAGGAGTCTTCTCTCTTCTTCCATCAGGCCCAGATTTCAAACTCAGGTCATCAGGCTTGATGGCAGAGTACCTTTACCACAGAGCCGTCTGTTGGCCATTGGCCTCTTTGCTTTTCTTTCTTTCTTTTTTTTTTTTTTTTTTTTGGTTTTCTGAGACAGGGTTTCTCTATGTAGTTTTGGAGCCTGTCCTGGAACTTGCTCTATAGACCAGGCTGGCCTCGAACTCACAGAGATCCGCCTGTCTCTGCCTCCTGAGTGCTGGGATTAAAGGAGTGCACCACCACTGCCTGGCCTCTTTTCTTAATAAAAAGCAATGTGATAGTATTTAAGGAGAAGGATTATATTCTGTTCTGTGCTGTTTAACTTTGTAGAGTTTTGTTGTTGCTGTTTTGTTTTGTTGTTTTTTGTTTTGTTTTGTTTTTGTTTTGAGCTGAGGATCGAACCCAAGGCCTTGCACTTGCTAGGCAAGCGCTCTACCACTGAGCTAAATCCCCAACCCTTGTTTTTTTTTTAATTAACTGTGATCAAATACTTATATTTAGTGGAACATTTAAACCTCCGATCTCTTCAGCTTTTAGTATTCTCCAACACCTTGGCTGGATTCTTCTCTCTTACTTGTAGCTCTGGGAATCAAACTGAAGGCTCACAATGCTAGGCAGATGTTTTTACCATGAACTCTGTCCCGCCCTGTTTTGTTGTGCGTTTATCTACGGAGCCGTTTCCTTTCCTACAGAAGGGCAGCACAGATGTCAGAGTCCAGCTGCGATCTCTGTGGAGGCAACACAGCCTTCCATTTCTTCATCGGTTACTGTATTCAGACCCTTAGCTCCTAGCTCTCCAGCCATGTGACATGTCCTGGTTGCAGTCTCTGAGGCTGCACTCACTGTTCCACGGACAGCTGTGGTGGCTTTTGGTGCCTTCACGTTGCTGGTCAAGTGTAAGAGACCCTTCCTAACAGGAGCAGTGTCCGAGTCTGTCCCAAACCAGCGCTCTCTCTCTGACCTCGTTTCCTCCTTGGCACTGCTCAGCACCTGACAGCATCCCCCCACACCCATCCCCTCTGGGATGTGACGCTGTAGGAACAGGGCACTGTCTCTCACTCTTATAGCAGTGCATGCCAGGCAGTGGTGGCGCACACCTTTGATCCCAGCACTTGGGAGGCAGAGGCAGGCAGAACTCTGTGAGTTCGAGGCCAGCCTGGTCTACAGAGCTAATTTCAGGACAGGCTCCAAAGCTACACAAAGAATCTCTGTCTCAAAAAAACCAAAAGACAACAAAACCACAAAAAACAACAACAACCAGAAAGCACTGCGTGGTGTAGGACAGGCTCTTTCCTCAGTGTTGGCTGTCAGTTTCCCATCCCGCCCTTCTCTGGCAGCTCACTAGCCTTTCGGTTGTATTGGTGTTTTGTTTTGTTTCTCAGCCCTGACACGGCTTCTGAAAGTTCCCCTTCTTTTGTCTCTGCGCCTGCCTGTCTGCTCCTTGGGAGCCCGCCCGCCTCAGGAGTGCCAGTTGTCTTGTGTGACAGGACATTTGTTTCTGCTTTCACTTGGCTCTTTCCATTGTATTTCTGTCGATCCACTCTGTGTCCTTCATTTTGCTTCCTGTGTACAGTGTGTGCATCTTGGTCACTTCTCGGGTGTGGATCTGGCCCGTTGTGCCGTCAGCTTCTTCGTAGGTCCTGCTGGCTCCCTTCCATCTTTCAGATCTGGTTGTTACCTCCAATCCAGAGGCTTCGTAGTGACTGTGTGGCCTGAAGCTCCGGAGCAGAGTCACTTTGGAAAACTGTAGGAATTTTCTTGTTGGGGGGCGGGGGGACGTTCCTTATGGGTTATGTTCTGTGTGTCTGTGCTTGCTGACCTCCCTCCCTTCTCCTTCCCCCTTCCCCGCTGTGATTATCTGATTGGGGCTTTTCTCTGACCCTTGTCTTATTAAGCCACATTGCCATGTCATTCCCTGTCATCGGTCACGCTGTGTCTGGACACATTTGATTGTGATAGAGGGTGGGTGGCTTATTTGCATTCCATCAGTATTTCTTGAGTGAGTGTTACATGCCAGGTGCTTAGCGGCTAAGAACCCCTTCCCAGGAGCACTCTGGGGGTGGAGGAGATTACAGACAAAGAAAACAATATGAGTGCCTGAGGGAAGGAGTGAGGTCGGAAGAAGAGCCTTCAGAAAAGACCCCACTGACATTTGTGTTGGACCAAAAGAAGCTGAGAGAGAAGCATGTGACCGGGACAGCTTCCCAGGAAGACCGTGCCAGGACCTGTAGGCTTTGGCAGAGGAGGGAGAGGCAGGGAAGAGCCCGGTTGTGGGGGGAGGGGGGAGCACGTGTGCGGAGGCCGGAGGACGAGACAACTTTATGGAGATGGTTCTTTTTGTACTTGATGCTGGACTCAGACCATCAGGCTTGCGCAGCAGCCCCCGTTACCTCTTGAGCCATCTCGCTGGCTCCCCCGTATATATTGTAACTTTTACATAAAGGCTGATGGGAGGTTTCAAGTAGAGGAAGGACAGGCTTTGACCCTTCACATATTACCTGAACTATTACATTGGAAATTGGATATGGAGGGTGTGAGTACAGATGGACTCCTGGAGGAAGCCATGGTGAGAATCTAGGCAGGGAGGGTGAGGAAGCAGACAGAAGCCATGGGCGTGGTGAGCAGCAGACCCTGGTTACATTGTGAAGGTGGAGGAAAGAGTGGTGTGTCCAAGCTACGGAAGACTGGGGTTGCCACTTGCTGAAAAGGAAGAACTTGAAAACAACCCATGGGGAACATGGTTTGCAAGTGGAGTCTCAGCCACATGAGAAGCTGCTGAGGAGATGTGGTAGATTGACAGCTGTGTTTACAGACATCTGCTTGGGGCAGTGCTCAGAGCTGAAGGTACAATTTTAGTGCCATCGGTACCGGTGAGATGCAAAGCCAGGAGACTGAATGAGGTCGCTCTGAGGGGACTAAGGAGAGACAGAGGACTCAGTTTGACACTTGGATGTTCAGAGATGGGCAGATAGAAAAGAAGCAGTGCTCTGTGTGTGGTGAAGCCTGTCTGAAGCACTGGTGTGAGGTGAGGTCCAAGACTTGGTAGTTGGACTTGGCATCGTGGAAGAGCCCTTTCTTGAAGAGAGGGACTGGCTGGCTGAGTAGAACAAGGAAGCAGAGGGGTAGAAATGGTGGGTGTGGTTCCTTTATGCATGTCTTTTCAAAGAGAAGGAAAAGGAAAGCAGTTGTTAGAATCGGGACCAGGAGACTGGCTTTCAGATGAAAGTTACAGGCACACTCGGGGCACACTGTGCTGGAGAAGCCAAGAAAGTAAAGACTGACACTGGGCAGTCAGCACCTGACACCTGCTGTCCAGTCACTCTGTGATGAGATAGGCCTTAGCCAGCAGCAGACAGGCCAAAGAACTTTGGACCACAAATGCAGGAGTTGATGGAGAGGTAGACATCTGCATAGATTCAAAAAGGCAGGAAATAAATACCCAAGAAAGTAGGGGAGACTGGTCGGGGTGCATCCCTGTGCCTGCCCAGGTCCAGGGGAGGACAGGCTGGTCTAGCTGCATCCCTGTGCCTGCCCAGGTCCAGGGGAGGAGAGGCTGGTCTAGGTGCATCCCTGTGCCTGCCCAGGTCCAGTGGAGGAAAGACTGGTCTAGCTGCATCCCTGTGCCTGCCCAGGTCCAGTGGAGGAAAGACTGGTCTAGGTGCATCCCTGTGCCTGCCCAGGTCCCAGCCAACCATAGCTCTCCACAAGTCTCCTCCACTTTCTGAGCACATCTTTGCTTTCTGGCAACACATGTTGCTGCCAGTTCATTGTGTTCCCTGCCGCAGTCCTGCATTGACTCTGGTTCCAAGTGGGAAGCGATCATAAAGCTAAGAGTCACTCGGAGAAGCATGTTTCCCTCCTGGGGCAACTACCCTGAGTCTGGTCCTCCTTTGCTCCTCCAGGCCGTACCTGTTTGGTTTCTTGTCAGCCTTCCTCATTTCTTGGCAAAAAAAAAAAAAAAGAAAAAGAAAAAGAAAAAAGAAAGAAAGTCTGTGTTTTCTGTCTTCTTCCTGTTCTGCAGGTGACACTGGAGTCTTTCTGGTGTGCTTTTCCCACTTAGCACTGTCTTGGGATTTTCTTCATTCTTTTCACAGCTGCCTGGAAAAGCATAGTGTGGGTGCAGCACAGCTACCCCAGTGTGAGAGCTGATAAGGCTTGTTTCCAACATTTTATAAGTGCAGACAGAACTGCCTGAGGGACCTGGGTGCAGCGTCAGCATGGCCCTTGCTCCCATTATTTTACTGTTACTGGGCGTCTGTCTCAGAGTGGACTGTAGATAAGAGTGCCAGCTGGACAGGTAAGATGTCCATAGCTTTGCTAGACAGTGCCACCTTTTTCCCCAGAAGGATGGATCAGATCTGCACCCTCCCCAGCAGTGTATCTGTGTATCTGCTGCCCCATGACTTCGGAATGTTTGCCACTGAAATGTTAACACTGTAAGCAAGGCTTACAGGACTCTTATCTCCTAGGACAAACAAGTAGATCATTGTCCTAGCAACCGTAAAGATAACGTTGGCTTTCTCTTCATTCTAGGTCTTGCTCCTGTGGTCTACCTGTCAGATGAATGTCTTAATCTAGTAGTGGTAAAGTTTGGGGTAGACCTTAATGAAGACATCCAGCCCCGTGTGCTGATCGCTGCGAGCAACCTCCAGTGGTACCCTGAGTCCAGATCAGGAATGCCGGCTTTATTTGCGGGGGGCTTTTCCATATTCTCCACCAGTCCAAAGGAGGTCTACTTTCAGGAGAGAGTCAACAGAATGAAGCAGGCTATCGAGGTGAGATTAGAGAGTAGGAAGCAGGAACACAGGTGCCTGGAGAGTGCCTTCAGCCCAGGGTGTCCACACATGAGCACAGGAGCTCGCTCCCACCCTCCTCCACTCACCCCTCAGGGGAGTTGGTTTACACTGATGTGAGTGCTTGGCAGTTGCTATGGAATTTTAAGTGTGTCCCCACACCTGCGATTCCAGAACTTGAGTGCCAGCCTCCTCTACAGAGTGAGCACCAGACCCTAGCTAAACAACAAACAAAAAATGGGACTCATTCTTTTGTTCTGGATGTTTTATTTCTGAAAGAACATCAGTGTGTGAATTAGCAACTCAGGACACGGCTTTTCCACTTATTCTCTTAGAATATCGACACATTTTACAAGGAGGCAGAAAAGAAGCTTTCACATCTGCTTCATGGAGACAGTCCCCAGTGGCCCACCCCGACTAAAGCCTCCACCTGCCCTGCCCCAGAGCTCCTTGCTACAGGAGGCCAGTTCGTGGTAAGCTGTCAGTCTGAGAAGTCACGTTGGGAAGTAACAGGTGTTCTGGCGAGCACGAGGTGTAACTAAACTGCATTTAACCTGTGGCTAGCTCACTGTAGCTGCTGTATGTGGAAACTAACTTATTTGTTGAAGTATGAATGTAAAACTTTGGGAGCAAACTACGTTGTTGGCAGTCCACGTTCATGTTGTAAAGCCTTTTGCCTGTTCCCATTGCTACAAGAGCTGCCCATACATACCATTTGCTGGCTGTGGTAGTGTTTCAGCTCAGCTGGCTCATTAAGTCGTGGGAGGCATCTGATGGCCAGGGCTGACTGGACAGGTGGCACGGCCCAGCACCCTCCCGCAGTAAGCAGTCCTCACTGCACACACGAGAGCCGGGGTTAGTCAGACTGGCCAGGGAGGAAGCTAACGGTTGTCATGATGGGGACTAGAGCAAAGTGAGAGAGAAAGGAGCCAGAACCCCAGGCAGGCCGCTGGGCCTCGGCAGGTAAAGGTGCTTGTGGCTCAGCCTGGGGATTGCTCTCTGTGACCCACCTGGTGGAGTGGAGAACCGACTCCCACAGTGGACCCCTGACCTCCACAGGTGTGCTGGAGCATGGGAATGCTCGCGTGCTTACACACATGCACAACATGTACACACGCAAAATAAGTCAGTGTTCAGAAAAAGAGCAAGAAGTAGTAATGAGGCAGGGTGTGTTCTTAAAACGATTCTGTCGTTTTCAGCTCTGTAAGGCTTTGGGAAAGTTAAAGCATAAACGATGTCATGTTTTGTTTTTTTGTTTGTTTGTTTTTTTTAATCTTGTGTTAGGAGTTCATTTTCCTTTTCTAGTCATTTTTAGATGCTCTTGTGCGAAATTATTTCCTGTGGGATAGGAATAACAGTGTGAATGTTTTTGATACCATCTATCCTTCAGCAATTGGATAAGAAAGAACGTGTCCTCTGTTTTTTAATGAAAGGTTAAGTTTTATTTTGTTTACATACACGTACATATTATGACAGGCTCCTTTATGTTTTGTAGAGGTTTTCACCTAATAGTGAGCAAAGTTACCCAAGTCCTTTATCACACTGCACACCAAAAGAGAAGTCTGCACCCCTGGCTCAGATGGCGTCAAAGTCTTGTGATGGGGACAGAGAGAGTGAGGACCCAAAAACCTGCAAGAAGAGGAGAGCCTTGGATTTCCTGAGTCGGCTGCCCTTACCTCCCCCGGTCAGTCCCATCTGTACCTTTGTCTCTCCAGCTGCACAGAAGGCTTTTCAGCCGCCACGGAGTCGTGGTACTGAATGTGCAACACCTAGGGAGGAAAGAGAGGCCCGTTTCCCTCAGAGGAGGGCGCCATTTCAGAAGGCCAGTGGCGCTTCTCTTCTGGAACACGATTCGGTAGCTGATGAAGAGCTTGCCTTGCTCAATACCCAAGCCCTTGTACCTGGCTCACCAGAAGGAAGTCAACAGGTATTTCCTGGTGACTCTGCAAGGACCCCTGTGCCCCAAGGACCAGAGAACCCCCAGCCAGCACAGAGGCCAGGCCAGCGTGTAGGACCCAGGTCCAGGAAGGAGTCTGTCTGAGGATTGCAGAGGCTGCGATGACCTTGATGGGAAACTAGCTGTTAAGTCTTAGCCTCCCAGTCTGCAAATGTGAACAGTTCCAAACTACACGTTTGTGTGACAAGACACAAATAACGGCACATTCCACAAGGGTCTGTTTACAGGTGTTCTGCCTGCTTCTGTATCTGTGTAACTACTGAGTTGTCGAAAGCTGGCCAGGTGTTAACTAATTCAAAAGGCTTTAAGTCTTTATGATTAGATTGGAGCACTACAAGCATTATTTTACATGCGAAATAAATATACCTTTGCTTTTCACTTGTCTCACTAAGGTCTCTAAGTACCATCACTTTACTAGTTAATGTTGTAGTTTGCTCTCTGTTTTTAAGGCTTTTTTGTAGGTAACTCCTATGAAATAATGTCCTTTCACATGTGGCTAGAGTTCCATTCTGGCAGGACAAACAGACGTGACAGTAGTATTGACCTCTGGCAGGTTTTTCATCCTTGTCGGCTATAGGAACCTTCAAAGTCACTCCTTACTATAATCTCTCAAATTAAATAATTCCAGCTAGAAATCCAGTCAGGCCTAAGGATACACACCTGTCATCCCAGCACAGAGGTAGAGAGACAGTATTGGGAGTTTCGGGTCACCCTTCACTACCCAGCAAGATCAAGGCGGCCTGCTGGGTAGTGCCTTCCCGACCACAGCACCATCCACAGATGCTCTCCCCGAGTTTCTGCCTTCAAGTGTTCTGTCTGCTCTATTAGTGATTGAAGTTTTGTTCATAAAATCATTTCGTCTTCCTGTCCCTAATCATGGTTCTGTAGACCCAACCTAGAGCAGAGTAAATGAGCCTCTGTGAACAGGATTATGTTATTTATAAAATTTAACCTTTTTGTTTGTTCATTTGAGACAGGGTTCTCTTGTGCAGCCCTGGCTGTCCTGGAACTCACTGTAGACCAGGCTGGCCTCGAACTCAGAGATCTGCCTGCCTCTGCCTCCTGAGTGCTGGGACTAAAGGTGTGCTCCGCCACCACCGCCTGGCTGAAAGTTAACCTTTTTTCTTGCGAATCCTATCAAAAATGCTATTAGCCTCTTTATCCTCTCTCAGGCCACCTATACAGACACCTTTTATGTAGACCACAAAAATCCACACTGCATGAGGAAAGCATGAAGCTTCAGTATGTGTGCATGTTTCCTTCCTAGAGTGACAGGCAAAGCCAGCAGTGTCCACTGCGTGACCAGGGACGAACGGCAAAGCCCTCGGTGTTACTTGTCTTACGGAGATCCTTTGGGTGACAGGGCACTCCACTAGCTTTACAAATAATGCAGGGCAGTGACAGACAGCAAAGGGCCCAGGAGTCAGAAGCCAAATGAAAGGAAAAGAACGGATTGCTTCTGAAGGGCAAGCTTGGTGGTGTCCGGCCAGCGGTGTTTTGAGATGAGCTTGGTGGTTAGTTGTTCTATGCTTCCCCACCAAGTCTTTTGGTGTCCCCGTGTCGGAGGGAGCGGAGACGGAGCTGGGCGGAGGCTGAGAGTCCTGAGAAAGCTAGTCATCAGCCTCGGCTCAGGCAGCTACCGTGCCTGCTCTGAGAGCTAGCCAGCCACTCCAGGGAACGTGACTCTGGCCCTTTGGGTGTGCCTGTGGAACCAAAAGCAGGAGATCCCATTTGCCAACCTCTGCCAACCTACTGCATGAAGCCATCCACACCAAAGTCATTCTGCAGACAACGGACAGGCTATGACACCCACAGTTACCTGGGCCTGGCAGGTGGGAAAACCAAGTGAATTGGTACAGGACTGCTGTGTGCTGTGCTAAATTAGAATGGCAGATTCATCCCAATGTACTATCGTGTTCATCAGCTGGGCTTCCTGTTATACCTAAGACACCAGTTTTGATTTTTTTTTTTTTTTTTTTTTTTTTGAGCTGAGGATCGAACCCAGGGCCTTGTGCTTGCTAGGCAAGTGCTCTACCACTGAGCTAAATCCCCATCCCCAGTTTTGAAAATATTAAGGAAGTGTGTTGCTTATTGTCATGAAGATGTTGAGTGGTTTTCAACAGAGTTGATAATGGAAGACAAGCCAGCCTTTTAATGTACAGACTTCATTCCGCCTAGAAACTTCTGGGCTTGGCTATTTACACTGGAATTAGAGCTCTGGCTAAAACTGGACAAAGAATAAATACCAAAAATTGAAGTAGAAACTTCTTTAGGAAAATTCTGCAGTGGCTGTGCACAGACACTAATATCCATGGTGACAGCCACCCCTTCTGAATAACCCTAGTTATTAACGATGATTCATGAATAAGTTTATGATATATGCAAAGGTTATCTTATGGTTGAAGTCCTTGGGTTTTGGTAAATGTTTTGTTGTTAAGCCAAAAATAAATTCAGTGGCAAACCCAATATAAATGCAATACCATATACAATTTTAATAACCATAAAAGCACCATTATATAAGACACTTAAAATAATATTTCACAAAACATTAAAAAGAAGCTATTGGCCAAAAAATAAATAGAGCATACATCCCACATGGTTTTATCATGGTCTCGTACCAAGTGAATCTGATTCCAGCCTGCTGGGATTTAATTTGGACTCATAAATTCATAACTGATCTGAGGGGCATTCCATATTCGCTGTCTCAACACCATATGAAATAGCCTGCTCATCTCAGTGAGCATGACTTTCACATTTCCTTGGCTGCCTCATTGCTTTGCGCTCCTAAACATCCGGGTTGCTAACTATAATCACACATTATAGGCATCATTTTAGAAATCAGTTGATGATTCTTTAAAACTGGTGATTTGCGAAAGCAGGTTTATTTACACTAACATCAGACTTCGAGCCAGAGGGAAGGGTCTGTCCTGGGGCCGCTGCTGAGTGCAGGGTCTGAATGTAACGGTACAGGTTCTTCTTAGTTGCTTTTGTTCCTAAGAATTCACAGACATGTTTAACAGTGACACGTCGTTAAAATAAGGGAAGAAGTCCCCTAATGTTACCTTGAAGGACAACATTCCCTTCTGTGTATTAAGTCTAAAAGAGAATCAGTGCCGTTAGTGATGGCTCTGGCCTCTGGACACAGACTCCCAGAGAAGCGATGGCACTAAGCTACTTCCTGCCTCCGTCTCCCTTCCTCACTCCAGCTCTATGGAGAAGATGGATCTGGCAAAGACAGTGTACTGTAGCCCATAGAAATGTACTCGTAACACCTTGTTTATGACTCTGCAGCTAATTGATGATCTTGGATTTCAGTTTCAAATCAACTCCTCCTCTAGAGAAAGACCCTTGAGCCCTCCAGAGAATCCCCAGCATCAGGCCATACATTGCTTGTTGGAGATAATGAATAGATGACCTCTGTCCAGAAACTTCTGGGCTTGGCTATTTACACTGGAATTAGAGCTCTGGCTAAAACTGGACAAAGAATAAATACCAAAAATCGAAGTAGAAACTTCTTTAGGAAAACTCTACAGTGGCTGTGCACAGATGCTAATATCCATGGTGACAGCCACCCCTTCTGAAGCTCTCATTGGAGAAGCCGCCGTGAGCCCTTCGGCTGGGGAGCTCTGTGCAGGTGCTCCAGGACCCAGGGCCGCTGGAAGGGGTGCTGGTCCTGTCTTGGTTTCTGTTGGCTCTGCTTGGCTTTTCTGCATGAAGGACACTGTGAAAGCTAACATTGTGTTCATACCGTTCTTTCATTCGGTGTATTTTTTCTCTTGGGACTCCATGGATGTTTCTTCTGCATGGAAGAAAAACCCCACAAATTCTTAGTTAAGGCAAGCCATCAAAACAAGCAACTTACATTGCAAATCCTGCACTGCATGGCTGCTGCTCTGCCTCAGGACACCTGGGAAAAGCATGCATCCTATTGTTAAGGTACCTGCCTCTCCAGCTCTACTGGCTCTCAGGCCGCACCCCCCTGTACACCCCAAAGCAAGCCTGGGGCTAGCTTTAGAAAGGCATTGTTTCTGGTGATGTTGACAGTGAACAAACACTGGAAGATATAACTGCTCATGTATTTAGTGATGTGCCTGTTGATGACATGCATCTCTTAACAATTTGGATCAGCTGGTCTTTGATAGCAGTAAACGATTGCTTACTAAACCAATCTTAAGTTCCAGAGGGCGCAAATACCAGCCGGGGACATGGTTAGAAATTCAATTGCCAAGATTTCAATGACAGAATGGAGTTCATAACCCATGTCATATTTAACAACCAGGCAATCAAGGGGGTAGCCACAGACTCACTTTGGAGAGACTCTGCTTCTAGCGGGTCCCTGGCATCAGGTGACACAGAGCGTGGCTATCAGAAGCCATGCATTATAAACCAGGTTAGTGTTATTTGGACACATGTTGCTGTGTCACCCAAAGCAGCATTTGTAGCATGAACGAGCCACGCTCTGCTTAACATTCAGAGCCCTTGCTTTAGTCTGCTGCAGAAGCACCGCTGATCTGTGCATCCCATGCAGAGGAAGTGCTGTAAGTGTTCACTAATGCACAAAGTTCAGTGGGTCCTTCTAAGGGACCAGATTCAAGCCAGGGATTAGCGTTCAGCATTATACAAGCCATCAGACTCAAAACTCAAGTCTTCATATCAATAGTTCCAAACGTAGCAGTTTCTAAGAATTACCATTTCTGGCCTGAAAACTACAGTCCGTTTCCAGCCTGAAAAGATGCTTTTGTTCGGTCTGAAATACCTGAAAGCGCCAGGAGACAGGATGAGGAACGAGGAAAACAAAGCGATACCTTGCTAACTCTTGAACGTTGAATTTCCAGCGAGTGTCGGGTTCTCGGAATATAACTTCATAGTTATTCTCAAGTGCCTGATTTTTCAAAAGTACATAAAACATTGAAGACATGGCATGTATGCTTGGGAATGTTCACGCTCCATTCAACATTCACCACAGTCTCGTCCAAACGCCTCCCCCATTTTATGAGTCATCCAGGCCCTGAATCTATCTACTGTATTTTGTCCCCATAGCAAGCCTCTCACGGTGTGTTATGTCTCATTGTTAAAGCTTGTCAGTTCTAGCCAGTATGAATCTGAACATCTGTAGGCCAGACCACTGACCTCATGATGAAATGCCCCAAACACAGGTGTGAACAGTAGACCAGGAGAATTCCTAAAGTGACTTGTGTGATTAGCATGGGTTTCCTTCCTCCCACCTTGGTCTGTACCTGAGAGTGCCACATAGCTTATGAAATCAAACTGATCTCTACATATTTTACATAGTGTTTCCTGCGAACGCAGCTCTCTCTGCTCTGCAGTGCTTGGCCCAATGCCCTGGGCCCCATTTCTGTGAGTTTAGAAAGTTGGTAAGGCTCTTGTGTAAACCTCTATGTGTTCTTTGCACTCATAAGCTGACTGCCTCATTCAGACAGTCCTCTGTCACCACCAACGCTCAACGTGTTATAAAATGGAACTAAATGAGCTAAGCTGAGGGACTCCCTCATAAGGGAGCAGCATGCACTAGTTGGCCAGAGGGGCTTACAGTCAACAGTATGCAAATCCAAACAGCCAGCAGAGAATTCTGAGGGTTCTCATCACACACAAATGGTGTTTGTGGTGACAGATAACTTAAGTTCTGCGAGTCAGTCATGAATACATCCACCAAAGCAGCCCACTGTACTCCATGAATGTGTAAGATGATTATTTATCAACTGATGAATACACTTAAAAATGTAAGTTCCCTCTTCATCTTTTGGATAGTCAGTTCCATTCAGGAAAGGATTCAACCACCATGTCTTAAGAACAACTAGGGGGTTGGGGATTTAGCTCAGTGGTAGAGCGCTTGCCTAGCAAGTGCAAGGCCCTGGGTTCATCCTCAGCTCAAAAAAAAGAACAACTAGTACTAGGTCTCACTAACAGGGGTGGCTAAGGTCCAAAACCAAGATGTGGAATGACTTCTGGAAGTCACAGCTCTTTAGCTGCTTTGGGCTGTCTGCAGGCATCATGGCCCTGCTCATCTCATGTGACCCTGAATGTGAACTGAAATACATGGTGTAGACTCACCTAAGTTCTCCACCCTGGGCCTGAGGAGAACTGACAGGAAAGCATCAGTAGACAGAAGCACAGCTGTCTGTTCTGCCGTTTTGCCCAAATGGGGAAGAATCCTAACGCTATGCTGCCATGAGCCCCGTGGAGGAGACTTGACAGCAGGCTGGGGCCACCTGTAACTCAAGAAGCTGTCTGCCTCCTGCTCTGCTCCATTTGTGGAGTGAAAACGTGTTAGCGTAAGATACAAACACTGTCTGAAAAGATCAGAATGGAGCCGGTGTGTGTTGCTATTTGTATTCTATTACCTTAAAGGGTCATGCTGGCAATCCTAAATCTGTTCGTAGACTGAGAAATTCTGTTGTCCTGGAACTTTCAGCAACAGAGTGCTGAAATCCCCAGCCTACCACAGGTAGACCTGGCTCACTGGGACCCTACTGTCCGTTCTCTAGTCTGTAACTCCCTGCAAGTATCAGTGGGTGCGCCCCAAACAGAAAATAGCCCAAATGGAGACTCTAGCAAGGAGGGAAGCAGGGGCAGGCAGATCCCAACGAGTCTGAGGCCAGCCCAGTCTACAGAGTGAGATCTAGGATAGCCAGGGCTATGGAGAGAGACCCTGCCTCAAAAAAACAGAGGACAGAAGGAGAGGAGAGGAGAGGAGAGGAGAGGAGAGGAGAGGAGAGGAGAGGAGAGAGAGAGAGAGAGAGAGAGAGAGAGAGAGAGAGAGAGAGATCCACCAAGAACTTAGACCATTTATGGTCGGCCCTCTGAGGTACAGTAGCTCCTCAGCAACTCAACAGCAGAGAAACCCTAAAATAACTTTACCTGCTTGCTCCCTGTGAGAACTACCCTTAGTGAATGTGAAATCATGGAAGAGCAGAAAAAGGAAAGAAGACAGGTTTCAACTTTGTCACAGAACACCCAAACTGAGAATCCAGATGATGCTTATTCCTACCATAACTGCATAGGGCTTCATTTCCCAGGCGTGCAGGTTGGTGTTGTCAATAATAATGGGGGATATGCCATTCTGCATTGCTTTCCTCGCTGTAACACAATGCAACACAAGAGTGAGCACCATGCAGCAGTCACCAGAGCGAGCATCATCCACACTGGGTCACCTCCTCGAAGGAGGCCTTCCCCGCAGTTAAACGCCCCCTAGTGCAGAAACATCAGGGGTTTCCTTTCCCTGGAATCTACTACGAGTCAAGCCCCGCCATCCTGCTTGGGTGGGAAATGGCAGAGCTTTGCTTAAAGCCCCTTCCATGAAATGTATGCATTTTGAAGCTGCTTCAAGACACTGGGCAGTGGGGTTGCACGCCTTTAATCCCAACACTCGGCAGGCAGAGCCAGGTGGATCTCCGTGAGTTCGAGGCCAGTCTGGTCTACAGAGCAAGCTCCAGGACAGGCACCAAAACTACACAGAGAAAACCTGTCTCAAAAAACCAAAAGGGAAAAAAAAAAAAAAAAAAAAAAGCAGCTGCTTCAATCTACATGCACAACAAGGGGTTCCTGGAAGTTTGGAAGGGAATTTGTCACCTCTCTTCTGGTTCCACTCATGAGCTTCCTCCAAGAAGTCCGGGTTGAACTCATAGGCACCATCTTCCCTGAAGAAAAAATCATCGGTGCTGAAAATCAGGGCCCTGGGAAAGTCACGCTGCAGCTGTCTGCAAAGTGGGAAAACGGAAAAGGGATTTTCCCCGTTATACTTGGTCGTGGGAGAATCGTTCCTTTCCATCTTTACCAGCGAGCAGATTATAGTTCTGAGACCTCCACGTTTGGAATTTTCCACTCCCCTTAAGAGGAGAAGCAATCATCTGAAAGTCATCACTCCTCAACGGGAGGCAGGAGCCTGAGAGGCCACTGTGCACGTTGCCAACCCTTGAAAGTAAGAGGTCACTGGTCACACCCACTGCCTCCTGCAGCATCCAGGACGTTCTGACACTCCGAGCAAAGTTGAAGGCATGGTGACATCAGTTACCAGGGCCACTCCTCTCCAGGGCACACCAGTGCCCTCCCAGACCGCCCCACGGGCATCATGCCCCCACACTGCAGCCCTTCCCTCAGCCCCTAAACTCTTACCTGTCCTGGGTCCCATTCCTCGGAGCTCTGTAAGGACCCATCTGAGCAACTAGTTCTCGCTGAGGTATGAAATGTGGATAAAGGAGATGTGTGTGAGCTACCCTCTGAGTTCTAACAATACCTAAACCAATGGAGAAAGCACAAGAGAAGGAGAGAGGTGAACCCAATCGTGTCCCTGCGCCCTCTGAGCTCTACCACTCGGGTCTAAATATGAAAATGTCACAGGAAACGACAACGTCACAGAGAGCGCCTTTGCGTGACACAGAAGCGGGGCGGGGAGTAAGTTCTGCGGGAAAGAATTTCAAAGGAGAGGTTTCCACTTGGGGTTCCATTACATTTGGGGACAGGTTCTATTAAATCAAACAGTGGCCGGGTCAGGGCTGAACCACTGTGCCTCCTTTAAAATAAAAACAAAATACAAATGCAAAAGCTGATCATCTGGAAGTGCTCGCCGGCAGCCCAACGGGTTCTGTTGGTGATGGGAAACCACTCCTCCAGCAGCTGTGTGGAGGGTGGCAGGATGGGAAACACAAGCAAAAGCAGGCAGAGGCACGGTGCCTTTTCAGTTTGGGTCTTGGTAGCGATAGAGGTAACTTAATTCCCCCCCCCCCCCCCCCCCGCCTCCTTTTTTGTTTTGTTTTGTTTTGTTTTTCAAGACAGGGTTTCTCTGTGGAGCCCTGGCTGTCCTGGAACTAGCTCTGTAGACCAGGCTGGCCTGGAACTCAGAGATCCGCCTGCCTCTGCCCCCACCCGAGTGCTGAGATTAAGATTATCTTAATCCAGCGAGAACGCAGAGCTGCAGAGCTGGGTTCCAGCCTCTCATTTCCACCGCAGCCACGCACTGTCCCTCTGTTGGTGATCACTCACCCCACCCAGCCTAACTACCAGTCCCTGAGCATGTGGGAATATGGGGCTTTGGGGGTGTGGCGGTGCATGTAAGGAAGGAAAAGAGCAAGAGCCTCCACTTTAAAATGTCGGTAAATACACACTCCAGAATCAGCACGGAAGCTCCTCTGCCCGAATTCTTCCGGAAGGTGCGAGAGCAGAGTTGGAACTAATGACAAAGTAAACACACTTTGTTACAGGCTGTGGTGGCTAGCTTGATTTTTAACAGTAACCAACTATCCTTGGTAGACTTGTGAGGAAATGGAGGAATATATTTCATTTTGTTGTTGTTGTTGTTGTTTATTTTTATTTATGTCCGTGTGCACCACCTGCATGTGCCCATGGAGGCCAGAGGAGGGCATCAGATCTCCTGGAGCTGGAATTACGGTTACAGACCACTATGTGGGTGCTCTGCAAGAGCAGCAAGGGCCCTGAGCCATCTCTCCAGCCCCGAGATAATAAATTTCAATATCAAAGGACAAATATCAATTAGCCAACCTATTAAACCCTGGTTACCAGTTATCAGACACCCAGTGTTACATGGAGTGTTAAGGCCCAGAAATAAGTAAAGGAGTTATAATACTTTCCACAATGAATGATTAGCTGATTTAGGGGCCAGGCCTCCTACACAGTTTGTGTGGTACATGGAGGCAGAGCTGTACCAGCAAAACACAAAGAGAATTTGGATCAGAAACATCAACAGTTGGCAAAAGAGAGAGCATTTGACTTGGACCTGGTGGGTTGAGGAAACTTTTACCTCACATGAGAGGGGGTGAGAGGAGGCACACCCAGGGTAAAGAAATAGGAGCAAAGAAACCGCAGCTTCAGTGTGGTCAATCGTCAGAAATGCTGGGCACAGGCTCTAGAGCCTTGCGGAGGTGAGTTGTTCTCTCCTTGTGGAACCCTTGAGGACTCCTGCTTTGCTCTTCGAGGTTTACTACAGACAGAAGTTTCAGCTTCTAATGCTTTCTCTAAACAGACTTTAAAACAAGGTTTTCACACTTTGCCTCTTTTTTTTTTAAAGATTTAATTATTTATTATGTATATAGTGTTCTGTCTGCACATATCCCCGCAGGCCAGAAGGGGGCGCCAGATCTCATTATAGATGGTTGTGAGCCACCATGTGGTTGCTGGGAATTGAACTCAGGACCTTTGGAAGAGCAAGCAGTGCTCTTAACCTCTGAGGCATCTCTCTAGCCCCCACACTTTGCCTCTTATCACTCCTGGAAAACATAAAATCACGGTCCTTACTCTCGGAGGAGAACTGCCCACAAACTAGCCGAGAGGACAGAGAGCCAGGGCATGTCCCCTGCGTGGCACCCGGTGGGCTCCCCTGTGGTCTGTCCCTTTGACTTTGTTTTTTCTTTTTACTTTTACCCAAATGCTAAATTAGTACCAACAGCTACAGCAACCTGTTGAAAATTCAAGACATCAAAAATGCTAGCTGAGCAGAAGCAACAAGGTGATAACACTTAGACTGTAAAACTGAAGTGTGAGCCTTAAGTACCATTCCCCCTGCTTCAGGAGAAGCAGGGGAGGGGGCTCAGCTCTAGCTTTCTCTATGCTGCCCAGGAGCCGCATGCATTAGGGAAATTGAGAAAATGAAGAGTAGAAAAGGGAGAAAATGGAAAGACAATTGCTTCCACATAGCTTCCCCTCCTCACTGCCCCTCCCCCACTCGCTAAAATGAGAGACTCGGGCACTAATCTGTATTTCAAAACTTACTCTCCCAGCATTATTTAACCATCAAGAACTATAAAGTTGCTGGGCGGCGGTGGCACACGTCTTTAATCCCAGCACTCGGGTGGCAGAGGCCAGCCTGGTCTACAGAGCCAGTTCCAGGACAGCCAGGGTTGTTACACAGAGAAACTTTGTATCAGCCCCCAGCCCCAATAGATTACTTGAAATTATGTTACAAAGATTTCAAAATTTCCTCTCATAGTTTCATAATTTAAAATTATTTTCTGTAAATTGCCTTTATTATGTTTAGGAATGTTCTTTGTATTCCTGATCTATCTAAGACCTTTATCATGAAGCGGTGTTGGATTTTGTCAAAGTCTTTTTCAGCATCCAATGAGATGATCATGTGGTTTTTTTCTTTGTTTGTTTATATGTTGTATTACATTGACAGATTTTCATATGTTGAACCATCCTTGCATCCCTGGGATGAAACCTACTTGGTCATGGTGGATAATTTTTTGATGTGTTCTTGGATTCAGTTTGCCAATATTTTGTTGAGTATTTTTGCATCAATGTTCATGAGGGAGATTGGTCTGTAATTCTCTTTCTTTTTTGCATCTTTGTGTGGTTTGGGTATCAGGGTAACTGTAGCCTCATAAAAAGAGTTTGGTAATGTTCATTCTGTTTCTATTGTGTGGAACAATTTGAAGGGTATTGGATTTAGTTGTTCTTTGAAAATCTGGTAGAATTCTGCACTGAAACCAACTGGTCCTGGGCTTTTTTTGGTTGGGAGACTTTCAATGACTATTTCTATTTCTTTAGGGATTATCGGTCTATTTAAATAGTTTATCTGGTCTTGATTTAACTTTGGTATGTGGTATCAATCCAGAAAATTGTCCATTTCTTCCAGATTTTCCAATTTTGTGGAGTACAGGTTTTTAAAGTATGACCTGATGATTCTCTGGATTTCCTCAGTGTCTGTTGTTAAGTCTTCCTTTTCATTTCTGATTTTGTTAATTTGTTATATAATTTGTTATAACCAGAACCTGGAAACAATCTAGATGCCTGTCAACTGAAGAATGTATTAAGAAAATGTGGTACATATACACAATGGAGTACTACTCAGCAGAGAAAAACAATGACAGCATGAAATTTGCAGGCAAAAGGATAGAACTAGAAAAAATCATCCTGAGTGAGGTAACCCAAACCCAGAAGGACAAACATGGTACGTACTCACTCATAAGTGGATTCTAGATATAAAGCAAAGAACAATCAGACTGCAACCCACAGAACCAGGGAGGCTATATAGCAGGGAGGATGACTGTGGCTTATAAGTTTTGGTTTTTTACTCAATTACTGAGCAAGCCTCAATGAAACATTCCACTATTAAGATAAGAATTTATACTGTATCAAGCTGATAATAAAAAAATTAATTAATTAATTAAAAAATAAAAAATATTTTCATTCATTTTATATTTTAATA
Organism: Onychomys torridus; assembly: GCF_903995425.1. NCBI lineage: Eukaryota > Metazoa > Chordata > Mammalia > Rodentia > Cricetidae > Onychomys > Onychomys torridus. Next base: position 991,393 of record NC_050464.1, on the reverse strand, counting down.
TTTTAAAAATTTCTCTTATAGTTCCTGAAATATTTTTCATTCAAGTGCCACATAGTTATGATAATTATCATAATTACGTCTCGTTGGTGTCTTTCATCTATAATGACCTCTTGTCTCTATAGATTTCCGTTTGGAAGAGTCCAAACGAGTCTCCTCCGGTGGTTTGCTCCGGATTGGAAGGGTGGTATGGAGGAGAGGTGTACTTCCTGACTCCAGTGACACCCTGCCTTTTGTGCTCATGCAGACACCAGGCTAAAAGGCCAGTCCCCACTGCCAAATCAGCTCACTGGCTTACTTAGCGACACTGATGTGTGAGCGGAAACGCAGACCACGTGACTGTTCCCGTTTCTGGCGGCCTTCCCAGGGCAATCCACACCTTGGAGATCCCGCAAGTCTTACATCGGGATCATGGAATCATTTGAAATTCTTTTCATATTTTCTAGGTAGAATTTTGTTGTTGTTGTTGGTTTGGTTTGGTTTGGTTTGGTTTTCCTAGACAGGGTTTCTCTGTGTAGTTTTGGAGCCTGTCCTGGATCTCACACTGTAGCCCAGGCTGACCTTGAACTCACAGAGATCCGCCTGCCTCTGCCTCCCGAGTGCTGGGATTAAAGGCGTGCACCGCTGCCGCCACTGCCACCACCACCCAGCTAGAATTGTTTTATAAAGAGCCTTCTTGATCTTCTTTTTCTACTCTTCACCTTATTTGTTTGTTTGTTTGTTTGTTTATTCCGTCTGTGTAGCTCACGCTACTTCTGGATCCGTAATCCTTCTGCCTTGGGCCTGCAAACACTGGGATAGCAGAGGGACCACTGAGCCCGGCCCGTGCTACAGACGGGTTTGCTGTAGAACTCTGACAGGCCTGAAGTTCGCTATGCAGACCAGGCTGGCCTCATACTTGTGGCAAATCCTCCTGCCTCTGCCTCCCAAATGCTGGGATTACAGGCAGGCACCACTGCACCCAGCCTTCTTGTTCTTTCTGATGGTCCAACTGTCACAGGTTTAGCTGGTGGTACCGGCCAAGCTGCCTCCTCTGTCTCTGTTTATGGAAACTATCCTTTTTTCCTAATTAGCAAAGATACACATTGAAACATTAAAGACCAAATAAATAAATCAATAGGATAGGTTCCTGTATTTATCCATCTAAAAATAATTCCTAACACTTGGTTTTCCTTCCAGTATGTATAACATTATTCTTCTCAATTGTCTTTTCATTTATTAGTTACGTGTGTATGTGCCCCGGGGAGGTCTGAGGACAACTTTCCGGAGCCGCTTCTCTCCCTCCACCATGCAGGTTCCGGGACCAAACTAGGTCCTTACGGCTTGGTGGCAATGTGTCATTACTGAGCCCAAAGTTTATTTGCTTGTTTATAAACTCATTTATTTGTTTGCTGAGACAGAGTCTCTCTCGGTAGCCCTGACTGCCCTGAAACTTGGAGAGATCAGCCCCTGCCTCCCAAGTGCCTCCCAAGGCAGGTGCCTGGATACCCAGACTCATTTTTTTATTTCCTCTTTTTGTATAAAAACAGGAATGAGTTACAAACCATACCAAGTTTCCACCAACAGTCTTTCTTTGCATAGCAAAGTGTGTCTCACCCCATGAAATATTCTTCTATGACTTTTTTTTGGGGGGGTGGATTTTTTTTTTTTTTTTTTTTTTTTTTGAGACAAGGTTTCTCTGTGTAGCCGTGGTTGTCCTGGAACTCATTCTGTAGACCAGGCTGGCCTCGAACTCTGAGATATCTGCCTGCTTCTGTCTCCTGAGTGCTGGGATTAAAGGTGTGCACCACCACTGGGCTTCTACAACATTTCAATGCATAGTAGTTTACACTTACTCACAGGGATGCTCCACAATTCACCTAACAATTGTCCCATGACTTGCCAATGTACCTGTTCTCCTCCTGACCATCATCTTCTGGTGTGTAGCTCCTTATCAGGAGGGTTATCTTACCGAATTTCAATTCCCTATAGTTCAATTGCTTTTTAACTTTGTTTACAGTAATCTCTAGATTATGGAGTTTAAATCTTTATAACTGTACTCTAGCCACATACAGCATCTTTTATTTTCAAACCCATGCTTTTGATGCTATATTAGAACAGTCTTTCTCACCCCAAGATCATGTCAACGTGTCTGTAATTACATTTTCCTCCTCAGCCCATCTGAAGTTTTGCTTATATAGAGTTGTGGTTGAGGCTCTAACTTGACTAGTTTTCTACCTGGGACCCGGTTGTCCCCCACTGTTGCCTAAGTTCGTCCTTCCCACCATCCTGACATACTTTCGGCCCCATCCCAGATGACTGCATGGACTTAGGGCTGGCCTCGGGATTGTTTCATTTCTACATCACATCATCTTGCCTCCTTTTCTAACACTTTATTATGTTCAGTGGTTGAGAATGTTTCCTTTATAGAATTCATACTTTTAGTTTATTTTTATGCAGAAGTGTGTCTGAACAATGTCAGCTAAAACCACATCTCCTTCTTGCTCCCTCTTGGTTCTAGTAACTCTTCCAGATCGGTCAGCAGGAGACAGGAACTGGGGGTAGATAGCCTCTCCTTAACTCTTAACTACTGTACCACTTTCCGAAGTAAATAATAATAGTTCCTCCAGTTACAGATAACGAAACTCCTCCTTGAAAGATTAAATAACTGGCCAGGGTTCCGAGTTTCCAAGTGGTGCTGCCAGGTTTGACCTCAGGTCTAGAGAGAAGCAGGCCGAGTGGCATTGCCCATTCTGAGCTCTTCTGACTCCAAGAGAATGAAGCTCATTGTGTCCCACATGGGCGACAGGCAGCCATGGTCTAGCATGTGTTAGCCTGCAGTTACTATTAGGCAAGGCCCTGGGTTTGGTCCCCAGCTCTGGAAAATACAAAACAAAACAAAACAACAAACAACAACAATTGATGTGTATATGTGAGTGCCTGTAGGCACCATGCTTTTGCCTGGTACTTCAGGAGGCCAGAAGAGTGCTTCAGATCCCCTAAAACTGGAGTTACAGATGGGTATGCGCCACCATGTGGGTGCTGGGAATGAACCCAGCTCTTCTCTCTGCTCTAACTGCTGAGCCATCTTCAGGCCCGAAAAAGACTGTGTTAAAGTCCATCACTGAACCTTGGTCACACTTCTCCTCTGCCCACTCCACCCTGGGCAGCCACCTCTCAGCACCCCTGCAGCTCCGGCCTTCACATCTGTGCTGCGCACAGGAAGAGGCAAGAGCCCTTGAAACTGCAGCTCTAACTAACCACAGGCGTCCACGTGCTGTCACTGCTGAGTCTTCAAAGGTGTCACCTGACACAGGCATTGTGCAGTCTCTGTCCCGCTGCCCCTCCCCCCATTCGCTCTAACTTCTGTTCCTGAGTTACTGCGCGGTTGTCTGCATTGTGACTCTGCTAATCTCTCCAGGGAGCTTTAAAGCTCCAAGTTTACCTGAGAACCCCCCACTTTTTTTTTTCTCCAGAGCTGAGGACCGAACCCAGGGCCTTGGCTTGCTAGGCAAGCACTCTACCACTGAGCTAAATCCCCAACCCCAAGAACCCTTTTAAAACACGTACACACGTATGCTCTTCTTCACCCCCCACAAAGGTACTTTTTATTTATTTATATATCTATTTATGTATTTTATTTTTTGGTTTCTCTGTGTGTCGCTCTGTAGACCAGGCTGGCCTCAAACTCACAGAGATCTTCCTGCCTCTGTCTCCCGAGTGCTGGGATTAAAGGCTTGTGCCATCACTGCCCAGCTACAATTTATGTTTTTTTTAAAATGTGCACTGGTGCTTTGCCTGCATGTATGTCTGTGTGAGGGTGTCAGCAACCCTGAAAGGTGTGAGCTGCCATGTGGGTGCTGGGAATTGAACCCAGGTCCTCTGGAAGAGCAGCCACTGCTTGCCACTGCTCTAACTGCTCAGCCATCCCTCCAGCGCTGAGGGATGGCTCTTGAATGCAGTGATCTTTAGCCATAACTGAGCAAACTCTTTTCAAGGTCCCAACGGTTTGATACCGTTCTCAAGGTCAGCCTCCAGAGAGGCCTGGGAGGGAGGTGTATTCTACCCCGCAGCCAGCAGCCTGGAGCAGGGAGGGGCACTGTCCAGCACACGGGCAGCACCTGAGGCCTGCTGTTGCCCGCCCCACATCAGGCCTGAGCCCTGACCTCAGGCGTCTGTCTCCACCGTACCTCTTGCCCCATCTGTTTATCACTATGTTATTAGAGAAGCAACCTTCCACTCCCTGAGAAACCTCGACTGTGTCACCAGGCCACAAAGGCTGAGGGAACTCTGGTAACGGTCCTCCACGAGGCCCTCACCGTCATCATCTGGCAGTGTGGACCCACTTAACTCTAGACAAGCTCCTCTAGCTAGCTCTCGTGTGGACAGCCTGTCATCTCACGATGGGACCTGCTCCCCCGCGTCTGTTCTCGGTTCTTCAATCATGTCTGCTCATTCTCGGGACTGGGGAAAGGAATCAGGAACTAAAGTCAAGACTGTGGTTTGGGCCTGTATTTTTCCCGGGATGTCATAGGTCAGGGACAGCTAGAAGGCAGCTGTCCAGGCAGAGGGCCACTCTAGGCTCTCGATTGTTGCTGTTTACAGGCAACAGTAGCCACACCTGTGATCTTAATTTTTAAGTCTATCTTTTAATATAAATACCAAATAAAGGGGCTGGCATATCCAATGTTTTCACGCATCGGATGGCATCTAGGGCGAGTGGCGTAGCCTGTTCTTCACGCTGTGGATTCTCTACATTGCACACTCATTCTCTCACGTGAGCAACTTCCTCTTTGCTTCCTTCTTTTGTCAAAAGCCACGTTAGCATCTGAGCTGAGTCTCTGGGGGCATTTCGAGCATTGCCTTTTGTTAACAGATCCACTGGTCAACTCTTTAGTGAACGCCTACAAGATGCAGGACTTCTTTCAGAGGTAGGACAGAAGATAGAGTTTCTTTGTTGAGACAGAGTCTCACTATGCAATCCAGGCTGGCCTTGAGTTTACAGCAATCCTCCTGCCTCAGCCTCAACGAGTGTTGGCATTACAGGTATGTAACACACCTAACTTAGATATGGTTCCTGACTCAAAGAATTTACATCAGGCCTGGCGGTGGCACTCGTTTTTAATCCCAGCACTCTGGAGGCAGAGTCAGGTGGATCTCTGAGTTCCAGGCCAGCCTGGTCTACACAGTGAGTTCCAGGACAGTCAGGGCTACACAGAGAAACACTGTCTCAAAAAAAAAAAAAAAAGAAAGAAAGAAAAAAAAAGAACTTACATCATGAAACTACTCACATTCTAGTAAAAAAAAAGTGTGTGTGTGTAGGGGGGCATCTATTTATGAAAAGAGAATCCAGTACAAGCTAAAAACTCTGCAGGGTCTCCTTAGGTAGCAGAAAAACCCTCCTCCCCTCTGTCTTGTATCCCAACTCTATAATCACACTTCCACAGGGTGCCCGGTAACTTTGGGAAGTGGTGGAGGTGCATTTGTTCTGAACAGTTCCCACACCCACGAGCTCTCCATCACATAACATTTCCATGTATGAAATAAAAACCACAAGGTTGGGGCTAGAAAGACAGCTCAGCAGTGAAGAACACTATCTACACTATCCTCTGACCAGGGTTCAGTTCCCAGCACCCACATGGGTGGCTCACAACCATCTGTAACTCCAGTTCCAGGGGATCCAGCGCCCTCTTCTGGCCTCTGTGGGCACTGTATGCATGTGGTGCACATACTTACATGCAGGCAAACACACATAAAATAAAAATGAATAAATCTTAGGAGCACTCTTCACTGTGTGCTGAGCCCTTCTCCAAGTCTCCCTTCCTCTTCCCGGATTCTTACCTTGATAAAGGAGAAAGCTTTCTCCCCAAGCCATGTGCAAGATGCATCACAAAGCCTTATGAAGGAACAGTTAGAAATCAAGCTCATTTGTCCCTCACACAGCTTCCCCAGTCCCACAGGGTTAGGTAGATTTTAAATGACTTGAAGGGACCAAAACATAGTGCCTTTGGGGCTAGAAGGATGGCTCAGAGGTTAAGAACACCGGCTGTTCTTCCAGAGGCCCTGAGTTCAATTCCCAGCAACCACATGGTGGCTCACAACCACTGTAATGAGATCTGGTGCCCTCTTCTGGCCTGCAGGCATACACTCCTGCAGAACACTGTGTACATAATAAATAAATACATCTTCAAAAAAATGTTTTATTGTATTTGTTAGAGTCCAAATGGCCCTGGAAAGGCACCCTTTTACACTGATTTTACTGGAGCACCAAGGAAGTAAGTTGAATCATAAACATCCTATCATAGGAGCTGATTTAGCAACTTAGGAGTTGACAGCCCTCTCTGGTACACCATGCTCAGGATAAACTCAAACACTTAAGATCTAAAAATCATCTCCCAGTGCCATGAATGCATTAGCAAAAGTAAGAAATTCCTTGGTAATGTTTTTAATTGGGATGAACATCTCTTATTAATACTGGTAATAGTAAAACGCAGCTTCCTTACCCCGAGACTTGCAATCCAGGTGAAATGAGACCCCTGACAGGGCCTGAAGGGTTTTCTACCGCAACTGTTGTTTCATCAGACTCTTTTATCAGGCCCCTCCCACTTCCTGGGCTCTGGTTCAGGCCTGGGGATGTAGGTAGGTCTGTGGTAGTAAGGCTTGCCTGTCCTGGGTGGGGCCTTAGATTTAAGGTATTGAAAAACAGCGGCGGCAGTGGCCTCAGCCCTGCGACCTTGATCAAGATATTTCCTCAGCAGAGCCTCGAGTCTTGGGCTTGAGTTAGAATGAACACTACAGGAGCTTCTTAGGCACCTCCTTCGCTTTTCCTGTAAAAATATTCTTTCTCTCTCATTTCTTCCTCCACTTCTACTTCCTTCCAAATCATTACACATCATACACAATTCTCCAAGCACACCTGAAGCACTACATGCCACATTAGCTGGGTCTTCCCCCATGGTCCCAGCAGTGTCAGGAAACACGGTGAGGAGGTTCCTGTACAGTGGAGGCCTCCTTCCCTCACATGCCTTTCAGAGAGTGATTATAAACCGGCATGGTTCTGTAAACTCCTACTCCTTATCAAACGTATCTGGAGATGTGAATGAGGAGGAAGGAACCGCCATTAGGCAGCATCCTTTGAGCCTAACTGAATGCGCTTAGGAGTCATTTGTGATGGTGCCCAACGAAGAAGCTTGCAAAGGGACCAGCATGTCCCGCAGTGAGGGGGCCAGATCCGGCTTTGACTGGTAAAGGGAAAGATGCAAAACAAAAACAGATACAAAACCATTCCAGGGAACTGACAGAATGGAGACGTTTAATTTTTCAAACAAGGCCGCTCCAACAAACAAACAAATAAAGAGAGTCCTATTGCATTTCAAAAAGGCACATTAGCTGTGTAACCACACAATGGAATATTTTATTCAGACATAAAAATTATGGTGTTCTCATATTTGGTGCAAGCATGAACCTTGAAACATATGCTAAGTGAGACAAAGGACAGACACTCATGACCTACGTACATGACATACTTAGACAAGCAAAAACATGGCAATACCAAGTAACCCAAAGGTTGCAGGGATAGAGGAGAAGGAAGGCATTACTGCCGAGGGGGCACAGCTTCTGTTTGGGGAAATTAAAAAAAATAAATACAGTGACAATCACTTCATGTGTGCTGATCTGAACCCTTTAAAGAGGTGAAAATAACCACAACAGAGACGTTTAAACCCTCCTCTCTACACACACACACACACACACACACACACACACACACACACACACGAGCACACACAACAAGAAATGCCCAAGGCTTATCCACAGATCTGTGGCTGAGGCTCGGGAAGAGACATGTGCAGAATCAGATGTGGCTGGGTCATGCTGCCAGTCCTGGACCACAAGGCCAAGAGCAAAAGGGTCTTAGGACTGGAGCTCTACCTCCCCACTCAACTTTTCAAAACTATTTTTATTATGTGTGTGTGAGATGTACGTGTGGCATGCTGAACACAGAGACTGTGGCGGCCAAAAGATGACCCTGTAGAGTCAGCTCTTGCCCCCACCTTTCTGTGGGCTCTAGGGATTGAACCCAGGGCCTACACAGCCAGCACTTCACCTGCTGAGCCTTCTCTTGGGCCCCACATCCAACGTTCAGTCATCTCCAGATCTAGCCCTGGGCCTACCTAACCAGTGAATTCGCCGCTAGGAAAGCTCCCCTTTAGTTAAGCCAGAAGATCAATGGGCTCTTCTCCATCCCCACTCTGCCTCCTCTTCCAGGCCAAGACAAGAACCACCTCCATGTGGAGAAGACTCTGTCCTTAACTGACTTTCACCTTCTGCACAGGCTCCCTTAGCCTTGAAGGCTATCAGCACCAAGGTGCTGTCCCACTGCACCCTACTTGCCTGCAGGACAGAACTGATTTCTAACCGTTACTTGTTTCCACTGGTTATCTGGAATAGGCACCTTCTGTAGCCTTAGTGAGTGTACGTCTCAGTAAGCAAGGGAACGCGGTTACCATGGATTACTGGTTGACTACTACTGGCCATAGACAGCCCACATTAGTCTGTTTACTGAGCTGTCTGCCATCCTCACAATGAATGTGTTTGCAAGTGTTAGCTCGTGTTACTAGAGAAGAATCTCAGGAGTTAAAGAATCAAGAAAAAAAAAATGTCAGGGCTGGAGAGATGGCTCAGAGGTTAAGAGCACCGACTGTTCTTCCAGAGGTCCTGAGTTCAATTCCCAGCAACCACATGGTGGCTCACAACCATCTGTAATGAGATCTAGTGCCCTCTTCTGGCCCGCAGGGACACATGCTGTATACATAATAAATAAGTCTTAAAAAAAAAAAAAAAGTCATCGTTGTTAAAAGTTCATCTCCTCATGAGTGAGTTTCCTAGCGTACGTCCAATGGGAAATTAACCCATGAAAGACTCTCATTGACGGAATGACATTGTCAGTCAGCCAGGTCATGAAACAAAACTTTTACTCCACTGGGCCTTGATTTTTCCTTTTAAAAGTTACCAAGCAGGCTGGAGAAATGGCTCAGAGGTCAAGGGGCCTTGGCGCTCTTCAGAGGGCCCAGGTTTGATTCCCAGCACCCTCATAATGGCCCTTAACCCTCTGTAACTCAAGTGCCAGGAGACGTTGTGCCTTCTGACTTCTGTGAGCATCGGGCACACGTGTGGTAAACATACAGACATGAAGGCAAAACAATCATACACATACATATATCTTCAAGATGTTTTTTTTTTTTTTTAAGTTACCAAGCAACATAAAATTGTTGCTGAAAACGAGAAGACAAGTGAGGGGAACGTCCATGATCCCACTACTAAAAGTCAACACCTGTGGGTGGGTACTTATCTCCTGACAGTTGTTTTTTCTTCTAAGAATCTATACAGATCTCTTTTCCTTGAGTACAACATGGGGTATGTGGACTGTGTGTACCTTCCTTCTTATCTTATTTTTCATTTTAAAGACAGGGTCTCACATATCCCAGGCTGGTCTTTTTTTTTTTTTTTTGAGCTGAGGATCGAACCCAGGGCCTTGCACTTGCTAGGCAAGCGCTCTACCACTAAGCTAAATCCCCAACCTCCCGGGCTGGTCTTAAACTCACTATGTAGCCAAAGATGACCTGCCTCTACTTCCCAAGAGCTGGAATCACAGATGGGCATCATCACAGCTGGTTTCTGCAATGCTGGGGATTGAATGCAGGGCTTTGTGCTGGGCAGACACTCTATAGCCACTGAGCTTTATGCTCAGACCTGTGTGTGTCTTTAAGACAGGAAAAAATACATTTATAGGTCAAATAAACATCTCTGTTTCAATCAGTGACTCATAAACCAATCTATTCTTATATTTACTATTTAATATTTCATACATGATATTTAAGTTGTCTTGCATTTTTTTTCCTGCTCCACAGAAATCTCTGATGAACATTCTGTGTCTGCATGCTTGTCCAAGCATTTCCTCAGGATGAGTTCCCAGAACTGAAACCACAGTCAGGAATGACCACCTATCCCCAGATGAGACTTAACTGAATTCAGGAACTAACATAGATTTAGAATGCACTGGCTGGAGTACTAGGATGTGGGTAAGTTTTTAAACCAGATAAAATCCAACTTAAGCCAGGCAGTGGTGGCGGCAGGTCTTTAATCCCAGCACTCAGGAGGCAAAGGCAGGCGGATCTCTGTGAGTTCGAGGCGGGCCTGGTTTACAAAGTGAATTCCAGGACAGCCAGAGTAATTACACAGAGAAACCCTGTCTCAAAAAAACCAAAAGAAAACAATCCAACTTAAAAAAAAAAAAAAAAGGAAATTCAACAAATTCAGAAAGATACTTTCTATATCCCAACCACTTGGACATATGAAAAGACATGGGTGAATATTCTAGAATATAATGTTGACTTGAAAGACAAAACAGATCCTATTTTTAAAAGAGATTTTTATTAGTTATTTAGTCAGATGAGATATAAAAGTTAAGCAGGAAAAGATAAGCCCATATTTGTAGACACTAACTTCCTCCAATGTTGACAAGTTTTATTAGTCTGATTTAAGAAATACATGTTCATTATAGAAAATGTGGGAAACATATAGAGAAAAAGACTCTCGGAATCTAGCAAATACATAATAACCTTACAGTTTTCTATTTTCTACACAAGTGTATTTTAAAAGTCTTCCATTCTCCTCTCTCCCATTCCTACCCTGTGAAACATGGTTGGGAGAGGCCAGGCTGTGCCTTCCTGACCCGTTCTTACTGGTTCTGGGCTACATCCCACCCCACTGGACTTTATATCAATCCATCTGGAAGCATGCAAAGACTGCTGAGGCCCAAGGCTGACCGTACCCAGCCCCCAGGCCTCCCAGTCCACAGTATGGCTCCTCCATGGCACAGCCAGGCTTTGCCTGGGTAACTCAAGGGTTCATCTCACCAGCCTCTCATGTTCCTACCTACACCTCCTAAAATTTATATAGCCACCACCTTAAAGTTTCAGAGGGCATCCTCACTGATTCCATCTTCACACCCCCCTCTAAGGCAGGAAGAGTCGGTGTCCCGACTGAAGAGGAGGGGTGCTGGAGGTGTGAGACCCAGTGAGTGAGTGGTAGAGCTTGGGTATGAAGGCATGTCAACCCCAAGGCCATCACTTTTAGGTCTGGCGACAGGAAGCTAAGAGATCCCCATGAAACCCTCTAATGTAATCCCCTCTTAGCAGCCGCAGAGAGGTCTAAGGACCGTTAAGACAACAGCGAGTTAGTGAGGAGGAAGATGGACAGCAGGCTTCCCTCTTTCCGGCCAGCGCTCACCACATCTGTCTCTACCGGTGTTTAATGAGATGCTCACCACATCTGTCCCTGTGGGTGTTTAATGAAACATACTCTTGTCCAGTGTCTTCGGCTTAGTCAAATGTCATGAGGAATTAAAATCTTAAAAGTATAGAAAATTAGAGACAGAGAGGAACCTTAGAGGCCACCCCAGCACACTACTTCCTTTCCCAACACGGCAACCGAGCCAAAGGAGTAACTTCCTTCTCTGACTTTGAGTGTGTGATGGTTACAGGCTGGCAAAGTGAAAGCGAAATTGCACAAGGTTCGGCATCCTGGAAGCTTTTGGTAACACATGTACCCACCGTGAATTGCTGTATCACAAAAAACCCAGCTGTGCTGGGTTTTCCAAGGAGGCTCTCCACACCACACCACCCTGCCACCGCCAGGAGCCTCTGGACAGGACCTACAGTAAGTGTGTCTTAGGAAGGGGTACCAGTGTGGCCTTCACCAGTCACCTATCCCTTTAATTTGCAAAGGGATCCAGCAGTTGGCTGAATGCTTCTACTCCACAAACCAACTAGAACCCCAACGATAAACGTCAGCACCTTATCGGCCGCCTCAGTGTCCCCATCCAAGACTCAGGCCCTCCCGCTATGATCACTACCTGATGCCATGGAAATCAGCATGTGACCGCAGGCCACCTCGATTCTTCAGCGGTTCCAGGGTCCTACGGCTAGCCTTATCTGATGAGATGGAAAGCTCACGGGTGGCAAGTGACTGCTTCTATCGACTAATGTGTGCCAGACAATGTCGATGGAGGGTTAAGACATGGCCCCTATCTTCAAAGCATCTCACGGAAGGAAAAACAATCCTGTGCAAAACTAAGCGCAGTCACAGAGATGTAAACAGGAGCCAAAGCGCTGAGAAGAGCGGCTTCAACGGCAGGGTGAGGCAGCTGCGAGAGGAGGCAACAGAACCGGTTTTAAAAGGCTAGTGACAGCAGTCGGGCCAAGGGTGGCAAGCCAGGCAGGAGGGCCAGCATCATTAAGCACAGCAAGGAGAGAAACCGTCCAACGTTGCTGGAACACCAAGTGCAGGGCAGGGAGTGGAGGGCGTTCAGGCCGGAGCGGTGGGCCTACAAGGTGCAGCAGGCAGCAAGCCCCCGCAGTTCTCGCTGACCCGGTACGGGGAGGGCCGCTTACGCAATTCGCAAGTGAACGAATTTGGGCGCCCGCGGAGAGGCTGTCAGTGACGGTCGGTGGTGGCGCCGCCAGCGCCCCCCCCCCACCCCGCACCCCCGAGCACCTGTGCGCCTTCGCAGCCGCCGAAGCAGACGCAGGCTGCGCCGATCCACCAGATCTCAAAGCGGACCCCGGCCCCGGCCAGCGCCGCGCTCCCCTCCAACCCCACACACACCTGCCCGGTCCCGGGCCCCCCCCGAACTAGCTCCGGTGACAGCGCCTGTTGACGCACCCGTGGCGGCTGCCTGCGCGCCAGCGGGCGGGGAGCGGGTTTCTCTGCAGTCGCCACCAGGTTTTCCCGAAGAGCAGTCCCCGCGGGCCTCCCCGACCCGGGGCTGGGGGGCGAAGGCGACCGCGGCCCGGCGGGCACCAGGCCGAGCGCAGCGGGGAAGGGCCGGTGGCGTCTGGGGGCTTTGCGCAAGGCGCCGCGCCGAGCGAGGTCCATCCTCCCGGGCCGGCGAGCGCCAAAGCTCCCGGGCGCGCGGGGCAAGGGCAGGGGCGGCGCGCGGAGCCGCTCGGGGCAGGGGCGCGCGTGGGCGCCAGGCCGCTGTCATTACCTGGCCAGCGTGGTTTTCCCCGAGCCCGGGAGGCCGCGCAGGAGGTAGAGGTGTTTCCTAAAGCTGTGGCGACGCGGAGGTGGCCCCCGCGCGGGCGGCGGCCGAGCAGGCGGCTGCTGCTGCTGCCGCTGGTGGAGGCTCAGCCTCCCAAACGATTCCAGAAAACTGTCCTCCATGGGGAGGGGGGTGGCGGCGAGGGCCCTGGGTTCCCTTCCTGAAGTCACGGTCTTGGCCAAAGCTGTTGTTTTTGTGACTCTCCGGCCATGTGATAGATGGAGGGGCGGGCGCTCGGAGCCCAGCCCCTCCTTCCCAGCCGCGCGAACCGCGGGAAGGGGGCGTCTCTACCTGCGAGGCCGGGGTGCAGGGAGACTGACAGCCAGGGAAGCGTGGGTGACGGGTGACGCAGCCCCCAGCGCTCCCTCCTGCCTCCCACTGTCTTCCGCTGGCCTTCCCGAGGGAAGGGGCCCGGCCCGGGGACACAGTGGGAGGTTTCCCTGCAGCCACTGTGGAAGCCCAGCCCCCTGCTACAGCTCTGCCTCGTTTCACTTCAGACAGGCCTAGACCTTGAAAGTAAATAGTTCCCGTTGGCGATTAAAAGAACGCGACAGGCACATCTGAGCTGTAACAGAAAAGGCCCTTGTCTCCCCCACTGCGTGTGTACCAGTATCTGGCTGGCGTCCCAAGGACTGGGGCACACTCCTCCAGGGTGCTGTTCGGTTTCTTAGTACCCTTATCAGCCTGTCAAAACTATCCTTAGAAAGCTTTAGGCAACTTGAAGTCTCTTCTCGCTCCTTAGGTCCCGGTGGACTTAGGAGGCTGCATAGATACCTCTCTGCTGCCACACAGCAGGAGAGATTGTCCTGGGACCATTTGCACAAAATCAAGTTCCAGTTGCAGGAGTTGGCGGCACCCATTGGTGGGCACTGGTTGTGACTCTCCAGTATTTCCCTATAGAACCAATAGGGTGATTCTGGTTTTCGGAACGAAGCGGAGTGTTTAAAACTTGCATCCTAGAAAATCCAAGATACTGGTGACTTTGGCTACAATTGTTGTAAAATAAAAACATCTTATGTTTGGCATTTAAAGCATGCACATTATGAAAAAGAAGCGTGGGGAAAGAAATAGTGTCCTTCTGACACTTAGAATCCAAATTAAAGACCAGAGATTTCACGACCAGCGTTACTAGCTTCGGGCTTCCCCTGGGTTGGGGTGGGGAGTGAGCAGGCTGTTCTCCCGGGAATTCCCCTCCCAGCATGAAGCATGCTTCCTGGGTCCTTCTGAGTACTACTGCAAGGGCGGGCATCTGTGAGCGGAGAGGGAACAGTGAGGAACAGAGAAGATACATTCGTCATAGAGTGACCACACCTTTAGTGTCTATACGTCCCTGACGGAGTTGACATGTGGGGAAGTGAGCCTGGGGCCTCCTGCACACTGAGCACACCCTCAGCACACATTTACAAAGATGGTTTTGCTCAGCCTCAAGTACTACTTTTCTCATTCCAATTCTTCTCTGTCCATGGAGCGTGGGGATAGTACAAACTGGCATTAAAACCCACATTGAGGGCTGAGGAGATGGCTCAAGAGTGCTTAATGAGCAAGCATGAGGACATGAGTTCAAATCCCCAACCCCATGTAAAGAGGGGCATGGCTGCACATGCTGTACCCCTGGTGTTGAGAGGCATGGAGATGGTGGCTCACTGGAGCTCATTCACCAAGCAGCCCAGCTACAGCTACTTCAGAGAGCCTGTCTTAAAGGGATAAGACAAAGAACACAAGATACCTGATGTCCTGCAGGCATGCACCTGCGCACACACACACACACACACACACACACACACACACACACACACGGATGGAGAGACGGCTCAAGGGTTAAGTGCATTTGCTGCTCTTCCAGAGGACTGGATTTTGGTTCCTAGCACCCACATCGGGTGGCTCACAAGCACCTTTAACACTAGTTCCAGGGGGTCTGTTGTGCAGGACTATCCTCTGTGCCAAACAGCCCCTATCTTGAGGTATTCAGCTGTTCCAGCTTGCAAAAATTCCTGCTGGTATTGTTGACTGTTTATATCCCCCAATAGAGGGGTGGGGAGAGTCATGAGACCTTCCCTTGTGTATTTATCCCCCCAACAGCTGTTGTATGCAACTCTGCCCTAACAACTCTGCCCTTGGGGAGGGGCTGGAGGACACAGGCCCAGAAGAGAGGGGACTCCATCTGTGTGGCTATGGGAAAGCCCTAAATTGCTGCTGGGTGAAGACTTCCTGTGTGGCCTTTTAGGGAAGGTGCACTCACACCCAGCAGGTACCCACTCATCTGTTCTCTGTGAGAAAGTCCAATAAACTCACTGGGTCTCCAGAATGAACTTGGGTGGGGTCGAGCCTCAGTTGTTGTTAGGATATTAGGAGGAATAGCTGTTGCTTATCTGCCCCTAGGGAAGGAATTTTAGCAACAGTACACACACACACACACACACACACACACACACACACACACACACACAGAGAGGGGGGGGGAGTGTTAAAAATACAAGCCAGGTGTGGTGGCGCACACCTTTAACACCAGCACTCAGGAGGCAGAGGCAGGTGGATCTCTTTGAGTTGGAGGCCAGCCTGGGCTACAAGTTCTAGTACAGCTAGGGCAGAGACATCCTGTCCCAAAAAAACAAAACAAAAACAAACAAGATGCAGAGAAAAACAAGAAGTACAGTGAAGAAGAGAAGCTGGGCAGACAAGTCCTCTGCACAAGTTTGATGCCTGGCCACGCCCCCTTCCAACATGTCCCACCCCACTCACTCTTGTGAGCTTACCAGGTTCCAGGGACCCACAGCACCATGGCGTGCTCAGCGTGCACACATCCCTAGCGCCGTATCTCACTCTCTTGCTGTCAGACACCCCCACAGAGTAAGGACTGCATCTCCCAGTTCAGTAGCACCTGAAGTCTGCCACAGGCACAAGGACAGCTGGTGTGACTGCTGTCTTAGGAAGATGCCCACGGAGGGAGTGGCCCTAGCGCCTTTTCCTGAAGCTTTCTGGAAATGGGAAGGTGATAAATGCGGGGAGAGCTGCAGCAGTGTGGACCCCAGCAGCAGTGTGGACCCCAGCATCAGGCTTCGGCCAGAGAGCTGGAAGCATTACTGAACTATGAAGACAGTTCCAACTGGTGGCGCCTCACACCATGCCCACTGTTCAAGATTTCCAATATTATCCTTAGGCACAGCTACAGTGGAGTAGCTTCTAACGCGTTCACTAGAAAGCCACAAATGTTTTGCTGTTTAAGTCACCAAAGAATTTTCCAGATGCCCGTCTCCTCCCGGGCTGGCTGTCTACCCCTCCTCCTAAGTCTGCCTCCCTCCTGGCTCTCCCTCATTCCTCTTGTAGATGACTTTGGGAAGCTGTAGGAGGCAGAGGAGGTTAGGGGGCCACAGGGCTGGTTTAAATTGAATTCCGCACATTTAGTCGTAGCTAGTTGGGAGGCTGAGATAGGAGCACTGAAAGTTCAATGACTGCCTGGGGAACTGAATGAAACCCTGTCTCCAAACAAGACTCCGGGAAGGGAACAAGGGCAGACAGGAGGTCTGTGATGCCAGAGTCCTGAGCCCTGGCCACATAGGGCTCTGTGAACGACTTTTGGTCCTCTTGGCCTTGTGGGACTTCAGAGTACCAAAAGACACCACCAACTCGGGCTCGTCTCTAAAGCTGCACAGGTCGACCGCAGAGGAGGCCCCGAGCTACTCAGAAGAGTGATCGATGCCCACTAGAGATGGCAGGTTGAAGGCCAGCTTCCACTCCCGCCCTTCCTTGAAGCCTCATTGAATCGCAAAGGAGGCGCTTCAGGGTTCCTCTGGAGGCCCTGGGTGTTTTGTTATCACTTTAAACAGAAGCTGGGGAGGGGTCATAACAACAGGATTCCAGAAACTAGACAGCACAAGGTCAAATGCTGCTGGTTTGATCAAAAGTGCCCTAAGTTAGAGAGGGCCAAAAGCACAATTCCTCCAGCAGAACCCATAGGTCCAGGCACTGGCAGGCGTGGGGCTGTGGGTGGAGCTTAGATTGGAGGTGAGTTCAGAGTCCAGTTAAGAACAGGGCTGAGGGCTGGAGGTGTGGCTGTGGGCAAAAGGCCTGAGTCTGGCCGTTCTCCCCAGATCCCCCAGGAATAGAAACACACACACACACGCACATGCACACATATGCACACATGCCCTGCATCTAAAGGGTTATTCCTTGGAGAAGGTCAGACAGGGGGGCTGCAAAGGAAGGGCTTTTGTTGTTGTTGTTGTTGTTGTTTGGTTTTTTCGAGACAGGGTTTCTCTGTGTGGTTTTGGTGCCTGTCCTGGATCTCACTCTATAGACCAGGCTGGCCTCGAACTCACAGAGATATGCCTGCCTCTGCCTCCCAAGTGCTGGGATTAAAGATGTGAGCTGCCGCCAGCAGGACGGGCCTTTTCTTTTTTCTTTTTCTTTCTTTTTTTGTTTGTTTGTTTTTTTGAGACAGGGTTTCTTTGTGTAGCTTTGCTCCTTTCCTGGGACTCACTTGGTAGCCCAGGCTGGCCTCGAACTCACAGAGATCCACCTGGCTCTGCCTCCCGAGCGCTGGGATTATAGGCGTGTGCCACCACCACCCGGCAGGAAGGGCCTTTTCTAAAGGCAGTGGGGTTAACCAAATGTCTGCATGTTGAACTGTGAGGAAGTGGACAATCATTCACATTTCTTCAAAAATTATTTTTTTTCTATTTTAAGTACAACTATATCAAATCAGAATAGAATACTAAGAATAACCTCTAGTTATATTAAAGGGCCTATGATCTCTTAGCAAATGCCTGGAGGTCAGATAGTCTGAGAACTCATAAAATGTTTGTTGAAATAATAGAGTACAAGAACAAATATTACTTTGTATTCTGAGTGGAGGAGGGGCATGGTAATGAAAACACACTATTTCTGCAGTGAGATGTACAAATACTTAAAGACAACATGCCAAGTGAGTAAGTAAGAAATAAAATCTATGTCCTGTCTGTTTAGGTCACACTTAATTAAAAAATCGAAAGTGGATGCCGGGGTGAAGACCAGGATAGACAGCTAGGGTTGGATGAGGACAGGGGGCCTCACAAACTGAAAGCAGTCCTGGAGGTGGTGGTCGTGACAGTGGGTGTGTAATGAATAAACTAAAACACATTTACGAATGGAGGGGGGGGGGGCTGTGGAGAAGGCTCAGAGGTTTTGAGCATCTTCTGCTCTTGCGGAGGGCCTGGGTTCCGTTCCAATATTTACACTGTGGCTCACAACTCTCTGTAACTCCAGTTCAAGGGACTCTTCAGGCTCCCACAAGCTCCTTTATGCACTTACATACACTCATGCGCGCACACACATAAAATAAATAAATATTTTTTAAAAGAATGGCTAAGGTAATCAGTTTATTGTATATTTCACCATTTTTAAAGACTGGATAAACAAAATGACATTTGGATTTTAGAGCCTTTTGGGATTTCAGAATTCTAGGGTGGTGGCCACAGCCCAGTGCTTGCATACAGGCTACCATCCTGATCTTGGGGTAACTCGAGACTTTTCTGTGCCTTGTTTTCCTCTGCCAAATGAGGCTGTGACAAAACTCTTGGCACCAGGCCGTGAAGCGTTCCAACTGCTACTGCTTGTCCCCCCTTTGTTATTGACACAACTTATCAAGAGGAACACCTGGAGTGGTGACCCACTCCAGTGCTGGTGTCTGGTAGGCACTCGCTGCAGAGCCCTCTGAGGGTCAGCACTGGGCATCCTGGCTTTCCTCATTGAGGAGGATTGCCAGCAGCAGGCAGGAAGCAGAGATCTCCCCTGCAAACAAGCACACACCCAGACACGTCCAGACACGAGGCTGCAGGAAGGAGTCTGTCCCCAGGTCCTCTCTGCGACCCTGGTCACTCTTCTGGCATCTGGGACCACACTGCCCCTTCAGCCCCCTCTGCCTGCTTCTGCCCATTCCATCTACCTCCTGTTCTCACTCCTGAGGTACAGCACTTCGCAGTACAAAAGTTGTTAGTGAGCATTACAAGAATTTATGCAAGTTTCCTAGCTCAATATTTTCCTCTCCCAGTTCTATTTTGCCAGAAGGCTTTGCCCAGGGAGGTGTTGAGAGAGGGCAGATGAGCCCGTGGCAAGAGCCCAGTGCTTTTCAGGCTCTATTCTAAGTACTTTACACACATTATTTCATTTAATCTCCATTTTAAATCTCCACTAGAAAGTGATATTGTCAACTTACTTTTACACATAAAAAAATTGAGGCTGTCACACAGCTGGAGGACAGGAACTCAGGAACACATCCTCGGCCTACCTCAGCCTCTGCAAATGACTGGCTATCAACACAACCAGCGCAGACTATCCTGAAGTAGGCAGAGACTCTACAGCCCAGCGGGGTCTCCTCCTAACTGCCTCTCCCTACATTTCTATTTGCCTTTAAAACCTTTGTCAGCACAATATGACAAATCAAAAGAGAAGGCTCTTTCTCAAAGTAACTGTAGTTCCACGTGTCGCTACAGGCCTCAGGAAGTGCTCAGGTGAGATGAGATTAAGAATTAGAATAAGGGCTGGAGAGATGGCTCAGTGGTTAAGAGCACTGGCTGCTCTTCCAGAGGTCCTGAGTTCAATTCCCAGCAACCACATGGTGGCTCACAACCATCTGTAATGAGATCTGGCGCCCTCTTCTGGCCTGCAGGGACACATGCAGGCAGAACCAGGTATACATAATAAATAAATCTTAAAAAAAAAAAAAAAGAAAAGAAAAGAAAGAGAAAGAGAATCAGAACCAGGCTGTTGGTGGGAAGGCCAGAGCCATGAAGAGTGCTGGAGCAGGGGCAGTGACTTTAAAACAGAAAGTGCATACAGAGCATGTCCTGGACACAGAATATTCACATCCAGCGTGGAGACTCTCAGCCCAGCTCGCTGCATGTTACCCGCACAGGTACCTCCTGAGTCACATTAGGACCACCTCACACAGCTGAAGGAGCACATCCCTGGACTGTAATCTGTCATACAAAGCACAGGAGGGCTGGGAGGGTCTTACTGCTTTCCTCTCGATACAGGGAACTATGTCTGATGTGAGGCAACACAGTCCACTGGGGAACAACACGGAAGTCTGCTCCCTTTCCCTGGCCCTCACAGTCTGTCAGCACTCCTGTTGAATTCTAGGTCTCTCCAGACCTCTCAACTCCTCCTGAGCACCCACTGCTGTCTTCCAGCTGAAGCGGGCAAAAAAGGAAACCATTTCTACTGAGTACACGCATTCTCACTGAGATCAAACAGATTACCCTTCGAAATGCTTTAAGACGAAGGGAGAAGCCAAACACATGCGCATCCATTCTTATCAAGCACAGACATGCACACACTGACAATCCCAGCAGATGTGTTTACTTCATCACGTCAGATTCCGGGGAAAGTGTCATATGCTTGTTTCAAAGCCACTCTCGATGTCAAGGATAGCATATGACACAGTGTCTATCCGTGCTCTCTCTTTTCTTAGTGCATCTGTTACTAGACAATATTTCCGCATAACCTACAGCCCTAACTCCTAGCTCTGGTCACATACCAGTGGCGTGTGTGTGGGATCTCACACACTGTCAACAGGATGCTCTGAAATGCATTCTAACTAATGAAATGGGGAACAAATCTTGGGAGCAACAATCCAAGCTTTTTTGTAGTTCACAGAAAGATGTGCGATTGAGGAGAACCATTGAACACGCAATAGCACGGACAGGGTTGCTATGGTAACAACTCTTCAAGTGCAGCGCATCTGCGCTATTACAACCAGGCGATGTCAACACTCATTTCCTTCTGACCATACTGAGGTCTCTGCAATGAGAAGTATTTACAGCTCACAGGATTTTCATTTTTACCAAGATTCTTCTGCCGCCTTTTCTAGAAATGATAATTGAGACACATAAAATGATTAATTCTCCTGTGCAGGCAGTCCTCAAATGTCAAAAGAAACATTACAAGCACACTGTCAGTCCAAACATGTTAAGCCCTGCTCTCTGTGTGTGCATGAATGACAACATGGCCTCCCCAAGGACTAAGGGGACAAATAAGTTTATACCAGAGAGTAGAGCATGGTGGTACAAGAACATAATCCCAGCACATGAGAGATGGGCAGGAATATTGTTACAAATTTGAGGTGACACAGGTCTACATGGCAAGACCTCATCTCCAAAACAAAAAAGCAGCATATAAAAATGTACATTTGGTTGTAGACACATTGTGCTTGTAAGAAATACCTGCTACCCTTAAGCAACAGCTCTACATTTTATCTTTAAACTTAAATTTTACTACTAATTCCAAAATGTGCCCTAGAGTGCCTCCAGCTTCACTTACATCACTATTAATTAATAATAATAATAATTTTTTAAAAAAGGCGAGGCGGTAGTGGTGCACACCTTTAATCCCAGCACTCAGGAGGCAGAGGCAGGAGGATCTCTGTGAGTTTGAGGCCAGCCTGGGCTACAGAGCAAGATCCAGGATAGCCAGGGCTACACAGAGAAACCCTGTCTCGAAAAACAAAAACCAATAATCAAGCAAACAAAAGAAACAGCCGTGCACTATTTGTAGTGTCTGCTGCGTAACAGTCCAAGCTGGTCCTCCATCAGCTACCTGCAGAAGGCGAGCAGCCCTCAGGGACAGTGATGTTTCCTACCGTAGACCGTAGACCAAAGGAGGACACCAGCGATGGACAAGATGCTTTCAAGTCAAGCAAATATGAGTCTAACCCTAGGGCTGTACACAACACATCTGCAATGAATGACTCTCTATGGCTACTTAAAGTGCACGGCTTCAATATCCCTAGAGAATCAAATGCAAGTTTCTCTTAGGACTAACTGAAATAAAATGTGCATGTACAGACATAGATTCTTTTTATCATTGTTTTTTCTTTTTTTTTGGTTTTTCTAGACAGGGTTTCTCTGAGTATCTCTGGCTGTCCTGGAACTCACTCTAGACCAGGTGGCCTCAAACTCACAGAGACTCACCTGCCTCTGCCTCCAGACTGCTGGGATTAAAGGTGTGTGCCACCACCATCCTGCTTTGTTTTCTTTTCTAATTTTCATGAAAACAATCCCCCCAATTTTATTTTTAATGATTTATTTATTTATTACATATTCAGTGTTCTATCTGAATGTATGCTTGTATGCCAGAAGAGGTCACCAGATCTCATTACAGATGGTTATGAGCCACCATGTGGTTGCTGGGAGTTGAACTCAGGACCTCTGTTAGAACAGCCAGTGCTCTTAACCTCTGAGCCATCTCTCCAGCCCCCTCCCCCAATTTTATTTTTACAGAAATGTTATCTAGGGGCAGGAAAGATGGCTCAGCAGTTATGAACACATACTGCTCTTGCAGAACACCTGAGTTTGGTTCTCAGCACCCACTTGGTGGGCACCAGGCATACACATGGTGCACAGACATACATGCAGACAAAACACTCATACATATAAACTCATTAAACAACAAGAAAAACATGGGTATGTATATTACATCTATGCCTGGTATCCATGGAGGCCAGAAGAGGGCGTCCTGGAGTAGTAGATGGTTGTGAGTCATCATATGGGTGCTGGGAACCCAACCTGGGTCCACAGCAAGAGCAGCAATCGCTTTTAACTGCTGTGCCATGTCTCCAGCAGGGAGCTCAGACATTGACAAGGACTCGCCATCAGGGGTGGCAGCTTGCTAAGTCACGTACTGTTCACCCTGGGTCTTCACTTCCACTGCTGCAGGTGATTCGTAAGATCAGCACTACATGAGGTCACTAACACAGGAGAGGCCCCAAGGCGTAGAGTATTTGCATATATTAAACTAAACTTTTGGTTGTTTTTGTCTTTTTGGGACAGGGTTTCTCCGTATAATAGCCCTGACTTTCTTGGAACTCTCTTTGTAGACCAGGCTGGCCTCAAACTCAGAGATCTGCCTGCTTCTGCCTCCCAGGTGCTGGGATTAAAGGTGTGCATCACCATGCTGGGCTTGGACTTTTATTTTTCATAAATAAACCAATTTACCTATTGGGACTCCCCGAGATCCACAACGTTTGGCTGGGTAGAAGGCAGGCAGCTCTGTGATAACGGCCCACGGCTCCACCGGGTCCTGCTTGTTAAGTCCTGGGTGTCCTCAGCTGCCAAGCAGTGCACCGGCTCCCAGGCTCCCCATGTCTTCAGCTCTTCATCCAACCTCTCGTTTAAAAACTGAGTATCGGAGGAAATTCGCAAAAAGCAGTGAGCAGCCGGCTGGCCACTTAGATCGTCTGAGGGAATAAACCGTCCGTCGGTTAGTGTCCTAGCCAGGTTAGCGTCAGCCATTCTCTGAGACACGAATGTCCAAAGTGCTCTTCTGTCGTTAAAAGATAGCACGCAAAAGCTGGACAGATAATGTAGCAAGAGAGAAGGGACAGGGTCTTTGTAAAAATACACAGCACAGCCTACTCTGTTAACTGACAGACAGTAAGAACGAGACTGCCGGACAATACTTGGAGGAGAGTCAAGGTAAAACCGTGGCGGGTGACAGTCTTTAAAGACCATCATTTTTGGCTTTGTCTCATCTTTATTGATTCTTTTGGAAATATCTTCCCCTGATAAAAAAGTGTTCAGCCCATGATTTTCTGTTAAGAGGTCACATTTCTCCTTTGTTTCTGGGTTGATAGGAGTCTGTCCCAGTAACTTTGGTGACAAACCACAAATCCTCCTCTGCACTCCTTGTATACCCTTTGTTGGTTCTAAGAGGTGCTCTGGGGAGTTGAGATGGGGGACACAGGTGCTGGAGGTATCTGTTTCTGGGTTTCTGGGGAAATCCACCATTTCAGCTTCAGGGGACAAATCTCTCGGTTGCTTCTTCATTGGTGTTTCTGGGCCACTTCCCGAACCTGCTGCTCCTTCAGGAGTAGAAATCAACTTAATGCACTGTTCCTCACTAGCAGGATGGGTCAGTCTCTGAGATCTGTCTTTCTTGGGTCTCTGTTCACACACAAACTTATGGGGTCCCTGGGGCCAACCACCAAAATATGGCTGACTCTCAGACTTTATCTCGAATTCTTCATCAAACAAACTAACTGTAAAAAAAGCCCAGCAATCGCTTCTAACTCCATGTTCCTCTTGTAACATTCCACTCTGACGATGTGTAGCAAACTCATCAGGGCAACTCTGACCTGTCATTTCTGTCTTCTGCATAAAGGAACGTGGAGCTTTAGCAACTATGTCCTGCGTGTCTACGGCCGAGTTACGTCGATTCCTCCCGTGGCTTTCCGCCCTCATGTCCAAGCAGCCACCCTTCACTACACAAGGACAATGCTGAGTGCTTGTGTGGCAACAGGCAGAACCTTCACTTGGTACCGATGGTAAAGTTAGAAACAGGCCCTCCCCCTCCTCCTCCTCCTCCTCCTCCTCCTCCTCCTCCTCCTCCTCCTCCTTGGGGAAGCAGTTCTTAGGTGTGTGGTCCAACTCAACTGCAGACACACCATTCTGGAAACTGTTTGAGTTCTCTCTGTCTTTCCAGCTTTGCCCTTCAGAGCCATTTACACAATCTGCTGCTTCATTCTGTAGGCCTCCAGCAAAGGGATGCCCTGCTTCTCTCTTGGTCTCTTCAGAACCTTCCCCCTCACTTTGAGACGGGCCCTGACCTCCTGGTGCAAGGTGTCCTAAGGCTGCAAGTGAGTTGTTCCTTTTCTTTCCTTTTCTGTTTCTCTTCTGTTTGGGTTTGTCAAACCTGTACCCACTTTTCTTCAAAACTCTCCCTCTGAAATATAAAGAACAAGAAAATGCATGACTTAAGTTTATGTAATATTAGCAAAATCTAAAATATCACTGTGCAAAACTCATTAGTACAAAAGTGCCTGTGTACTTTGTACTGTATTTACATTCACTTTTTTTCCTTGTTCACATGTAATGGAGTTTATTGTAGAGAAAGGTAACAGAAATCGTGGTTGGATAAAGAAGAGTTGGACATAGAATTAATGTGGGCCTTCTATCCACAGGCCTTAGCAACCCAGCCATGGATCTGCCCAGTTCTTTTGTATCTAAAGTTAATTTTCCCAGTCCTTTCCATGTTGTAGATCCTTTGGCATGTTTCATAGCTCTCCTGCTGGTGGGGGAGGCAAGGCTTCTTATGGTAGCATCATCGCTTTATGACTTCAGGATCCTACCGGTGGTGAGGACTCTGTTCAGGATCCTGTATGTACCGTCTGTGTTCCCTCCTGAACCACCACAGTCCTGACAATGAATTTCAGAAGTTTGGCCTGGCCTTGTCTTCAAATCTTCATCCTCAGGATCTATATACAGATGTCAGCCTCAGCTGCCTTACAATCACTTTTAATGAGATCTAAAAATCCACTCCTCTAAATATTAGTACACACCGAGGAAGCTAAAACCCACATGTACACACTCATCTTGTAAGCCAACAACTTTATGAAAATCTAGTATTTATATTGAAGAAAATATTCCATGTAGACAGAAAAATATCATATTTTGTGATACTTTACATCTTAAAGGAATTGATGCATTTATTACAATCCTGTTTACAACCTCAACAACAGTTTTCTTAGAATGAAACAGATTTGCTAATACTTTAGATTTGAAAGATAAGAAATGGCTAGAGTTGGGTGGTGATGGCGCATGCCTTTAATCCCAGCACTAGGGAGGCAGAGCCCAGCAGATCTCTGTGAGTTTGAGGCCAGCCTGGGCTACAGAGTGAGTTCCAGGAAAGGTGCAAAGCTACACAAAGAAACCTTGTCTCGAAAAAAAAAAAAATGGCTGGATTGGCCTCAGTGTGGCAGATTTTGTAGTGGTTTTAATGACTGGGTTATTTAGACAATGGGGTTGACAATTAAGTTGTCCCATCCCATTATATGTAGTACTTACTAATGAACACTCTGGGTCCAGGATTTGGTGATGTATTTGGACTTATCTGGCAAGCGGCGACCCTAATCCAGAGGCTGTGCTATGTGAGATGCTGGAAATGAGTGAAGGCATTCTTGGTGGTCACAGTGACTGGCAATGTGTTATGACATATGGCATTGAAGCCAGTATGCTAACCATTCTATGATGCACAGTGACAAGATATCACTCCCGAGAGAGACAGAATGCTTATCACTCACACTAGAAGTGAAGAGGTTAGGTAGGACCTCTGGGCAGATAGAAAGAAGAGGTGGATGTAGACGCAGGAGAGATGCCAGAGGACAGGGAAAGGTAACAGGTGTAAGATGGAAGAGAGGTAAAAAGTCACCAGGCAAAACATAGATTAATAGAAATGAGTTAATTAGGTTATAAGAGCTAGTGGGATAAGCCTAAGCTATATGCTGAGCTTTCACAATTAATAATAAGTCTTCATGTCATTTTTTTGTGAGCTGGTGGCCCAAAGAAAAATCTATTTACACATAGCTCTGCCGTAAGTGAAGACAATACTTGATACTGGACATGTCCAACCTGTGGCCCATGAGCTGCAGGCATCCCAGAATAGTTATGAATGGAGCCCAACACAAAACTGTAAACTTCTGAAGAATGGATTAAGAAAATGTGGTACATATACACAATGGAGTACTACTCAGCAGAGAAAAACAATGACAGCATGAAATTTGCAGGCAAATGGATGGAACTAGAAAATATCATCCTGAGTGAGGTAACCCAAACCCAGAAGGACAAACATGGTATGTACTCACTCATAAATGGATACTAAGCCAGGCAGTGGTGGAGCACGCCTTTAATCCCAGCACTCGGGAGGCAGAGGCAGGCGGATCTTTGTGAGTTCAAGGCCAGCCTGGTCTACAGAGCGAGATCCAGGAAAGGTGCAAAGCTACACAGAGAAACCTGGTCTCAACCCCCCCCAAAAATAAATAAATAAAAATAGATAGATAAATAAATAAATAAACAAAAAATAAATAAATAAAAGAGTATGCAAAAAAAAAGTGGATACTAGATATAAAGCAAAGAACAACGAGACTGCAACCTACAGAACCAGGGAGGCTATATATATATAGGAGGGGGGGCCTAGGATGACTGTGGCTTATAATAAGTTTTGGTTTTACTCAATCACTGGGCAAGCTTCAGTGAAACATTTCACTATTAGGATAAGAATTTATAGTATATTAAGCTGATAATAGAAAAAATAAAATAATATAATAAAAAAACTGTAAACTTCCTCAAACAATTGTGAGATTTTTGAGTGTGTGATTTTAGTTTCTGTAACTGAACTGCACAGTTCCCAATGATAAACTTTATAGATGACACCATGTCTCATGTCCAAAGGGTGACACTCCTGAAAGATGATGCCAAGGACAGTGTTTGGTCCTTTTTGATGGTTTAGTGAACTTTCTAAGTTTTCCCATAAAGGCTAGGTCCCCACTTCCACAGTGAATGGTTAGGGTCAGAGACAGGGTACAATGAGAGCACGGAAAACCCACTAGAAGGAGAATAACAGAAAAAGATGATGGCTCACTGGTTAAGAGCACTGCTCTCAGAGGATCCAGGTTTGTTTCCCAGCACACACACGGTGGCTCACAACCGGCTGTAACTCATTTCAGGGGATCAAATGCCCTCTTCTGGCCTCTGAAGGCAGCAGGCATACATGTAATACATATATTGGATGCACGCAACACACATACATGAAATAATTAATTAAAGCCAGGCAGGGGTAGCGCATCCTTTTAATCTCAGCACTCAGCAGGCAGAGGGAGATCTCTATGAGTTCGAGGCCAGCCTGGTCTACAGAGTGAGTTCCAGGATATCCAGGGCCACACAGAGAAACACTGTCTCTAAAAAACAAAATGAATAAATAAAGAACTAGAGAGAGAGAGAGAGAGAGAGAGAGAGAGAGAAGGGAAATACCAAGGACAGCGCAATAGAAAACTAAGGAAGAAAGCAGAGAACCACAGAAGGACAAAAAGATGATGAGAAAAAGGCAATAGTTGTCAACTGTTTCTAGATAGGACACTGACCAATAGCTAGTTAACTAGTCCCCTCCACCCCTCATCTCTCTCTCTCTCTCTCTCTCTCTCTCTCTCTCTCTCTCTCTCTCTCTCACTCACACACACACACACACACACACACACACACACACACGTGTGGTATGTATGTGCATACATGTATATGTGCAGGTGCACTTGCCTGTGAGTGGGCAGAAGCCAGAGGTCAATGTTTGGTGTCCTCTATCACTTACCACCCAAATTTTGAGACAAGGTCTCTCACTGGACCCGAAGCTCCCTGATTTGGCTAGACTGACTGTCCAGCAAGCCCCCAGGATTCACCCGACTCTGTCTCCCCAATGCTGGGGTTATGGGCACAACGTTGTCTGGCTTTCTGCTTCCTTATCCAGGTACACGGGATCCAAACTCAGGTCTTTATGATTATGCAGCAAGCACCTTACCCATTAAGGATCTCACCACCTCCACCAATATGCTTTGTAAACCTCCTCTGGTCACTAACCAGTATTCCATGCTGCTAACTTTTCAGAGACGGACACATGAACACCCTGTATTCATTACACCTAATCGTTGCTGCCCTTGCTCATGCATCCTCAAGTGTTGGTAACAGACCTCATGTATGGCCAGTTTGGTGAACTATAGTCATCCAATGAACATTCTAGTTAAGTTCAAAGTACAAACTAGTTACTAATCCATACCTGAGCAGTCCTAGAACTATGTAGCCTTGTCTTGCTCTGAATTCTTGATTTTCCTGCCTCAGTCTCTCAAATGTTGGGATTACGATTATGTGCCATCAGGACCAGTTGCTGCTGATTTTGGTTTTCTGAGTCTCATTGTTTGGCCCTGGATGGCCTAGAACGCACTCTGTAGTCCAGGATACCCTTGAACTCATAGAGATCTGCCTGCCTTTGACTCCTGAGTGCTGGGATTAAAGGCGTGCGCCATTGCACAGCTATTATCATTGTGCTGGCTAGTTTTCCGTCAACTTGACACAAACTAGAGTTATCTGAGAGGAGGGAACCTCAATTAAGAAAACACCTCTGTCTTAGTTGGGGTTTCTATTGCTGAGAAGAAATACCATGACCAGCCAGGCTGCGGTGGCGCATGCGTTTAATCCCAGCACTTGGGAGGCAGAGGCAGGCGGATCTCTGTGAGTTCGAGGCCAGCCTGGTCTACAGAGAGAGATCCAGGACAGGTACCAAAAGTACACAGAGAAACCCTGTCTTGAAAAACCAAAACCAAACAAATAAAAATAAATAAATAAAGAAAGAAAGAAATATCATGACCGTGGTAACGTTTTCCCCCCGCCAAGACATGGTTTCTCTGTGTAACAGTTCTTGCTGTCCTGAAACTTGCTTTGTAGACTATGCTGGCCTCAAATTCACTGAGATCTACCTGCCTCTTCCTTCCAAGTCCTGAGATTAAAGGCATGCGCCACCGCAGCCTGGCTGGTCATGGTATTTCTTCTCAGCAATAGAAACCCGAACTAAGACAGAGGTGTTTTCTTAATTGAGGTTCCCAGCTACAACAACTCTTTTTTTCCCCCCTAACAAAAACTACAGATTTAGGTTAAAAGTGTGGACATTTTCCTTCTGTCCAGAGAGCTCGGTATAGATTGTACAGAGATCTTTGACCTGATGAGAAGTACTTTTAAGTTTATATTTAGATGACAACCAAAATAAATCTAAAATCTTGAACAGGGGGGACCTTAGGATGACTGTGGCTTATAATAAGTTTTGGTTTTACCCAACCACTGGGCAAGCTTCAGTAAAACATTTCATTATTAAGGTAAGAATTTGTACTTTTATCGAGCTGATAATAGAAGAAAAAAGAAAAAGAAAAAAAAAAGAAGAAGAAATAAATAAATAAAGTAAAACAATAACAATAAAAAAACAAGACTTAAAAACCAAGCTAATAGAGCAATGACTACTTACTGTTTGGGTCACAGCAACTCTTATAAAGGGAAACATTTAATTGAGGAGACTTACAGTTCAGAGGTTTGCGTGGTGGTGTGCAGGCAGACACGGTGCTGGAAAAGTAGCTGAGCATCGTACACCTTTGGGTTGCAGGCAACAGGAAGTGGTCTCTGTGTCATACTGAGGGAAGCCTGAGTAAGAGCCCTCAAAGCCCGCCCCCACAGTGACACACTTCCTCCAACAAAGCCACACCTCCTCATAGTGCCACTCCCCATGAGCTTATGGGAGCCAATGACATTCAAACTACCACAGCCTCCATAAGGTCTGGCTTTAGGCAAGCATTCAGGGTATTTTCTCAATTAGTGGTTGATGGTAGAGAAGCTCAGTCCATTGTCATGGTGCCATCCCTGGGCTGGTGGTCCTGAGTTCCATAAGAAAACAAGCTGAACAAACCATGGGGAGCAAGCCAGTAAGCCGCTGCATCAGCTCCTGCCTCCACGTTCCTGTCCTGCCTTCCTTGGATGATGAACAGGATATGGAAGTGAACCAAATAACCCCTTTCCTGCCCAAGTTGCTTTGACCATGGTATTTTATCAAGCACTAGTGACCCTAACAAGGACAATCATTTGTAAAGAAAATAAATGGTAAATGGTAACAGTGGATGTAGTTGGTGGTAGAACACAAGTCTACATTCACAGGGTCCTGCGTAGGTTTTATTCTGAATAAACTGAGGGTATGATCGATGATGATAACCCACCATGCCTGTGGAGAAACACCCACAGGGGTCAGGAAAGAAGGTGGCTGCTCTGAAACAACAAGCAAACAAAACCCAACTCTAAATCTGGCACACTGTGCAACTTACTGAAGCATTTTACTACGACGTTATCAAAGGGGTCTGTAAGGACTGGGATTTGGATGAACACAGACTATGGTGCAAAGTATGTGAAAATCAAAGTGTGACAGAGATGTGTACCAATTCTTCACTGATGCCACTTGTGAGACAGTGACAGTGCATGCTCAGTAGCCCAGGCTAGCCTCAAATTCTCAGCAATAATCCTTGCCTCAGCGTCCCAGGTGCTGGGTTTAGAGGTATGAGCTTCCACACCCCGATCCACTGGTGCTCTTCGGAGTTACTGTCCTGTTTCTAGTGAGCCAGGCCTTCTGCAAACACTCTGAGAGAGAAGAGCTGTGGTGTCGCTGGGGAGAACTTCCGTTGGAATGCCTTCGTCCCGATGTAGCTCATCAGTAGATGCATTTGCATCAGGAACATAGATCTATACAGTGCGAGAGGCTCATCAGAGCTGTGTCAAGGCTTGTTAAACCTGATCTCATTTGTGCTGATTCACTTAAGGATGAATGGCCCTGTCAGGAAAGAAAAGCATCGCTAAGTAAAAGTGAGTCATAAGCAGGAAGTCGGGAGAGCTAAAGGCAAAGACTGAAGCCTTGAAAGGAAGGAAGAAACAAGAAATAAGCAAGGGAAACATATCTGTGATGAGTAAGACTAGATGGTGGCTCAGAACCCAAGCCCGAGGGCAGGAGCACAGCATACTTCTCAAGAATTAGGAGGGGTGTTTCTCAGAGGCAAGCTAACCTGATCAAGGGAACTTGACCAGGACACAAAGGTAAGAGCATCCAGATGGTGAAGCCCAAACTGACGATGGAGAAAAGCAGGGGAAGGGAGAACAAAAGCAAAGGCATGCTAAGTAATGATTCCGTGAGAAGAAGTAACCAGGGGAGAAGGCAGACACGCCATCTCCTCCTGCAGAACCCTACACGCCAGTATCTCCGGTGTGTATGCCCTTTCCCACCAGAGATCAAAGAGAGTGCGGATTAGAAAACCTTCCAGTTCCTGTGAGTTTCCTCCTGCTGTGAGCATCAGCCCTCTGGGCTCTGGCTCCTGGCCTCTCCCTTCCTGCCATGGCCCAAGAAACCCAAATCAGCTTCTGCCAGAAGCTGGAGGACAAGTCGGCCTCTCCCGACCTGGGAAAGGAGGAGAACAGAAGAAGCAATTGAACATATTGGCAAAGTACAACACGAAATATTTTAATAATGAGCCAGTGAGGACATGTTGAAAGTAGAACAAAAATGTAACAAATTCCGTCAACCATTTTTTTCAGAAGAGGTCAGAATTGACCGCCAAAATCCCAAATTTTTGGATAACAACATTGTCAACCATCCACAGCGTCTGCGCTGCTTGGGGAGGCTCTGCATTACTTGACCAGAGTTGAAATGACAGAATTGGAAGACATTAAATCAGGTTACAAAATAGATTTTTATTTCCATGAAAATCCTTACTTTGAAAACAAAGTTATCTCCAAAGCATTTCATCTGAATGAGAAGGTGACCCATCTTCAAAGTCCACTGAAATCAAATGGAAATCTGGAAAGGATTTGACAAAACACTGAAGTCAAATGCAAAATAAGGCCCCAGGAAGATGCGGCATGAAGAGCCGGAGAGCTGCTTCACCACTTCACTGACCATTCTGGGGCAGGTGCAGATGAGTTAGGTCAGCAGAGACACGAGTTGGCCAACCACCCTGCAGTACTATTTGGGTCCTGATAAGGACGATGAAGAAAGGAGAGGTAGATGATGATGATGATGACGAAGGGGAGGAAGGAGAGGAGGACAAGGGAGGGGATGACAAGCATGGATAAAACCCTCTTTTTTTTTTTTTAATTTTTTTATTTTTTTATTTTTTTATTTTTTTATTTTTTCTCTTTTAGTGTTCTCCAGTCCCTGGGAGCAAGCTGCAGGCATTTTCCTCTCTTCCCCAATCCCTCTCACGCTCAGTTTGAGCTCTCTGTGTTTGAGCTCACTGTGTTTGAGATCTCTCTGTGTTTGAGCTCTCTGTGTTTGAGATCTCTCTGTGTTTGAGATCTCTCTGTGTTTGAGGTCTCTCTGTGTTTGAGATCTCTGTGTTTGAGATCTCTGTGTTTGAGATCTCTATGTTTGAGCTCTCTGTGTTTGAGGTCTCTGTGTTTGAGATCTCTGTGTTTGAGATCTCTATGTTTGAGCTCTCTGGGTTTGAGATCTCTATGTTTGAGATCTCTGTGTTTGAGATCTCTGTGTTTGAGGTCTCTGTGTTTGAGGTCTCTCTGTGTTTGAGATCTCTGTGTTTGAGGTCTCTGTGTTTGAGGTCTCTCTGTGTTTGAGATCTCTGTGTTTGAGGTCTCTGTGTTTGAGATCTCTGTGTTTGAGGTCTCTGTGTTTGAGGTCTCTCTGTGTTTGAGATCTCTGTGTTTGAGGTCTCTGTGTTTGAGGTATCTCTGTGTTTGAGATCTCTGTGATTGAGGTCTCTGTGTTTGAGGTCTCTCTGTGTTTGAGGTCTCTGTGTTTGAGGTCTCTGTGATTGAGGTCTCTGTGTTTGAGATCTCTGTGTTTGAGGTCTCTGTGATTGAGGTCTCTGTGTTCGAGGTCTCTCTATGTTTGAGATCTCTGTGTTTGAGGTCTCTCTGTGTTTGAGATCTCTGTGTTTGAGGTCTCTCTGTGTTTGAGATCTCTGTGATTGAGGTCTCTCTGTGTTTGAGATCTCTGTGATTGAGGTCTCTGTGTTTGAGGTCTCTCTGTGTTTGAGATCTCTGTGTTTGAGGTCTCTCTGTGTTTGAGATCTCTGTGTTTGAGGTCTCTCTGTGTTTGAGATCTCTGTGATTGAGGTCTCTGTGTTTGAGGTCTCTCTGTGTTTGAGATCTCTCTGTGTTTGAGGTCTCTCTGTGTTTGAGATCTCTGTGATTGAGGTCTCTGTGTTTGAGGTCTCTCTGTGTTTGAGATCTCTCTGTGTTTGAGGTCTCCCTGTGTTTGAGGTCTCTCTATGTTTGAGATCTCTGTGTTTGAGGTCTCTGTGTTTGAGGTCTCTGTGTTTGAGGTCTCTCTGTGTTTGAGGTCTCTCTGTGTTTGAGGTCTCTGTGTTTGAGGTCTCTGTGTTTGAGGTCTCTCTGTGTTTGAGGTCTCTCTATGTTTGAGGTCTCTCTGTGTTTGAGATCTCTGTGATTGAGGTCTCTGTGTTTGAGGTCTCTCTGTGTTTGAGATCTCTCTGTGTTTGAGGTCTCCCTGTGTTTGAGGTCTCTCTATGTTTGAGATCTCTGTGTTTGAGGTCTCTGTGTTTGAGGTCTCTGTGTTTGAGGTCTCTCTGTGTTTGAGGTCTCTCTGTGTTTGAGGTCTCTGTGTTTGAGGTCTCTGTGTTTGAGGTCTCTCTGTGTTTGAGGTCTCTCTATGTTTGAGGTCTCTCTGTGTTTGAGGTCTCTGTGTTTGAGGTCTCTCTGTGTTTGAGGTCTCTGTGTTTGAGGTCTCTCTATGTTTGAGGTCTCTCTGTGTTTGAGGTCTCTCTGTGATTGAGGTCTCTGTGTTTGAGGTCTCTTCTCAACAACATGGTTCTCAGCCTATTTGGGGGGAAATACCTTGAATAAAATACGACAGAAAAAGAATTTCCACTATTCTGTCTTAAATTCTTTTTTTTTTTTTTCCAGAGCTGAGGATCAAATCCAGGGCCTTGCGCTTGCTAGGCAAGCACTCTACCACTGAGCTAAATCCCCAACCCATGTAAATTCATTTTTATCCTTTCTTGTCTCAAACTGTGTATTTAACACCACCATCATGCTCTGTGGGAAAGAAGAAGAACCCTCTGACCCCCTTGGCTCTGCTAGATGCTGGGGGTGCTAGGCCCCTATGTAGTAAGTAGTGCATAGATTCTAGCTTTTTTCCTTTCTCTGTATATTGGACTCAGAGATTACATTGTGTCTCTATATTAGCATTAAAAAAGTAAAAGAAAAAGAAACACTCTTCCAGTCATTTGTGGGGTAACCCAGGTCAGCCTGGGCACTAGCTCAGAAATCTGCTAGCAAACAGGATCACACATAAATGTATCTCCTTTATAAAATGGGGGTAATGTTTCCTTCTTGTGGAATGGCTATATAGTTTTATTAAATGTGCTTTTAAATGCCATCCATTTAACTGATAGGACATACAACTGAATCTTTCCTCCTCTTCTATATGACACTGACAGATATCAATGGCACATCGAATGTTCCCAGCTAAATGGCTGCGTTCTGTTATAACTTTTAGCTCCTAGTGTTTAGAACTGTGTGTTTACAAGGAGTCAATGAGTTTATCCCCAAATCTGTCTACATCAGTCATAACTGTTAGGATAATGATATGGTTTATCTCACTAAAGATGAGGTGTTAAAGCAGTTGTTAAATTAGTTGTGGACAGGATCACTATAAAATTTGTTTCAGGGATTGGGGATTTAGCTCAGTGGTAAAGCGCTTGCCTAGCAAGTACAAGGCCCTGGGTTCCGGCCTCAGCTCCAAAAAAAAAAAAATTGTTACAAAAGTCATAAAACCCTGTTTTCACACTCTCATAGTGCCTTGGAAATGTCTGTGGGTTCATTTTCCTTTTTTTTTTGTTTGTTTGTTTGTTTTGTTTTGTTTTTCAAGACAGGGTTTCTCTGTGTAGCTTTGCACCTGTCCTGGAACTCACTCTGTAGACCAGGCTGGCCTCAAACTCACAGAGATCCACCTGCCTCTGCCTCCCGAGTGCTGGGATTAAAGGTGTGCGCCACCGCCGCCTGGCTTTCATCTTCCATTTTTAAAAATCAAAATAACTAGAAATTCTTGGCAATGCATTGCAGCGGGCATGGCTTAAACGTGAAAAGGGAAAACAACAGAATCACACATAAAGGTTGAGAAAACGCAGGAAAAAGACGGAGAGTCGGAATTTTTCTCCTAACACTTCTGTGCTTGTAATGGACAAGGCTTTTCATGGGGGAAAAAAAGTCAACAGAGATTCTGGTCGATAAAATGAGGCTGTTTTGCCTTAAGGTGAAAAAAAAAAGATTACTGAAAAGAGAGCCGGAGTTGTGTCCTGTTACAGAGCACTTGCCTAGCATTCACATAAAATGTTACAGTCATTTGGACACCATTTCATAAGAATTTATGACTATGTTGCTTTCCCTACAGTGGTTGGGACCTAACCCAAAGCCTGATCCAGGTTAATCAAACGCTAAATAATATCACCATTCCTGAATTCTTATGTTAAGTTTTTCAGTGAACTAAACGGAAAGGAAGAAAAAATGTCATTCTGGGGGATGGCATAACTATCTGAGTATACAAGCTTAAAAGTCTAATAGCGATCCACCCCGGAACTCCCATCTGGACCAGAGGTGAGTGCCTGGGGTTGTAGTCAGAGAGACAACCGCCCCTGGGTCCCACCCCTGGGCACCAGCCATCCTGGAAGGAACTGCCCAACTTGGCCCCAGTTTCTGGCCATTCGTCAGGCCCTGCGGAAAGGCTCCTCTTTTCCAAGACTGCAGGCAGACCCTGCAGTCTCCACACCCTGCCCCCACACCCATTTGCCCGAGACCCCAGCCACTTCCTGAGACTCAGAGTCCAGCCCTCAGCTCCCATTCGCCCTGGAACTCCCATCTGGACCAGAGAGACCCTCTGGTGGACACTACAACCTCAACGTCTTGCCCCCACACCCATCTGCCGAAGACCCCAGCCACTTCCGGAGACTTAAGAGACCAGCATCCAGCATTCCATCTACCCTGGAACTCCCATCTGGACCAGAGAGCCCTCAGCTCCCATCCGCCCCGGAACTCCCATCTGGACCAGACCTTCCATCCTGTCCTGGAACTCCATCTGGACAAGAAGAGCTCCCATGGGGACAAGATGAGGAGACCCCAGGGACTTCCTCAGACTCAGAGTCCAGCCCCCCAGCTCCTATCCGGCCAGCACTCTCATCTGGACCAGAGCTCCCATCCGGCACAGAGCTTCCATCTGGACCAGAGAGAGGCTCCCTAAATCTGTCAGCTCTGTCTGGACCAAGTACACTGGTAAGACCAAGAATGAATCCACGAGGAGATGGGCAGACATCAAGGCAGAAGTACATACAACAAAATAAAGAGCAATACAGCATCATCAGAACCTAGCCCTTCTCCAACAGCTAGACCTGAACATAACAGAATGGAAGAAGCAGAAGAAAACAACCTTATAAATAACATCATGAAGAGGTTAGAGCCTTATATAGAAGAAATCAAAAATAAAGTGGAGGAAAAGACAAACAAAAAATGGGAAGAACGCTATAAAAAAACTAGAGGAAAGGACAATTAAAGCAGAAGAAAACAGTAAGTCCCTGAAAGAAAATAATGAAAAAGCAACGAAACAGACGAGGGAAACAGTCCAAGACCTAAAGAGGGAAACAGAAAAAATGAAGAAGACACTAGCAGAAGGAATGCTGGAAATAGAAAATCTGAGTAAACGAACAGGAACTTCAGATGCAAGTATAACCAACAGAATGCAAGAGATGGAAGAGTGGATATCTGGTGTTGAAGATACGTTAGAAGAAATAGATTCATCAGTCAAAGAAAACACTAAAACCAACAAAGTCATGGCCCAAAATGTCCAAGAAATTTGGGACACCATGAAAAGACCAAACCTACGAATAATAGGGATAGAGGACGGAGAAGAATACTAACTCAAAGGCACAGAAAATACATTTAACAAGATCATAGAAGAAAACTTTCCCAACTTAAAGAAGGAAATGCCTATGAAGATACAAGAAGCCTATAGAACACCAAACAGACTAGAACCTCCAAAAAAGTCCCCTCACCACATAATAATTAAACAACTAAATGCACAGAATAAAGAAAGAATATTAATGAGAGCAAAGGAAAGAGGCCAAGTGACTTATAAAGGCAAACCCATCAGAATAACACCCTATTTCTCAATGGAGACTTTGAAAGCCAGAAGAACCTGATCAGATATAATGCAGACACTAAGAGACCATGGATGCCAGCCTAGACTAATATACCCAGCAAAACTTTCAATCATCATAGATGGAATGAACAAGACCTTCCAAGACAAAACCAGATTTAAACAATACTTATCCACAAACCCAGCCCTACAGAAAGCACTAGAAGGAAAATTCCAACCTAAGGAAGTCAGATACACCCATGAAAACACAGGCAATAGATAACACCACAGCAGTAAACCCCAAAGAAGAGAAGTACACACACACTACCACCAAAAAATAAAAATAATAACAGGGATGAACAATCACTGGTCATGAATATCCCTTAATATCAATGGACTTAATTCACCTATAAAAAGACACAGACTAACAGAATGGATATGAAAACAGGACCCACCTTTCTGCTGCATACAAGAAACACACCTCAAATTCAAAGATAGACACCTCCTAAGAATAAAAGGCTGGGAAAAGACTTTCCAATCAAATGGTCTTAAGAAGCAAGCTAGTGTAGCCATCCTAATATCCAGCAAAATAGATTTCAAACTAAAATCAATCACAAGAGATGATGAAGGACATTACATACTCATCACAGGAAAGATCCACCAAGATGAAGTCTCAATTCTGAACATTTATGCCCCAAACACAAGGACACCCACATATGTAAAAGAAACATTACTAAAGCTTAAATCACATATAAAACCCCACACATTAATAGTGGGAGACTTCAACACCCCACTTTCACCTCTGGACACATCGGCCAAATTGAAACTTAACAGAGAAATAATGGTCTTAACTGATGTTATGGCTCAAATGGACTTAATCAACATCTACAGAACATTCCACCCGAACAAAAAAGAATATACCTTCTTCTCAGCACCCCATGGAACCTTCTCTAAAATCGACCACATACTTTGCCACAAAGCAAATCTCAACAGATACAAAACAATTGGAATAACCTCCTGGGTTCTATCAGACCACCATGGTTTAAAGTTAGATTTCAACAACAACAACAACAAAAAAAGACTACAGAAATCCTACAATCTTATGGAAACTGAATAATGCTCAACTAAATCACCAATGGGTTAAGGAAGAAATAAAGAAAGAAGTTAAAGACTTCCTAGAGATAATGAAAATGAATACACCACATACCCGAACTTATGGGACACTATGAAAGCAGTGCTAAGAGGGAAATTCATAGCACTAAATGCCCACATAAAGAAGCTGGAGAAATCTCACATTAGTGACTTGACAGCACTTGAACAGGAAGAAGCAAAGTCTCCCAGGAGGAACAGATGCCAGAAAATTATCAAATTGAGAGCTGAAATCAATAAAATAGAAATAAAGAGAACGATACAAAGGATTAATGAAACAAAGAGTTGGTTCTTTGAGAAGATCAACAAAATAGACAAGCCCTTATCCAAACTAATGAAAAGACAGAGAGAGCATCCAAATTAATAAAATCAGAAATGAAAAGGGGGACATAACAACAGACAATGAGGAAATCCAGAGAATCATCAAGTCATTCTTCAAAAACCTCTACTCCAAAAAAACTGGAAAATCTAAAAGAAATGGATAATTTTCTGGATAGGTACCACATACCTAAGTTAAATTAAGACCAGGTAAACCATCTAAATAGTCCAATAACCCCTAAGGAAATAGAATCAGTCATTAAAAATCTCCCAATCAAAAAAAGCCCAGGACCAGATGGTTTCAGTGCAGAATTCTACCAGATCTTCAAAGAAGACTTAATACCAATACTCTTTAAATTGTTCCACACAATAGAAGCAGAAGGAATATTACCAAACTCCTTCTATGAGGCTACAATTACCCTGATTCCTAAACCAAACAAAGATGCAACAAAGAAAGAGAAAACTACAGACCGATCTCTCTCATGAACATTGATGCAAAAATACTCAATAAAATACTGGCAAACAGACTCCAAGAACACATCAAAACAATTATCCACCATGATCAAGTAGACTTCATCCCAGGGATGCAAGGGTGGTTCAACATATGAAAGTCCGTCAATGTAATACACCATATAAACAAACTCAAAGAAAAAAAAACCACATGATCATCTCACTAGACACAGAAAAGGCATTTGACAAAATCCAACACCCCTTTGTGAAAAAAGTCGTGGAGCGATCAGGAATACAGGGAACGTACCTAAACATAATAAAGGCAATCTACAGCAAGCCAACAGCCAACATCAAATTAAATGGAGAGAAACTCAAAGCAATACCACTAAAATCAGGAACAAGGCAAGGCTGTCTCCTCTCCCCATACTTATTCAATATAGTACTTGAAGTTCTAGCCAGAGCTATAAGACAACGTAAGGACATTAAGGGGATACAAATTGGAAAGGAAGAAGTCAAGCTTTCCCTATTTGCAGATGACATGAT
The DNA here is from genome assembly GCF_903995425.1 of Onychomys torridus. Classification (NCBI taxonomy): domain Eukaryota; kingdom Metazoa; phylum Chordata; class Mammalia; order Rodentia; family Cricetidae; genus Onychomys; species Onychomys torridus. Next base: position 951,381 of record NC_050464.1, on the reverse strand, counting down.
AGTATACATGAGTGACCCCAAAATTCAACCAAGGAACTGATACAGCTTATAAAAACCTTCAGCAACATAGCAGGATACAAGATCAACTCAAAAAAATTAGTAGCCCTCCTATATACAATAGACAAACAGGCTCAGAAGGAAATCAGAGATACATCACCCTTTACAATAGCCACAAATGATATAAAATACCCTGGGGTTACTCTAACTAAGCATGTGAAGGACCTATATGATAAGAACTTTAAGTCCCTGAAAAAAGGAATTGAAGAAGATCCATGCTCATGGATAGGCAGGATTAACACAGTAAAAATGGCGATCTTACCAAAAGCAATCTACAGATTCAACGCAATCCCCATCAAATTACCTACACAATTCTTCACAGATCTGGAAAGAATAATACTCAACTTCATATGGAAAAACAAAAAATCCAGGTAGCCAAAAGAATCCTGTACAATAAAAGAACCTCTGGAAGCATCACAATTCCTGACCTCAAGCTCTACTATAGAGCTACCGTAATAAAAACAGCTTGGTACTGGCATAAAAACCGACATGTGGACCAATGGAATCGAATTGAAGACCCTGACATTAATCTGCACACCTATGAACATATAATTTTTGACAAAGAAGCCAAAAATGTACAATGGAAAAAAGAAAGCATCTTCAACAAATGATGCTGGCATAACTGGATGTCAATGTGTAGAAGGCTGCAAATAGATCCATATCTTTCACCGTGCACAAAACTTAAGTCCAAGTGGATCAAAGACCTCAACATGAATCCATTTACACTGAACCTGGTAGAAGAGAAAGTAGGAAGTAGTCTTGAACGCACTGGCATAGGAGATCACTTTCTAAATATAACACCAGTAGCACAGACACTGAGAGAAACAATCAATCAATGGGATCTGTTGAAACTGAGAAGCTTTTGTAGAGCAAAGGACACGGTCAACAAGACAAAGTGACAGACTACAGAATGGGAAAAGGTCTTCACCAACCCCACATCTGACAGAGGGCTGATATCCAGAATATATAAAGAACTCAAGAAATTAGACATCAAAATGCCCAACAGTCCAATTAAGAAATGGGCTATAGAACTAAACAGAGAATTCTCAACAGAGGAAGTTCAAATGGCTGAAAGACATTTAAGGAATTGCTCAATATCCCTAATTATCTGGGAAATGCAAATCAAAATGACTCTGAGATACCACCTTACACCTGTCAGAATGGCTAAGATCAAAAACACAGAAGACAGCTTATGCTGGAGAGGATGTGGAGCAAGGGGAACTCTCCTCCACTGCTGGTGGGAATGCAAACTTTGGAAATCAATATGGCGCTTCCTTAGAAAATTGGGAATCCATCTCCCCCAAGACCCAGCTATAGCACTCTTGGGCATATACCCAAGGAATGCTCAATCATACCACAAGGGCATTTGCTCAGTTATGTCCATATCAGCATTGTTTGTAATAGCCAGAACCTGGAAACAACCTAGATGCCCTTCAACTGAAGAATGGATAAAGAAAATATGGTACATATACACAATGGAGTACTACTCAGCAGAGAAAAACAATGACATCATGAGGTTTGCAGGCAAATGGATGGATCTAGAAAAAAATCATCCTGAGTGAGGTAACCCAGACTCAGAAGGACAAACATGGTATGTAAAACAAAGATGACTAGACTGTCACACAACTCCAGGGAGGCTACCTAGAAAACGGGACCCTAGGAAAGACACAAGGATCACCCATTGACAGAGAAATGGATGAGATCTACATGAACAACATGGACAACAGTGGGAGTAATGAAGGGCAAGGTTTGAGGGAAAGAAAGCTTAGGGGAGCAGGAGATCCCAGCTGGATCAAGAACAGAAAGGGAGAACAAGGAATAACAGACCATGATAAATGATGACCACATGAGAACAGGAATAGGCAGAGTGCTGGAGAGGTCCCCAGGAATCCACAATGATATATCCTCTGTAGACTGCTGGCAATGGTTGAGAGAAAGCACGATCTGACCTAGTCTGGTGATCAGATGGCCAAACACCCTAAAGGTCGTGCTGGAACTTTCATCCAATAACTGATGGAAGTGGATGCAGAGATCCTCAGCCAGGCCCCAGGCAGAGCTCCAGGAGTCCAATTGTCAAGAAAGAGGAGGGACTGTAAGAGCGTGAATTGTTGAGACAAAGATTGGAGAGGCACAGGGACAAATAGCCAAACAAATGGAAGCACATGAATTATGAACCAAAGGCTGTAGAGCCCCCAGCTGGATCAGGCCCTCTGGATAAGCGAGACAACTGAATAGCTTGAACTGCTTGGGAGGCACCCAGGCAGTGTGACCTGGACCTGTCCTTAGTGCATGAGCTGCCTGTTTGGAACCTTGGGCTTACACAGGGACACATGCTCAGCCTGGAAGGAGGGGACTGGACATGCCTGTCCTGAATCCACCAGGTTTAAATGAATCCCCAGGGGAGTCTTGGCCCTGGAGGAGATGGGAATGGAGGGGAGAGGAGGGGGAAGAGGTGGAGGAGGGGGCGGGAGGGGGGGTGACAGGGGAACCCATGGCTGATGTGTAAAATTAAAACACAAATATAATAGAAAAAAGTCTAATAGCATTCGTAAGATAGTTGGCAAATGTTATAAGCTAGAAAAGCAACGTTCCAGGAACCATATGGAGGAGTGACAAACCCTAAAATACCATTCCCCACAGCAGCAATTGGTAAGGCCTGTCAGAGTCAGCTGCTTCCGGACTCTGACAACAAGTCAGAGCGTTACAAGAACTGGTAGTCAATCAAGGAAAACCCAGAACATCTCAGTAAGAGGGCTTCGTGTTGTTCCTAGCTCACTGGAGCCCCATCTAATGCTGCCTGTGTTGGCGTTGGTCCCCCAAACACAGAGTACATCTCAGCGTGAGCACAAGAGGCAGCGGAAAGACCTTATTCTCAATAATTATGGTTGTTTCAACCTCTCGGGGTCCATCCATTGCCTCCTTTCACTGTTGTTTTGAGATAGAGTCTCACTACATTGTCTTGGCTGGCCTAGAACTTGCTATGTAGACCAGGCTGAGTTGGAACTCACAGAGATCTGCCGGCCTCTGCCTCCCCCATCCCGGATTAAAGGAGTGCACCACCACACATAGCTGGCTTGCTTCCATTAGGACTAGCTTGAAACTCTCTCTTGAGAAGAGGGCAAGAGACATTTGCTGAATACACTACAAAACACACACTGGGCAACTGGGGTAACAGAGGGACAGACAGCAGGCTGCAAAGCTTCTAAGGAAGGGTAGGGATGAGGGCTGGAGAAGCTCCTGGCTGTTTCTGGGAACGTAGAAGGCCAAAGCTATGACAGTGAGTGTCGACGCACAAAGGACTGACCAGTCAGTTCCTAAGCTCCAACTTCTGGCTGACAGACTGCTCCAGCAGGAAGCAAACAGCGGGCAGAGCTGCAAAGAGCTTTGGGTGGACAGTGGAAGCACGGGACAGGGCCTAGCGGCACAGGTGGTATTTGACTTGTCGTAGCTGTGGTCTTAATAAATTTAGCAACTAGCTGGGGCTATAGCTCAGTGACAAATGCCTACCAGCATGCTTGAGGACCAGAGTCAATCTGCAGACAACCATGTAACCCTAGGACTGTGGAGGAGAAGCTGAAGGACTAGGGTTCGGCAGTGCAGGGTGGGGGGTGTCATCCTCAGTTACACAGCAAGTTCATGGCCAGTCTGAGACACATGAAACTCTACCTCAAAATAAATTAATGATAAACCCAGCAATTGTACTTCTAGACCATTCTGAACATACGATTCAGAAGTATCCTGTTCTCAAGCTATAAAAAATGTCCAAAAGTAGATGGCCTAAAAACTATAACACTGCTTATGCTTAAATTTTTGTTACTTCCAGCTGGGCGGTCGTGGTGCATGCCTTTAATCCCAGCACTCCGGAGGCAGAGCCAGGTGGATTTCTGGGAGTTCGAGGCCAGCCTGGTCTACAGAGTGAGATCCAGGACAGGTACCAAAATTATGCAGAGAAAACCTGTCTCAAAAAACCAAAACCAAAACCAAAAACCAACAAACAACAAAAACAAAAACAAAAAAGTTGTTATTTCTAATTTCTTTTCTTTTTTTTTGAGCTGAGGACTGAACCCAGGGCCTTGTGCTTGCTAGGCAAATGCTCTACCACTGAGCTAAATCCCCAACTCGATGGCTCAGCCGTTAAAGGCTAGGCTCACCACCAAAAAGTATTTCTAATTTCTAAGGCCCACCATTGGTGCAAAAGCAAGCAATGGTGAAAAGAAAATGTATCTTAAAATTCTTATTTATTGACTTACAGTTCGAAACTTACTCAAGTCCTCTGACCATATCCACACCTACTCTTCTCTCCCTTCCTGCCAAATCTTTTCTTCCCAAAACACCTTCTTCCCTCCTCCCTCCCTGCCTTTTCCCTCATTTTTTCCTTTTTATGATTTATTTATTTATTTTATATAGTGGCATCAGATCCCACTATAGATGGTTGTGAGCCACCATGTGGGTGCTGGGAATTGAACCTGGGTCCTCCGGGTCCTCTGAACCACTCAGCCATCTCTCCAGCCCTTCTTTCTCCTTGTGACCCACTGTTTTATCACAGTTTCCTGCATGAGCATGGAGGATATTCACTTCGGTAAGGACAACTTACCAGTGGCCATGGCCTTTGCAGTCCTTATTTTAACATTCTGAAAAAGCTAACATATAACTTAGCCATCCGACAGACAGCAATCTTATTCACTGGCAACTTGCTGATAATTCTAGGTCTTTTTGATGTAGGTGAGACTGTCACTTAAAATGTACCACCATTATGTACCATAAAGAATTTGCTTTCAGACCATGAGAGACACTTTCTGGCTGTTTCCAGTAGCTCCATGTAGGTTTTGGGTTTTTTCTTTTTCTTTTTAGTTTATCTGCATTCAGTGTTTATCATCAATTGTACTGATGACATGGCGGCCGCTGCTGCTTGACAAAGTTCCAGCATTACGACATTGCGGATCACAAGCCTGCAGCCCTTTTTCACTTTCACTTTTCAGAGTTCCCTTAGGCCTTTTCCTTCGGAAACTGTGTGTGGGCTTTGGTGAAGGTGAAAATGTAGAATGCAATGGCAGTCTCCATAAACTAACAATTATTTGGAAAAAAATCTCCACTACCGTGGAACCCTATAGCATGATAAATCTTCTTACTCCCCACACAAGAACCCCTATTGTGTCCCCCTGATTACACCAAGAACAGAGAAGTTAAAGGTTTACTAACTGGCCCCAGCTGGTCCCTGTGATGAAAACACACAATCAAGAGAAACAATGGACCCAGATCCAAAGCCTGAGGCCATTTAGGGCAAGAGTTCACTTAAGAGGTATACAAGAGTGGCCAGGATTGGCGGTTTACTGGATTAATGTCAATCAGGTCTGCCCCATGGGGAGCAGATTTTGTTAAGAAGTTAGACTGCCTTGCTCACCCTTCTGCCATATACAGGAGCGTAGACTGAAGGACACAATTGTGTGGTATAATGGAGACAGAATAGGATGTCAGGACCTTCCCTTTGAGAGCCTATGAGGGCAACAAGTCCTAAGATTAAGGCACAAAGGAATGCAATCAGGAAACAGCTCAGTGCATGCTGTTGTCCATGTTGTGCTACCTGTTACAAACACTATGTCATGTCCTTTGATGGGCTTGTTTCTCAGGACACCTCCTGACAAGGGCTGAGACCACGCAGGAGGAAATGTAAGAGGGCACCTGGTGGGGTACTGAAACTTAGAGGACAATAGACCCTTAGATTCTTGCTCAACTTATTGTTTCCTGCTTCATGAAAAATACTGTAATGAGGCTGATGGCCACTTTCATCCTGGAATCATTAAGGATGATTTCAAAATTCCTTATGGTTAAACTAAAATGTAATTACCGAGTATATAAGGCGTAGGCTATTTTCAATAAACGGACAGCCATCTTGGTTCACCCTCAGGTTGTATTGTCTCCTTCCCTCACTGACTCCACACCTCCTCTTTGGGACCTGAACCCCACTGGAGCTGGACTCCAACAATCAACTCTTTTCAAACTTTTTTTTTTTTTTTTTTCGAAATAGGGTTTCTCTGTGTAGTTTTGTGCCTGTCCTGGAACTCACTCTGTAGCCCAGGCTGGCCTCAAACTCACGGAGATCCGCCTGCCTCTGCCTCCCAGTGCTGGTATTACAGGCGTGTGCTACTGCTGCCCGGCCTATTTTCAAACTTTCTGATTGAATCTTTTACTCTTCTCTAAGGAGCTGTCCCAACTTTGATTTCTACCACACACTATGACAAGAAGGACACAGGACAGGGAGGCCACTATACTAACCTGCCTCCAACAGAAGGGATTTGAAAGGTATTCCACAGGGACTTGGTGTGCAGAGCATGTAGCATCTTCTTTAGAAAATGAGAAGCTTCCCAGGGATATCAGTCATTCCTCAGAGTTCATTAAAATAAAAAAAAAAGACCCAGATGTAAATCCACACACCTATGGACACCTGATTTTTGATAAAGAAGCCAGAAATACACACTGGGAAAAAAGAGAGCATCTTCAACAAATGGTGCTGGTCATGTAGAATCCAATAGATCCACACTTACCACCCTGCAAAAACTCAACTCCAAATGGATCAAAGACGGACCCCAGCATAAAACCTGATATACGAGAGGAAGTGGGTGTCTAGTCAGGGTTTCTATTGCTGCAATGAAACATCATGACCAAAAAGCAAGTTGGGGAGGGAAGGGTTCATTCAGCTTACACTTCCATATCATTGTTCATCATCGAAGGCAGTCAGGACAGGAACTCAAACAGGGCAGGAACCTGGAGGCAGGAGCTGATGCAGGGGTCATGGAGGGGTGCTGCTTACTGGCTTGTTCCTATAGCTTGCTCAGTCTGCTTTCTTATAGGAGCCAGGACCAGCAGACCAGGGATGGCCCCACCCACCATGGGCTGGGTCCTCCCCATCAATGACTAATTGAGAAAATGCCTTAAGGCGGATCTTACAGAGGCCTTCTCTCAAGTGAGGCTCCCTCCTTCCTGGTAACTCTAGTTGTGTCAAGTTGACATAAGACTAGCCAGCACAGCGCAGGGATAACCTTAAATTCACTGGCACAAGAAAAGACTTTCTGAACAGAACACCATTAGCACAGGTACCAAGTTCAACAGTAATAAATGGGACTTCATGAAACTGAAAACCTTTTGCAAAGCAAAGGACATCAACGTTCAGATAAAGTGTCAGGCTACTGAATAGGAAAAGAATTTTACCAACTACACATCTGACAGATGGCTAACATATAATACACATATAAAAAAACCAAAAAAAAAAAAAAAAGATATCAAGAAAACAACCCAATTAGAAATGGGGTACAGATCTAAACAGAATTCTCAAAAGAGGAAACTCAAATGGCCGAGGAATACTTAAAGAAATGTTCAACATCCTTAGTCATCAGAGAAATACAAATCAAAACTATTTTGGGATCTCATACCTGTCAGAATGGCTAAGACCCCTAAAAGAAATAACAGCTCATGGTGGTGAGGTTGTGAAATAAGTGGACAATCCTCCACTGCTGGAGGAAGTGCAAACTTGTACAGCCACAATAGATATCAGTGTGTTGGGTCCTCAGCTAGGTGGGAATCGCTCTACCTTAAGATCCAGACATACCACTCTTGGGCATATACCCAAAGGATGCTTCATCCTATAAGAGACACATGCTCAACCATGTTCATTGCTGCTCTATTCATAAAAGCCAAAACCAGAAACAACCTAGATGTCCCTCAACAGAAGAATGGATAAAGAAAATGCAGGACATTTTTACACAATGGAGTATTACTCAGTCATTAAAAATATGAAATGAAATTTACAGGTAAAAAGAAGAAACTAGAAGGAAATCATCCTGAGTGAGGTAACCCAGACCCAGAAAAGTAAGAACATTTGCCCTGCTCCCTATATTATTTAGACTGTTGGTAGAGAACTTACACAGAGGTTGGTGTTTAAAGATACAGCAGGCCAATGGCTCTTCCATAGCGTGCTCCTGGGGTGTTCAGTCATCTTGTTCACATGTCAATCACCCCTGACTGACTTCTTCCAGCCCCCAGCAATGCTCAGATGGAGCATCTCCATTTGCGGAAGCTGCTTAGTACATTGCTGTTTTTTATTTTCTCCTCTCTCACGGCACAGACGGATCAACACAGCTTTAAGCCACTCTTTAGAATACATCTGGGTTCTTTGTTGTTGTTTGGTTGGCTATTTTTGAGACAGGGTTTCTCTGTGTAGCTCTGGCTGTCCTGGAACTCACCCTGTAGACCAGGCTAGCCTTGAACTCAGAAACCTGTCTGCTTCTGCTTCCTGAGTTCTGGAATTAGAGGTGTGCACCATCACCACCCGGCCATACATCTGGTTTGTATTTTCTTTTCCTGTTAGCAGATTTGGCTGTTTGTTTCATAGGAAGACCCTAGCACACACATACCAGGGCAGTGATCTTGAAACTGATGCTCGTGCTGGGCCAGCTGACTTCTTGGATCTGGCCAGCAGCTTCTCGTATCCTGTAAGTTCAAAGGCTGGAGTCACTGGCCATGGAAATCAGACAGTGTCATTTCCTGTGGTTTTTTACAAAGAAGGTTCATGTCAAGGTTTCATATATAGAATGTAGGTACAAAACCAAGTGGCTAAAAGTGAGTCTATTTTCAATCATGTTCCATGTTTTTAACATGTAAAGAAAATCAACCTCACATAACTGCCTTAGAGCCCCTATGAATTTCTCTTCCCAGGCTGGTTGACACTGGTGAATCATTAAACCCTACCAAGCATACTTCACATGATATCCAGTGGCAAGATTCAGGCATGGGAAAGGAGACGGAAAGGCAGGCGTCCTGGAGGCTCTAAGTCTTCATCCTCTCACTGGCTCTAGGAGTTCGTGGGTTCAACTCCGAGGACTTCCCTTTCCTGTCTATGAGCCCTGAAGGAGATGCACTACACATTTAGCACTAACAGCCCAGTTCTGCAGCCTGCCGCATACTACCAATGGGAAGCAATAATGTTTAGTATCGATATCTATAAAAAAAAAATAGCATCATGGGCTGAGCAGTGGTGGAGCACACCTTTAATATCAGCACTTGGGAGGTAGAGGCAGGTGGATCTGTGTGAGTTCGAGGCCAGCCTGGTCTACAGAGTGAGTTCTAGTGCAGTCAAGGCTACACAAAACAAAAACAAAGAAAGAGAGAAAGAAAGGAAGGAAGGGAGGAAAGAAGGAAGGGAGGGAGGGAGGGAGGGAGGGGAGGGGAGGGGAGGGGAGGGGAGGGGAGGGGAGGGAGAAAGAAAAGTGTAGACTAGCTTTCTTCTCCTGGATGTTTACTGCCTAAAGACTGCACCCCTACAGAGACTCCCCCTGCTGAATTAGACAAACTGTCTCATTGTTTAACTATTCCTAGTAAGTTCCGCTGCTTGCCCAGCTGGATGCAGTGACTCTGACTCTCTACAGTCAACACATTGAGCTTTCAGGGTGCTGTGGTTTTTCCAGCCAGGAGTTTGCACAACTTGATCTCAGCTTTCTGTCTGTCTGTCCGTCTGTCCATCTGTCTTCTCTTTATTCCCACAACACCCTAGTCAGCACAGCACAATGCAAAACTCATGACCCGAGCAGCAACTAGTAAAAGCCACGCACCTGTGGCCTCATGGGAACAGTGGCCTCGGCGCTGTTTGGACAGTGACGAAAGGGTCGTGGTACTGTCATTGCTACTTTGCCCCTCAGCAAGCTTTGAACTCGGCTCATTGCAGTTAGCCACTTCCCATCTAGTGTCCTCTCTCCCCTTGCTCAAGTTTTACTTTGACGTCTCCACAATCTTCTCTTGCCTTTAGTTCTTACCTCAGAATAATATCAATGACATCATCTTGTCTGTTTCCTACGGACCCACCTCCCATTTTGAACATATTTGTTTTAAGTTTTCATACAATTTTACCCCCAATACTGTCCCTGTGATTCAACATTTGCTTGAGGCCTGTACCTTTAAGTGGACATAATACCTTTAAGTGGATATAAAGCCTCAAGTGGCTCAAAAAGCTATCAGATTCTCTGCACTATTTGCCACGATCATTTGTGCCTTCCTCTGTGACTGTCCCTTCATTTCCTTTTCAAGGTCTCCTAGCTCCTAACCCTAGAAATGAATAAACTGAATTCTCTTGTTCTCTACAGACACTGACTTAGGCAATCCTTCCAGCTTTCCCATGTCATCACTCTGCCCAGCTGTGACCTTCAGGACCTCAGCCCTACCACTAATATATCTGACCACAACATCAACCAAGTCTATTTGTCCTCGACACTTTTGTTCCAGTTAAAACTGGGAGACACAGAAATACATCTATTAATCATTAACATTACAAGTATGAAGCCATCCTCTATTTCTGGACCCATGAAAGGTTAAAGGTGTAATTCTTACCTCGGTCAGTGAGAGGGGCACTATTCACTCATATCAGTTACTTCATCTAAGTTCTCTGAGACTCCACTTGCTCCAGAATTAGGAGGGAATATATATATATATATATATATATATATATATATATATAATTTTTATATATATAAAGAAGCCAGGAACAGCAGTGGATATTCAAGAATATAAGCATCCTAGATATCAAAGAACTACCATGTGGTCCTGACCTGTAAGAATACTGAAATACCGGGGCTGGAGAGATGGCTCAGTGGTTAAGAGCACTGGCTGCTTGTCCAGAGGACACAGATTCCATTCCCAGCACCAACATGGTAGCTCACAACTGTCTGTAACTCCAGTTCCAAGGAATTTGACACCCTCATACAGACATACATGTAGGCAAAACATCAATGCACATAAAATAAAATAAATTACTAAAAGAAAGAAAGGAAGGAAGGGAGGGAGGGAGGGAAGGAGGGAGGAAGGAAGGAAGAAAGGAAGGAAGGAAGAAAGGAAGGAAGGAAGGAAGGAAGGAAGGAAGGAAGGAAGGAAAAGCCGGGCGGTGATGGCACACTCCTTTAATCCTAGCACTCGATGGGCAGAGGCAGGCAGATCTCTGAGTTCAAGGCCAGCCTGTTGTAGAGAGTGAGTTCCAGGACAGCCAGGGCTATACAGAGAAACCTTGTCTTAAGAAACCAAAAACCAAACAAATCCCACAAAAAACCCAAAACACACACACACACACACACACACACACACACAAATGACCCAAAACTGAAATACTTATCATTAGGCAGATGGAGCCCTCCTCCTTTCTAATTATGTAGCCCAGTGCTTCAGAATTTCTACAGACCCTTCAACTAACAGGGTAAAGACAGGGACTCCAAAGAGCCCTTGGATTCTTTTTCTAGCATAGTAACCAAGCTGCACACTGACTGGTTAACATTCATGCTAACGACCCTCCCTTACACCACCCCTCCTAAGCATGCTTCTTGAGCCAGGCCTCTGTTCCCTGCGGAGACTAAGGGGTCCTGGCAGGAACAGAGCTGCCCTCTAACTCAAATATACATCCCAAAGCAGGACATCTCAAAGGTGCTGGTGGCAATTGAGGTTCAAAGTGTCAACCTACCAGGAGGAAACTCTCTGATGGGTCAATCTCGGATAGGCAAGGCCCCGAGACCCCAGACCCCGCAATGTCTTTGGCTTCTGCTGCTCTTTCTCTGGTATCTGGCATGGTGTGAATGGGTGTGGGAGATCCCTACTGCCTGTAATATAGTGTGTTTAACTCATGGAAACATCCCGTTCTACTGGGCATTTTTCTTTCTTTCTTTTTTTTAATAATATTTTTAAACATTTATTTATTTATTATGTATACAGTGTTCTGTCTGCATGTGTGCCTGCAGGCCAGAAGAGGGCACCAGATCTCATTAGAGATGGTTGTGAGCCACCATGTGGTTGCTGGGAATTGAACTCAGGATCTCTGGAAGAACAGCCAGAGATCTTAACCCCTGAGCCATCTCTCCAGCCCTCTACTGGGCATTTTGCTTGGGGATTATTATGAAGATGATTTCTTCCTAAGCTGTACTATCTGATAATAATATTAGTTTATACAGAATTTTGATGAATAAAAATAATTACAAGGAAGTGTCATACAGCTAGAACACATGAGTTTCTATTGAAGAGTCATAAAGACTGTGGCTTAGGTTAATGATTAAGAAAAACAGTTGAGTCCCAGTAGCCCAGCTAGCTTAAATTCTTTTAACCTTAATGTTGGGAGAAGTGTTCACAGGTTTTGGGGTGTAACATGGCTGAAACAAAGCTTTGAAAATAACTTAAAGTTAGACTATGATGTTTTCATCAAATAGCTTTGAGGTGAAAAACCTAAGAAGATAATCTAAAGTTTTAGAAAGGCACATAGTTGAATGTGGAACTCTTTAAGGTCAGGGAACAAGAATAAAATAGCCCAATTAGTACTAGCTGACGAACTTTTCTTGCTAGCATTGGTTGATGACCAAAGGTGATGATTAATTCCTCATACCCATTTCTGTTATCAACCTCCTCATTAAAAAACAAACAAACAAACAAACAAACCAAACTATTGATGAGTGGGTATGTACCCTAAAGATTTAAAGTAGAGCTGATTTTCATATATGAAAGTTTAGGTTTGTGATTCCTTTGAGACTCCTTATAAAATTACCTTTCAAGATAAATAATAAAATATTTGGCCCTTTCTTTGTAACTTTGAAATGCAGCCTGCTAGTAAAGTCCTGACTGAGATGAACACCTTGCTTGCCCACACGGTTAGTCTGTAACAAGTTGCCTGGGTTTGAATGTGTGTGGGTTCTTGGGATAACTTGTTTTTCACCTGCAATACTTAAAACGTTTAGTCATGTAAGGGAGATGGAAAACATGCTGTTTTTTACTGTTGCACTTGCAAAACAGAATGTAACCACACTGTAAGTTTTATATTGCCTGAAGGATTTTGCTGGGGTAGATAAGCTGTAAGGGAAGAACAGAGATGGGGGTGGAGAGAGTTAAAATGGGTCAGAAGGAGAGCATCAAGAAAGGGAGAATTAGAAGGACAGCCTCAAGAGACAGAAGGGTTATTTCTGGAGAGAAGTAAGAACACAGAAGCATAAAGAAGGGCGCTATCAAGAGAGTATGTCTTTTTCCCTAAGCCCCCCAGATAAAAAAGCCAGGCATCTCAAAAGGAGCAGGTCTGGTAATGCCGAGGCAAACCTTAGGCTGTCACTGCTGACCACTGACTCCCAGTGTCTTTGTGTAGTTACCTGTAGCACCTGTAGCCTCCCTGGAGTTGTGAACAAAGCAGACAGGAAGAGAAGAGATGTGCTGGCTGGCAGACAGGCTCCCTGTACTGTTAGACAATCTTGGTATTATCTTTCCATAGAGGCATATGCCAAGCTACCTCTTGTGACTTCCCTTCTGACATTTCTATAGACTGCTGTGGCGAGAAAGTCCTCTTGGGGTATTCCACGACACGGTGAGGCAGCCCCGTGCTAGGCTAGGGAGGGTGGGGAGGACAAACCAAGTGAAGAGGACTCCTGCTTCTCGGAGACAAACATGGAAAAGGAGCAGCATGCTTGGGACCCTGACACCCTTGGCAGATGGGCGAACCCATTTCCTAAGTAAAGCTCATGTCTTCTAAAATAGAAAGGGGAACAGAAACTCAGGAGCAGCCCATCTTTCATGCTGGTGCTTTCTATCAGAAGAAAACAGGACCAGCCACCAGGGAACGGTGGCTCTCTCAGGCCGGGGTGGGGCACTAACGGGAAAGGACTAATGATTCCACTAACTGCCGCACCAATTCCCATGCTATGAAGCTTTCAGTTTTCCTGTCTCCTTTTTCCAGTACTGAGGAATCAGTTCAGGGGCTTGCACAATCTAGATAAACCCTGTTACAGAGAGAGCACCACCAAGCTGGCCTTGAACTCACTGTGTAACCCATGTGTTAGCTGAAAGGTAGGGGCCACACTTTGCCATGTGTAGTTTCTCTTAATGTACATGCTGGACAGTGGAAAACTCAGAGCTGATTCTCTGTCACAGTATCTGAACACTAGGTGACAGAAACCACTCTACACGAGAGATGTCTCACCCCAGTACCTTGAGATCTTTACAAGCACCAAAATTAAGACAAATAATTAATTTGAATAAACATTGCAGTTGCTGGAGTTAGCCATACCTGACCAAGATTAGAAGTACACTAAAATGCCCCCCCAAGCGGTGTACAGGCAGATAAACAGAAAACCATACTACTAAAATGCCCAGATACATATACTGATTAGAGTAGCCCCACCTTGAATCTTACACAACTGCCAAACCAGTGCTGATAGACTGCCTCAGTATCTCAAGCTGTTCTGCAGTATGATGCGTTTAGCCTCCCGACTGGTAAGTTATCCAGAGGTGCTAACAGGGCAACTTAAATTGCTACCATACAGATGTTAACATGTGAAGAGTTTTGCTATTTGTTTATAAGATACAGAAGTGTGGTTGCATTGCTTAAAAAAAAATCGTTATAGAATTTGACAGTGATTTTATGTGTACTGGATAAAGTATTTTACAGTTTTGTGCATTCGCTTGTATTTTAATCCTTTTTCTCCTAATAACTTTTAGTGTACTTTAACTATAGTAGACTATCATGGGTGGACTTTTTAAAGATAAGTTCTTAGGTAACTCAGGCTGGCCTCAAACTTGATGACTGACTTCTGATCATCATGCCGTTGTATTTCAAGTGCAGGGATTACATGCATGTACCACCCCCAGTTTTGTGTAGTGCTGGATTTGTAGTTGGGGCTTTGCACATGAGAACAAGCCATCTATTGACTGAGTTACATCTCTAGTTCCTGGGAAATTTTAAAAAGCCACTCTCAACTAGACTTAGATATACCCATTTAAACAGAAGACCATGCCTCACTTCTGCTGAAGGTCTCAAGGACTTCCTAGATGGTTCCCATAGTCTGGCTCTTGACCTGCTCTCTAACCACTTCTTTAGAGTAGGACTTTCAAGCGACAGGAATGGCAGTTTTTCAAATCACGGCAAATAGAGCCTGTAAGGGGAGTTCCCAAGCTTCGGGAAGTGAAGCCTCTTCTGTCAGTTCTGGTGTATTTAAACTAGGTGGGAGGAGCTGAGGCTCACTGCTGCCTCCTATTGATATACCCATTAGTATGCTCCTGTCTTTTCCTTACATACCCATTTGTATTTCTAGCTCAGCCTTCTCTGAACTATGCACCTGCGTCTGGATGTCTAGAATGTACCTCAAGCTTGATATGCCCAAATGATGCTTTTCTTCCCAAATGTGTCCTCCTGCCGCCGAACACGTCTACCACAGTGACCCCCAATCGGCTATTGCTCATACCTATTATTTGTCTCATTCAATAACATGCCCCCTCTTTTCACACTTCCTCCTTTTTCTTTTTGGATTTTGAGACAGGGTTTCACTGTGGAGCCCTGGCTGTCCTGGAACTCACTCTGTAGGCCAGGCTGGCCTTGAACTTGGGGATCTGACAGCATCTGCCTCTGAGTGCTGGGATTAAAAGTGTGCGCCACCATGATCAAAAAACACTTGTCAGAACCAGGTGTGGTGGCGCATGCCGTTGATCCTAGCAATCAGGAGGCAGAGGCAGGCTTTTCTCTCTGAGTTCCAGGCTAGTCTGGTATAAAAGAGAGTTGCAGGACAGCCTGGTCTGTGCTGTTACACAGAGAAACCCGGTCTTGAAAAACAAAGCAAAACAAAACAAAACAAAACAAACAAACAAACAAACAACCCACCAACAAAAAACTTGTCAGTACTAAAGAATTTTAAAAATACAATTTACAACTTAAAATTTAGAGGTGGTCACTGAATAGATGTTTTCAAATATGTCTCAAACAATGACATTCCTGATAGTATTTGGGTGACTTATGATTTATCTTTACTCTTAGTCTGGGTCTTTCCTACAAGCAGTTGTCTTTAAGTCCTGCATACTTTCCATCATCTGTACCTGTTCCATGAACAGCCGCAGAGATCAAGGGAACAAATGGGAAACACCAGTATCGTACTTTAAAATCTTAAAAGGCCACTGAAAACTGAAGAAAGTTAAAGGGTAAACAAAAATAAACCAGTAGAAGGAGTGACAGTGGCCATGAGCATGTCGGCCTTGCTATGGTAAAGGCTGGTGAGGACAGGCGTCTCAGGCACACCGCTGGTGAACAAGAGTATGAGGAGAAGGTGCCACCATCACTCCCGGTCACTGATGTCACTCCCGCTCACTGACATTATAATCATGTGATTTTTATCAAGTTTTGAAAACAATTCTTTCTGAAAAATATAGCTAAAATTAAATCAACAGGAAACCTAATTCTAGTCACAAAATATCCACACAGCACTTTTTAGAACCATTTCTATCAAATACAAGGACATCTATCTGTACATTAGCTATAAGAATAAACATGTCAGTTCAAGTTTTCAGGCATGTCAATTAAATTTTTTGTTTGTTTGTTTTGAATGAGAATGGGCCCCATAGGCTCATATATTTGAATGCTTGGTCCACAGTTGGTGGAGCTGGTTTGGGAAGGATTAGGAGGATTGGCCTATCTTGTTGGAGGAAGTGTGTCACTGGGGGTGAACTTTAAGGTTTTAAAAGCCACCCTACCCACAATTCCCAGGTAGCTGTCTCCTACTTGAGGATAAGATGTGAGCTCTCTGCTTCTGCTCCAGTGTCAAGCCTGACTGCCTCTGCCATGTTCCCAGAGGATGACAGTCATGGACTCATCCTCTCAAACTGTAGCCAAGCTCCCAAATAAACGCTTTATTTTACAAAAAAAAAGTGTGCGTCACTGTTGCCCAGCTGCACTTCTACGTCTTAATTTCATTGTAATCGTCTTTAAAAGTTGTTTGTGTACACGAGTGTGGCTGTGCACAAGTACAGAATCCAGTGGACACTGGTGTCCTGCTCACTCTCTCTCTCCATACAGGTAAGTCTCTCACTGAACCTGGAGCTAGGCTAGCAGGCAGCAAGCTACAACAGTTCAGGATTACTGGTGCACATGACCACACCTGGCTTTTACACGGGTTCTGGGGATCTGAACTAAGTGCCTTATGTGTGTGCAGCAAGTGTCTGTCCTTACCGGCTGGGCCATCTCCCTACCTCCAACTCTGGACTAAGTCACAGTTCCATGACATGAGTTTCTGCAAAAGCTCTGAAGTCCTGGCTGCATTCTTGCTTCGCTGATGTCAGTGATCTCCTCTCTTTGCTCAGAACTCCCCAATGGCATCCTTCTCAAGAAAGGTAAAGGCCCCTATTATCTCATTTCTTGTTCTTTGACTGGCTTCTTTTCGGCCACTCTGCCCTAGCCTGACTCCTGACCACACCAGTCTCATCTTATCAGGACCCTCCTCACTTGCAGGATTCTACCCGATGCTCCTTCACTGCTCTCTGCAATTTGCTCTCAAGTTTCTGCTCAGATGTGTCAATCACTTCAAGTGGTCATTTCCTTTTTTGTTTGTTTGTCTGTTTGTTTTTGTTTTTTGAGACAGGGTTTCTCTGTGTAGTTTTGGAGCCTATCCTGGATCTTGCTCTGTAGCCCAGGCTGGCCTCAAACTCAGAGATCCGCCTGGCTCTGCCTCCCAAGTGCTGGGATTAAGGGCGTGCATGACCGCTGCCCGGCTGGTCATTTCGTCAAGCTTTGTCTTTGTGCTCAGATTCACACTGCTTTTCCCACCCTTCCTGGCAGACCATGTGACTTACTGCTCTAGAGCAGGGCTGCTTCTCCACAGAGCCTGGGGAAGGCAAACACCGTTTATTTTGCCCACTGCTACCACTCTACTACCCAGAACTCTAGAACTACTGTAGCATGAATAATTCTGAGCTCCTGCCACCAAGGTTCTGATATTAAGTTGCCACCACCTGTACCTTTTCTGTATCCTTGTCCACTTGCTAAATCCTAAATCCCACTTTGAGATGAAGCTTAGGCATCCATTCCGGTGGAACTCCTTCCCCTGAACCTGACATGTCACTTTCCCTCTATCTGTTAATTGCCCCTCCATTAAACAGTGGCAACATAATTCTGCTGCTATATATATACTTGTGCACAAAACAAACTTTCACTGTCTCTTCAATATGGTTCACATTCTTCCAACCAGGAAGAAGGTTTCTTGTTTTGTTTTGTTTCGGCTCACAAATTTCAGCTTCCACCCACTACTCTTCTACAGCATTCATTCTTAGGAAAAAGCATTCTGAGCTGTGTATGGTAGCCGATGCCTGGAATCCCAGCACTCAGGAGGCCGAGGCAGAAGGATCACCACAAGTTCAAAGCTACTGTGGGCTATATAGTAAGTTCCAGGGAGTCTGAGTTACACAGTGAGACTCAAAACAGAAACAAACCACAAAGGCATTTTTCTTTTCCACGCTTGCCATGTTCCCATAGTTACTAGGCTACCTCTTCCTGGGCCCTGAGCCATTTCCCAGTCTCAACTCAGTCTCGACTTACTATGTTCTTCCCTGTATATGGATTCAATCTATACTTCTGCTAAGCTTTTACAACTAGAGTCAGAATAAATTGAGGGAATTGTCCTGTGCTGACTTCCTATCAAGCTCCATGTCTTTCAAGGACAATCAAGACAGAAAAGGATGGTTCGAGTCCCACCTAAAAACCACCTCTCCGAAGCTGGGTGTCTTGGAGCATACCTGTAGGGCCAGTATTCAGGAGATGGAGGCAGGGGGATCCAGTGATCAAGGCTATTCTCAGCTACACAGTGAGTATGTGGTCAGCCTGGACTACATGAGACAGTGAGGAAGGAAGGAAGGAAGGAAGGAAGGAAGGAAGGAAGGAAGGAAAGAAAGAAAGAAAAAGAAAGGGCCTAGAGAGAGCTCAATAGGTAAGAGCCTTTCCCTCGATTGGAGGATCCAAGTTCAGTTCCCAGCACCCCCATCTGTCAGGTCACAGGCACCGGGGGATTCCAACATCTCCAAACTCTGCAGGCACCTGCACACATGTGCACATATCCTCACTGACATAATGCACATAATTAAAAATAATATTCATTAAAAAAATACAGTAACTAAATCCTCACCATAAAAGCACAGTGTACAGCCAAATAAAGGAAGCCTGTAAGAGTCCCAGAGCACTCACGGAAGACTCATTCTTTGCTCGATCCAACCTTGTTCAAATCCAGCTTGGTTCCTGACCTCAGACTGTCTCTCATGCCCTCTTCCTGTATTTTCTCAGCTTACGGTTCCCAGCACAACGCTTGGTGTTAATCTTTTTACTCTGGCTGCCCCAGACAGATGCCCACCAGAGCTTCAGGCCTGGGGATCCACTCTGAGCCCTGTGTCTTCAGCAAGTCTACCTAGCTTCCAAAATGGATGAATCCACACACGTACATTTCTTCACGTGCTGGGGATGTAGCTCAGTGGTAGAGTGTGTCATTAGCAGGCATGAGGTCTGGAGTTAATTCACATCTGCATGCACATACTACCCCCGCCCCTCCGTCTCTCTCTTTCTCTCAGAAGAGTTCTGTATTAATTCCATACTACAAGAACTGATCTACATTTTGCTTGTAAGAGCTTAATGACTAATAAAAACGGAAAAGCTATCCTTTCTCTACTGAATGCCGTATGTATTCTGCCTACTACTAAGAGTTGTTGTTTTTGTTTGCTTGTTTTGTTTTTTGTTTTTGAGACAAGGTCTCCCTGTGTACCTCAAGCTGGTCACAAACTTACAACTCTATTAAGTCTCTCTCAAATACAGGGACTGCAAATGTATACACCATACCTGAACAAATAAAGCCATGTTTCTATAAACCATTTCTAAATATGTTTTTCTACTTCTGAGTATGAGAATCTAAGAAAAAAACAAGAACACTGGCACATCATAAGACACTCAGAGCAGGGCGGTGGTGGCACATGTCTTTAATCCCAGCACTTGGGAGGAAGAGGCAGGCAGATCTCTGTGAGTTCGAGGCCAGCCTGGTCTACAGAGTGAGTTCCAGGAAAGGCACAAAGCTACACAACACAGAGAAACCCTGTCTCGAAAAACAAAACAAACACACAAATGAAAGACACTCAGAGAGCAGAGTTCATTTTAAAAAGTAACTGGGCTGATAGCGATTACATTCTGGTCCCTTACGAAGATCTCCCTACCCCTCCTGCACATGCTTGCTCACCTGTCTGCTGAATCTCTGACACTGTGTCACTTCCGGAGCTGTTTATAGAAACAGAGCCTGCGTCTGCTCAATCTCATGTTCCTTTCTTGAATGACTCACTCCCAGGAGCCCAGGCTGCAATTAACTAGCAATTTCACATAGGTACATGAACATCACACAGAACATTATGTACTGTGTGTGTGTGTGGGGGGTCCTCCATGAAAACAAGAGACAGGAAAAGAGGGCTTACTATTTTAGGTAAGCTTTACTTTTTAAGTCCCCTCCACCCCCTGACCCCGAGGTAGGCTCTGTGTAGCCCTGCCTGTCCTGGAACTCATTCACTCTGTAGACCAGGCTGGCCTCAAACTCACAGAGATCCACCTGCCTCTACCTTCTGAGTTCTGGGATTAAAGGCCTGTGCCACCACCGCATGGCTTTTTTTTTTTTTTTTTTTTTTTTTTTTTTTGGTTTTTCAAGACAGGGTTTCTCTGTGTAGCTTTGCACCTTTCCTGTAACTCACTTGGTAGACCAGGCTGGCCTCGAACTCACAGAGATCCACCTGGCTCTGTCTCCTGAGTGCTGGGATTAAAGGCGTGTGCCACCACCACTCGGCTTTTTTTAAGAGAATGCCATACAAAATTTGACTTTAAAACAAAACCTTGCTTAGCTGGGTGGTGGTGGCACATGCCTTTAATCTCAGCACTTGGGAGGCAGAGCCAGATCCAGGACAGGCACCAAAATTACACAGAGAAACCCTGTCTCAAAAAACCAAACCAAAACAAAACCTTGCTTTAAAAAAATTTTTAAGAACTTGTATGGTTTGCTCAATAGACTATTCTCACGAAACAAATCCTACCACTTTGTCAGAAATAGGCTTATTAACCATTATCTATTACTCATTGGTAAATCAAACCCACAATCCACAAAAGCTGCAACAAAATACTTTGTAACATAAGTGACAGCCTAGGTAATTTTTCTTCTATCATACTAAATTATAAACAATTAGGCAAATGAACTTTGATAGCAATTGTATTGGACCCTACTAAAAATCCATACAACATAGGTGAAAAAAATCTTGCCAGTATTCATAAAAAGGGAACACATAAGCTGGGTGGTGGTGGCGCACATGTTTAATCGCAACACTCTTCTGACCTACACAGGTAGAATGTGTATGTTATACATTTACATATAGGCAGGCAAAACACTCATTTTGTCTTTAACACTCATATACATAAAATAAAAAAAATTTTCAAAGAATGTACATGTATCAGAAATTGAATTATTCTATATGTTAATTCCCAACTTTGATAATTATGATAAACAAAAAAAATCAAATGTTACTCTTCTGGACTTTTCACAGCATTTCTACCTAGTTTGTTCTCTCCTTTGCCCATAATCAGTGCATTTCAAGCACTAAAAAGTGATCATGGGGGTGGAGAGATGGCTCAGTGGGTAAGAGCACTGGCTGCTTTTTTAGAGGTCCTGAGTTCAATTCCCAGACCCACATGGTGGCTCACAACCATCTGTAGGGAGATCTGGCGCCCTCTTATGCATGCAGACACAGCCCTGCGAGTGTCTGGGGAACACTTCCAGTGACATCCGTCTCAGAGCTCCTGAGGTTTGATTCCATACCTTTCCAAGACGCCAAGACACATTGTTTTGTTTTTGCCTATACAGAAGACATTTATACTGCATGGTAGTCTATCCTGTTTACACTATACCAGTTCATTTTTTTGCCTGGGTTCTGCTATGAGGGCTAATCTTCAAGGACATAATGTTGTTGCTGTTTGATGTATATAAATTGAGAGTACTTCATGACTTAAATAGAACAACTTATGTTTTTGCTGTTGACAGTACTGCCTGATACTGATCAGCTGCTGACTGATCAGGGTATTGGCTGCTGGTGGTTGTGGGATCTCTGTCAATGTCTTAAAATGATCAAGTGGCTGCACTGATTGACTCTGCCATTTAATACGCAATGCTGTTTGATAGCATTCTGCTCACATGATGTAGTCCAAAATTGAAGTCTACCCTCTTGAGGGCCTCCTTTCCATCTATATTGATACAATATTCTAAATGGTCTGCTGTCGTTTTACCAATACTCATATTTCTTGAGGGACAGCTCTCAGGGAATCTACAGGATGAACCTGCAGGCCCCAACTGTTAAATGCTACAGTGAGATTGTGGTCAGCCTCTATCCCATCACTTCTGCAGTTAGTCTGCCCCTGACGTCGAACTACTCAAGTCATTTGTGAAGACAGAAATCCACCTCTGAAGTCTGTTCTGTGACTCACAAACAATGAGTCCTCCATCTTTGTGGCTTGACAGACACCCCAAAGGGCTCACTAATGAAGCTAGAGCCTTCCGTATGTTCCTTTGAGTCAGACTCGAAAGCTGAATTACTCCTCACTCCTGTGCTCTAGAATGGATTCTGAGCAGGCACGAGAACATGGATCTTCTCATGGACGACTGACCAGGTTTATAGCCAAGGAATGCTTTTCCTCAGCAGGTCTTGATCCTGGACTATAAAATCAGATGTGCTGTCGTCAAGGCTTCATTGACCCATTTATTCAGCAGACAGGGTAGCTCCAGATGACTAATGGCCCTAGGACTTCTGAACTTAGTAAGCAAGCACTAGGTTCAACGTAAAAGTCACCAGTCACCATCGACCCCAATAACACATTTAGCTTGTTGTGGCAGTTCTGAAGCCGGGGCTTCTCAGTGGCTGTAGAGTTCTATGTGGTATCCTCCTCCAATAGAAAACATCTTCATTTACAGTGGAAGCTATTTAGTGTGGCCACCATCATCAATTCCCTAGGTTTTCATAGCATCCAAGTTCTACATGGCCTCTTCCTCACAACTCCTTAGCGAGCTTTTCTGGGTGATGTGCTACAGCTTCTGTGCCAATTATTTGCTTCTGTGTCTGCACTTCTGTTAGAGATCGTGTCTTGGCCCATATGAACGGAATCTGCTGGCTTCAGACTTTCCATCTGTAGCTGCCTTTCTTCCCTTAGCTTTTGCAGAACTGAAGCTTGCTAAGGTCACCACTCAAAGGAATGTTCTGCCTAGTTTGATCTACCTACAACAAATTTTATCATCAGAAAGTCTAGTTCTTAAAATTCATGAGTACACCGGAGTTCCACTTTGCAATTTCCTTCAAGAACTTTTATTCTGAAGGGCTGGAAAGATGGTTCAGAGGTTAAGAGTACTGGTTGCTCTTCCAGAAAGGAGCTGGGTTCAACTCCCAACCATGGTAGCTTAACAAGTCTAACTCCAGTGCCAGGGGATCTGATGTTCTCTTCTGGTCTCCACAGGTACACTGACATACATGCATGCAAAACAGTCATACACATAAAATACCTTAAAATTCAAAAAGCATCTTTTATTTTGCATTCAAATCCTAGCTGACTGCTCAGCACAGGAAGACTAGCTTTTGGTCTATCTCAGCTTTAAGCATACCGGTCTTATCTCTCACTTAAAAAATATAACAATTATTTGTGTCTACTTGAGCACATGTGCATGTATGTGTGTGTGTGTGGGGGGGGGGGGGTCATGCCATTGTGCAAGTATAGAGGTCAGAGCACAACTTGGTTTCACTGTGAGGGCCCTAGGGGCTCAAACACAGGTCTACAGAGTAGCAGCAAGTGCCTTCACTCACTCTGCCACCTTGGGGCCATTAGTTTTAACATTTACTAGAAAGTGAGAGACTTTCCTTTCACTACAACACTTAAGAAGATCACTGTTGGTTTGAATTAGCCTAATCCCGAGGATGGAGGGAAGCTGGAGTAAAAGCTGGCAAAAGGAACAGAAGTTTGGTGGGCTCAGAATGTACACATTCATCAGCATGCTCAACATCTTATCTGGGCATAGGTCAAAGTACCACAAACCGATGGTATAGCATCATCCAAGATCATGGTTTACCTATCACCTTAACAGAGGGAACCATAAGGCTTAAAATATTGTTAAGAGTACCAAATTGTGAGCCAGGTGGCGGTGGCGCATGCCTTTAATCCCAGCATTTGGGAGGCAGAGGCAGGCTGATCTCTGTGAGTTTGAGGTCTACAGAGCGAGTTACAGGAAAGGTGCAAAGCTACACAGAGAAACCCTGTCTCGAAAAACTAAAAACTAAAAAATAAAACAAACAAAAATTCCGTAAAGCATCCCATTTGCTCCATACAATGCTTTCTGTGTTATTTAGTAACCACAGAGTGACGCCCTTTGTGAGGGAGATGAAGACACAGGAAGCAAGCAGCAGAGAATTCAAATCTGGACTCCTTTCGGTTCAATGATTCTAAGGGCAGGTTCTTTTATTTCTTCCCTCAACTCAACACCTGTGTGTCATTGCTGACTTAGTTATTCACTAATGTGTTGATCCAGGGGCTGCATGTCAGCACTGAGCCAGACCCAAAGGATACTATACTAAAAAACTTAATCCTGCAAAGCAGACTACTCCGTGTCTGAGAGCTGTCAGGCTCTTACAACATGCATGTGTTAGAGAGCCCACCCTTCCTCTATCCCATCACTCATTTGTACAATGAGTTCCAGAGTTCACGCAAGTCTAGAGACACTGAAGTGACATTTTAAAAACTGAATTTAGGGCCGGAAAGATGACTCAGATGCTTTATAAGCACAAAGATACTTGAGTTCCAGAGAGAGAGAGAGAGAGAGAGAAACAACAAAACCAAGCCCAAACCTAGTACGTGCTGTGACAGTTCCTAGGCTCACTGGCTGGCTGGCCTAGCCTAAATGCTGTGTTCGGCCAGCAAGAGCCTCTGATTTATTCTCTTCAAAGGCCTTCCACACGCAATCTAAGTCTAAGCACACAGGGATTGGGCCCTCCACATATGAATGAGGTCAAGGTTGGACACCATCTAGCATACAACACTCTGCCCTATGGCACACTAAAATTTGTCTTTCTTCCATGCAACATGCATAGGACTCTATCCCAAATAGCCCCCAAATTTTGACCCATTTTATCAACTTTTACACCCAAAATCTCATCTAAATGCCATTAAAATCAAGTATGGCTGGATTCATGCATGATTCATCCCAAGGCAGAATTCTCCTGCTATGCGGCTGTGAAAAGTTATCTCCTTCCAAAATTCCAATGGTGAGATAAACATGGGAAAGACATTCCCATTCCAAAAGCAAGAATCAGATGATGATGGCAGGCCACAGTAAGTCCTGCAATCTGGTGAAACCAATGCCATTAGATGGTTTATTGCTGGTGATGGTTTTGAGACAAGGCCTTTGTAACCTAGGCTTATATAGCTAAGAATGGCCTCCAGCTTCTTCTGATCCTCCTATCCCCACCTCTAGAATGCTGGGACTCCATCCACCACCACAGCCCAGTACAACTGGGGACTGAACCTAGGGCCTTGGGCACGCTAGGTAAGCATTATCAACTGAGTTACACCCTTAGCCCTTAGATTTTTCAACCCTCTTTGAGCAAGGTTTAATGGATAACACCTATAAACCTAGGACTTGGGAGACTAATGCTGGCTAAGCTAGTTCGAGGCTAGCCTAGGCTCCTTAGCAAGTCTGTTTAAAAAGGAAGGAAAATCTTTCTTGGTTCCACACTATATTATCTGGTCTAATGAGAGGCAACTGTGCCCAGGGCAGTAGCACACCCTCTTCCACACAGGGAGTGGCCTAACTTATAACAAGGATCCTGTGGTAATAATGGTGGCCTGGATGACGTGTTCTTGATCCTTCTTCCCTTCTGTTATTGAAGAATAACTCCCCATACTCACAGCTAGCTCTAGACCCATCTGTTGGAGTCACTGAACTCTCAAAGACATGCTTTATTTTGTCTCATAACTGACCCTTAAGCTTCAGCTGGCAGCAATCCTTCTAATGTAAGTCCTTCTCTATTCTTTCACTAGTTTCTGCTAAAAAGGCTGTCCAGAGTCACAAACCAAGTATCAGCTAATCTCCTTAGCAGACAAGTATCTAGCCACAACCTGCTGTTGTTTCCAGAACTTTCTTTGTAATTTCTCAAATATGGTCTGATTATTTTTCAAAATCTTCATGTTTCAGTTCTTTTGGCCTTAACAAGTCCTTCCTCAACTTACCTCTATCACATTTTACTGAAAGTAACTAAAAGACATAAGGCCACACCATTAATATTTTCCTTAGAATTTTCATTTAAGGAGCTGGTAGCTGACTCAAGAGATAAATTAAAGGTGCCTGCTACCAACTGGACAATCTGAATTTCATTCCCTGATCCCACAGGGTACACATGTCAGGTCCAAAGGAAACTCCAATTCCCCAAACTCCAAAAAGCAGTCCAAATGTCCAGAAATGGGCTCAACCTGGACTACAGGAGGTTTTCTGTAGATTAAAGCCAGCATTCCTTAGGAACTTGTGAAACTTGTTCCTGTCTACTAAAGAGTCATTTCCCTTACCTACGACAAATTAAAGCACATCCTGGCTTCCAGGATCCCTCAGTATCACAGTGCCTGTTTCACATTTCAAAGTTGATGCTAGTAGCATCCTAGCCCTTCTCATCTCCCCCCAGCTACTTATTCCTCCTATAACCCTGCTAGTCTCACTGATCTCTCTCTGATCCACTTCTCACACTGTGTTCTCTCTATTCTCTATCCCCCATTATTCTCATACCCTCTTACAGATAAGCCTGGCTCAAAAGGTCCAGCTAAATAGCCAAAGTCATCACTTATGAGTCTATTTCTTTTCTTTTTTGGTTTTTTAAGATAGGGTTTCTCTGTGTATCCTTGGCTATCCTGGAATTCTCTCTGCAGACCAGGCTGGCCTCAAACTCATTGATAACCACCTGCCTCTGTCTCTCATGCACTGAGATTAAAGGCGTGTATCACCACTGCCCATAGAGTTCACTTATTTTATACAAAACCTAAGAATATAATTTGGGGGCTGAAGAGATGGCCCAGTAGTTAAGAGAATATACTGCTCTTGCTTGTAAATGATCTGACCACCTTCCTCTGGTATTTTCATATGCTCAGCCCTTTGAGTGAGTCTGTGAATCAATTGCCTGTTCTCTTTGAAGGACGTGGTCTTAGTTACTTATGATGCTATCTACAAATGCAGGCACATTCTGAGCACTAGAGGCTAGAATTTCAATGTACGCACTTAGGAAATCACATTTTAGCCCCAAACAAATTGGAATAAGTTAGAACCAACTTATTTTCACCTATTATCTGAATACGGAATAACTTTACCCAGCCAACATGCTAGCTGATCATGCAACGGGAGGGCAAGACAGATACAACTTTTTGTCTCATAGTTAAAAAGAACTAATAGTTTGGCGGTATTGCTCACAGGCAGGTGAAGAAAGAAGTGTATATAAGACTATACACTTGATATATTTTGGGACTCACCAACCCTGGACTGTCCACACAAGTATGGAAGGGGAATGTGTGTACAGAAACTTTCAGAAAGAGGAGACAGGCCAGTACATTCAAGGGACAGTAAAGAAAAGAATTAAGACATAAGGTTTACACTGGATGAGAAAGCAGGATGACATAATCCAGCATCTTAATTACCACATTCTAGTTAACAGACTGTCCTAAGAACAACGGAGAAACAACTGAGGTTTTAAACACAATTATGTTTTTTATTATATTATGAAGACTTTTGGCAGGGAAGAGACACAGGGGCTGCTGGTAATGTTTCTTCATTGTATTCCCTTGATAAAAACCTGTGGAATGCTGGCTGTTTAAAAACAGAGTCAAGAGAGATTTTAGGTGGCAAAATTCACAAATCCCTTTTGATGGGCTGGAAACGAAAATGAAACATCAAAGAAGACTTCAAGGTTTTCGTTTTCAAAATCAGTGGGAAGGAAAATCTACACATTACTCCAGGGAATCATGGAGAGCCAGATTTAGAGAGACCACAGGTTTACAGGAGCCTTTCAGGATTAAAAAAGGAAAAGTGGGATAATTCAGTACAAACCAGAGGTCAAAAGACAGGTATAAGAAAATATATTTGGGGCCAATCTTGTTCATCCCACACTATAAGTACTGTTTTAGATTTCTGTGGATACAGCTATGAACTAAACAAGTTCTTAAACCCCAGCACCCTGTGAGTTCTAGGACAACCTGTTCCACATAGCAAGTTCTAGGCCAGCCAGGGCTACACAGTGAGAAACTATTTCAAAACTAAATAACATTTAGTAGCATTATGACGGAAGGACAGTGTAAAGAGAAAGGGGGTGGGTCACTTTATTCTGGAATGAGTCCTGGAAGGTCTCCCAGTGGATGACATTTCAATGCTAAGGAAGCTTCAGCCATAGGACGAGCAGAGATGAGCATCCCAAGCAGAGACCAGCTGAACACGTCAGAAAAGAACAGTAGAGACAGACAGTGACGTTGTAATGAAGACTGCTATAAGATGATGCTAAAAAATGACAAGAGCCAGATTATGTAGAACTGAACAAGAGTTTTAATTAATATGTAGATACATATATATTACTCCCAAGTCACAGCTCCAAGCCCCCTGCCCTTCCACACATACTTGGACTAAACTAGTTGCTGTGTAGATAAAATTATAGGGCGGCAAAGTAAAGGGGAGGGAGTGGCGGCTACTACCTCCAAAGGAGGACTACTGAGACCACCGGAGAAGCTAAGAGCAAGAACAGAACTGAACTGTAAGGACTCTGAAAATACAAGAGGAAGAACAGTAGACAGCAGCAAGAGAGTAAGAAACACAGCCAGAGACATGAACAGAAACCACAATGTCAAAGAAGCATGGAATCCACGCAAAACAGTTTCTAGTTTTCATGTGCGTGTGTGACTGTGTGTGTGTGTACTGGTGAAGGCCAGAAGAAGTCGTCCAGTCCCCTGGAGCTGGAGTAAGAGGTGGCTGTTGTGAGCCACCTGATGTGGGTGCTGGGAGCCGCATTCTTATCTTCTGGATGAGTACCACGCACTTCTAAGGGCCGAGCCCCTCTCTCAAGCTCCAACTGTATTTATTATAATGGAGGTGCGGTAGGCTGTGGAACAGCACACATGTGGAGGCCAGAGAACACCACAGCAGAGTTGGTTTCTTTCTGCTTTTGGACAGGTCCTGGAAATTGAACCAAGATCCTCAAGCTTGCGCAGAAAGTGCTTCACCTGTTGAGCCGGCCCCACTAAGGCTAAGCATCTTAATGAAAAGGTTCAAAACTCAAATGCTATAAACTAGCCAAACAAGATTTATCAATACAAATGAACACTCTGGAGACGTCTAAGTCAATTATATAAAGAAAAACAAAAGGACTGAACAGAGACTTGTGTTTAAATGTTGAAGGGAAAATCTCAGGAACAAGTGAGGCTGAAGCTGGACAGAGGAGTAGGACCTAGGACTGCCTGTGACTGCTGACGAGGCTGGGACAACCCGCAGTACTAAAGCCTTAGTACCCAAAGAGCTGCCCTCTACTGAAAGGAGTACACACAGGGTCAATGGGGACTCACGAATGACTCTTAGTAATAAATTACTCATTTGCCACTAAATCACATCTCACAGACATTTTGAAAATTGTCTAAAACAATAATGACCCCCTCAAAAAAGTTAAACTGGAATTCACTAGCTTGAATCAGTTAAATAATAAACTAATTATGTGTTTTAAAAATAATTATGTAGACACATGCACTGGAAAACACCCACCCTTCAATGTCACACAAATTTATGTTCAAACTTCATGTCTGGGGTTCTGGGGGAGGTGAGGTAGAGGGAATTTTTTAAAATTTATACTGAGGATCAGTCCACAGTCCTTTGAAGAACTTCTGAAAGTGCTCATGACCTTTTAGGTGGATCACTTAAAATGAAAATAACAAACACATGGGTGTTTTTCAGATTTGTCTAGGAAGTACTAAAACCCAGAAATGACCTAAGAGACATAAACAAAAGCAACAACATCACTCTCCTCACTTGTATTCTAAGCCTTCATCTAGCTCATGAACACCTCTGGAGACTCCTAGTAACATCAATCAGAAGAGGCGCTGTATGACACCAGACACACCATGCAGTATCAAATGTGACTGATTACACAACAAACTCCCTGGAAAGACACTCTATTTTGATCAATGCTTCCTTCCTATCTGATTGTTTTAGGGCAGCTGGGGTCGAGATCTCATTCATATTAAAACAAAGCTATATAGATGCTACAGATACAAAGGGAACAAGATCCAAGCATCTGAGGCATGGAAATTCTTGACATTATGATAAGCTTCCTTATTTCATTCCAGTATCTACTGGTTTCTGAACAGCAAATGGAAAGGTAGGTGGGTGAGTGGGGGATATACCATTTTTCAACAACTACCCTTAGATATTGTTCCTTAGAGCTTTAACCTTTTTTTTTTCCTTTTGGTTTTTTGAGACAGGGTCTCTCTGTGTAGCTTTGGAGCCTGTCCTAGAACTCACTTTGTAGACCAAACTGGCCTTGAACTCACAGAGATCTAGCTGTCTCTGCCTCCCGAGTGCTGGGATTAAAGGCATGTGCCACCACCACCCGGCTCCTTAGAATTTTAAGGCTATCATTTCTCATGACTCTGAATGATTTAAAAAAATGTTAGCCCATTTCTATGTTGTATTTGATCTGTAGCCAGTGTTATAGTTCACTATTTCCCAAGAACACAACACACACTGCTTTCCAGTTTCCTAATAACAGTAACCACAGTCCAGTCATAAACCAATGTCATGTCTTCTTTCATTCGCCTTTCCTACTCAAAGCAAAATCTCAACTGTTGTCAACAGATGATACAAAACAAACACAAGCTGCTCTTCAGCAATTAAGAAAAAACAAGCGAGACCCAGTTCATTAATTTTTCTAGTTAAAACAAAGTAAGTCGGGGCTGGAGAGATGGCTCAGAGGTTAAGACTGCTCTTCCAAAGGTCCTGAGTTCAATTCCCAGCAACCACAAGGTGGCTCACAACCATCTGTAATGAGATCTGGCACCCTCTTCTGGTCTGCGGGGATATGTGCAGACAGAACACTGTATACATAATAAATAATTAAATCTAAAAAAAAAGAAACACTGTTAAAAAAAAACAAAGTAAGTCAAATACTCAAAAGAATTCTTCATTGTATAAACATTTTTCTTATAATTCTGTGTGATTTATAAAGCAAACAAACTTTCTCCTCTATTCTTTAATTTTGGAAAACTTAAAGCATTAAAAAGGAGCACTGGGGGCTGGAGAAATGGCTCAGTGGTTAAGAGCACTGACTTCTCTTCCACAGGACCCAGGTTCGATTCCCAGCACCCACATGGCGGCTCACAACTGCCTGTAACTTCGGTTCCTTGGACTCTGGTACCCTCACACTGATGTACATGCAGGCAAAACACCAATCCACACAAAATAAATAAAATGTTAAAAAAAAAAAAAAAAAAAAGCATGGATGCAATTTCCACAACACCCACAGCTGATACAGCTAAGACAGTAAGCAGGCATAACAGAAAAATAAATAAGACCACGTATAAAAGTGTTGACCTATTTTAGGAGATACTGTCTAAAAATTAAGCATGAATAAAAACCCCAATTTATGTAAATCAATAATCCATTTATTGAATACTATACATTTTAAACGTGAATTAAAATGAGAAATTCTTAAAATAAATGTTAAGTACTAAAGCACAACAGTAAATATGAACATTTTTATATCAATATATAACTTGTATAAAACATTTAAACATTAAATGATATAAATTTCTCTATTTTCAATCTTGACTTTTCAAAAACTGAATTCTAAATAACTACTTACAGATTTCATCACTCAACTTGGTTGAAACCTCAACATAGCTTCTAGTCCTGTGAAAAGTACCGTAAAGATGCACTGAATTCTTCACCGGAATTTCTCTGCCTTGAAAGAAAAATCTAAATCGAAAAGAGGACTGTGTGGTTAAAGATAATACGGGCTACAGTCCTCCCTAGATCTGGATTTTCCAACCCTTATAGAGAACTATATAGAATAAACCATTTGACTTCAGAATCTTGTTTCTTTTTAATAGAAGCCCACTAGGACTACGGCTCAACACCGACAGACATTAAACCGACAGCAGTCGTTGATACAATTTTAGTTAGCTAAAGCTTGCAGCTATGGAGGAAGCTTACCTCTCTGTAACCTGAACTGTGCAACAGTAGCCTTTAACTACAATCTATCAGTGAAATCTCCTGGCGTTGTAATTCAGTTACTGAAAAACTTCCCCTTAAAATCAAATTATTACACCATGTTTATGAGAATCTCAACCAATGAGTATCACAACAGTGTTTTTTTTTTTTTAAACGAGCCTTTCAAATAACCATTTCATATCAAAATTGTACCAACCCATAGGGTGGCGAAGTTCATGCAGGCACTGAGTTCAGTGGAACACAGGAAGGAAAAAGCAGTTACATGGTTTTGCCAGGCACTTACCCATCATCCTAAGAATGTCATGTGGTTATAGGAGGACTGCTGAGCAGAAAGCAGAGGAAAGGAAAGCACACACAGAAAGACCACAGGAAAGAAAAGAAACACGACCTCTAAGACCACTAAGAAAAAGAAGAGCCGGTGGCGGTAGCGCACGCCTTTGATCGGGAGGCAGAGACAGGTGAGTTCGAGGCCAGCCTAGTATACAGAGCGAGATCCAGACAGGCACCAAAACTACATGGAGAAACCCTGTCTCAAAAAACCAACCCCACCGCCCCCCAAAAGAACCTACAAGCCTTTCCTAAACAAATGTTCTTTCATTTTGATATACAAAAGCAAACAACAAAAGCAGAGTTCAGAATGGCAACTGAAGATGGTATAATCAGAATTACTAGCTGTGGATGAACTCATTAACCGTAAGAGTAAAACTTTAATTTTAGGTTTCTCATATGAAAATCAAATAAGACTACAATACCCACCCCCAAACCCCAGCCTTTTAACAAGCTCTACTAAATGTAAACAGTTCTAAGCATAAATATAATTGAGAGGACAACTCAGGAGTTCTCTAACACTTTTCAATCTTCCCATTAGTTCACAAAATGTGTTTGAACTTAAAAACAAGAAAAAGAATTACTAAGAGCTAGACCATGGCTAATCCTAGCACTTGGGAAGCAGAGGCAGGCAGAGCTCTGGGTTCAAGGCCAGCCTGGTTTACAGAGCAAGTTCCAGGACACTCAAGGCAACACAGACAAACCCTGACTCTAAAAGCCCAAAGAAGAGAGCTAGACCGATACCCTCAACACAGTCTTCAGTTACCACCAAACAGGTGTAATGCTGGGTAATGTGGTTCTGTCTAGTTCTAAGATTAGTGCCTACACTACAGCTGTGTCCAAACTACATAAATAGTTTATTTTTAATGCAGATTATTGGAGTTAACAAACCATGAGCTGAGAGGTGTATTCTGTATACAATCATTGCAATACTATACCTGAAATGTGACAGGATTACTAGTAAGAAACCTTTAAAGAAAACCAGTCATATACATGACTAAACCTTCCATTAAATGTCTAAAAAACATCAACTAAAATTTTCCAACCCGCCACAGGCGGTGGTGGTGCACGCTTGTAATACCAGCACTCGGGAGGCAGAGGCAGGTGGATCTCTGTGAGGTCGAGGACAGCCTGGTCTACAGAGCGAGTTCCAGGACAGCCTCCAAAGCTACAGAGAGACCCTGTCTCGAAAAACCAAAAACCAAAAACCAAAAAAAAAAAAAAAAAAATCCAACCCAAGGAAGAAAAGAATGGTGGTTACTTGCCCGTAACCTCAGCACTGGGGAGGTGGCAGCAGGAAGGACCTGGGATTGAGGTCATCCTCAGCTATGCAATGAGTTTGAAGCCAGCATGGCCTACAGCAAACAATATCTGGTTTTTTTAAAGAAAGGATAAGAATCATTCTCTTTATTGTGGATGATCTTTTCCCCAAGAATTATCTTGTGGGAAATTAAATTTGGAGATCTTTTCCCAAAAAATTATTTTATGGGCTTGCAAGTGGGTAAAAACAGTTGCCAACAAGGCCAACTACCTGAGTTTGATCCTAGACATTCACACATGATGGAAGAGAGAAGCGATTCTTCCAGGCTGTCCACTGTTCTCTGACCTCCACAAAGTGCAATGGCACAGGGACACGTTAAGTGTGTATGCATACACATACTGGCATGATTAAAAAATGCAAAACAAACAAACAAAAAACCCCAAACAAACACTAAGAGTTATTTGTGACACAATGTCCTCTTTTTCCTGTGCATAACCTGACAGTGACTATGTATTAAAAAATTTCCACAAAGAAATTGTTCTAAATATTTACACACATATTCCATTCACTATATCTAGACACTGCCAGTTATAATCATTCCACAAGTTTTTATAGTTTAGAGGCACTCAATCAATACTTATATACCTATCAATGTTTCCTCTGAAATTTACAAAGTACAAAACCATGAAAACATTTTAGGTTAAACAATTTGGAAGTCAGAGAAATGGTTGGGTGGTTAAGAGCACTGGCTGCTCCCACAAGGCCAGCAGCTCACAACTGTCTGTAACTCCAGTTCCATTCCAGAGGATGCCCTCTTCTGCCATTCTCAGATACTGCATGCATTGGTGCACATACATGAAGGCAAAACAATCACACACATAAAAACAAAAACATGACAATCTGAATAAATGATATTGAAATCAATCTAACTATTGCTTTACAAAACAAAAAAACAAAATAGACACAGATAATTACTAAAGAAAAAAATCTGGCATATATATATAAAGAAGCTATTATTTTTGTTTTGTTTTGTTTTGTTTTTTTCAAGACAGAGTTTCTTTGTGTAGCTTTGAAACCTGTCTTGGAACTCACTCTGTAGACCAGGCTGGCTTCGAACTCACAGAGATCCACCTGCCTCAGCCTCCCAAGTGTTGGGATTAATGTTTTAATGGTACCTTATTTTAAACACAAAATAAAAATTGTTATGCTAATATTTGGTTTTTTTTTTTACACATAGTCTCACTGGAACTTGCTATGTATACCAGGCTAGCCTTGAACTCAAAGCTATCTGCCAGCCTCTCCCTGTTGGGGCTGGGATTAAAGGCATTCCTAGCATGTCCATATTATCCTGTAAAGACAGCCATCTCCAGAAGAATATTTGTCAATCACCTAATTTAGTTTCTTTTTCACAGTAAACTTATAAAAATATAGCTAATAATTTTAGTAGAAAATATTCATAAATTGTATAAGCCATAAAACTTAACTCTAAAATTACTAGCAATCTGCCCTTTATACACCCACTGAATTATCTCTTCTGAATAATCATAGTACCAAAATGAAGCTAATTCTTCTCCACAACTCTAGTGTAATGAATGACTGCACATGTAGTGTAGGTTAACAAGCCCTGCTCTGTTAGAGGATTCATGCCAGTACACACTTGTACACCAATGGACTTAGGCAAACACACAGCTCTAAGGCACTACTACTGACAGCAACAGCTAATGGTGTATCTCCAACATTTCCAATGGTAACAACACACTACTCACGTCATTTATCTGTACTGAGAAAATTAGTTTCTGACAAGTTTGAAATAGAAAATTTGAATAAAATATGAACACTTCAAAGAAAATTTAGACACAATTAAATTTCATTGAAATTATGAAATAACCTTTAAAAATTCATCAACATGTAAAACTAGAAAGTTCAGTAATCTATATCAGAGATAAGCAAACTTCAAGTACCTCAATCATCACTTCAACAACAAACCCAATGACTTTATTTTATAATTTTACTTTTAAACATAAATATAATGAAACAATGTTTTCTTTAAAGGGGAGAATAATGGAAATAAAATGTCCCACCTGAAAAGCAGCGCCCAAGTTCAACTTGAGTGCTTTAACTAACAGTTTGTAACACATAAATGTGTTTATCAGTTAGGTAGTCATTTTTACTCAAAGGCTAAAAACAAAACAAAACAAAACCCCAAACAACTCTAATTTGTTCTTACAGAATTAGAACAGAAGCTGTGACACATCTAAAATACAGCAGCTAACGACTACTGAGTTCTTTCCGATGGAAACCACACTGCAGTGAGGTGTGGCACTAGGGGTGTGGAAATTACATCCAAATAAAAGGGGAAAAATGCTAAAAAAAAAAAAAAAAAATCAACAGGTAAATTTTACATTTTTATTAGCTTTTAGCATCCATGTCATAGTCACTCATTATTGTTATTCTTTTTTTAAAAATGAGACCCAATACTTGGAACAATTCAGTAACTTTCTACCTTTAAAAAGTGTTTGAGAGGCTGGGCGGTGGTAGTACATGCCTTTAATCCTAGCAGCTGGGAGGCAGAGGCAGACAGATCTCTGTGAGTCCCAGGCTAGCCTGGTCTAGAAATCGAGATTCAGGATAGCCAGGGCTACAAAAAGGAATCCTGTCTCAAAAAACAAAACAACAACAAAAAACAAACCCAAAACAACAAAAACAAAAAAAAAGTCTTTGAGAATGTAGATTTCCCTTCCTCCAAGCGTTTATAATTTTAAAAATTACACAGCAATGATTAATGATCTTTGAATGATTGTTATTATTCAGAAATACAAGAAGATAAAGTTGAGTCTGTAAAAGAAACCTAGAAATGTACTTATTCATAGTCTGTATCTCTGAAAGGCAATCTTCTTCTGTCAAAAAACATAGTTGGATAACTAAGAGATTATTATCCATGAGCAGAGATTCACGGCACTGTGACTCCAAATGAAGCTTCTCCTTTTTTATTTTTATTTTTTTATTTTTTGGGGTTTCTCTGTGTAGTCCTGGCTGTCCTGGATCTCACTCTGTAGACCAGCCAGGCTGGCCTTGAACTCACAGAGACCCGCCTGCCTCTGCCTCCCGAGTGCAGGGATCAAAGGCGTGCTCCGCCATTGCAGCTTAACTGAAACTGCTTAGATCACGGGTGCACGTGGAGTCTCCGTGCATGAGGACAGGCACAAGCAGAGGCTAGTGGTTTTGGTGTCCCTAGAATTGGAGGGAAAGGTGGTCATGAGCCACCTTTTATGCGTGCTGGGAATCAAATGGGGTCCTCTGGAAGAGCCCTTGATCTTAACCGCTGAGTCATCTCTCCAGTCTTAAATAAAGTTTCTTTTTTTATTCTTTTCAACTTTTTGGTTTTTCGAGATAGGATTTCTTTACACTAAGTAAAGTTTCTTAAAGACACAGCGTATCTAAAAGTTACTTCACCTATCCCTAAGTTTAACCTTTCAGTATGGTTTTCAAACTGTGCTAATTTAAATAATATACTAGAAAACACAAATCCAAATTAAAAAGCAATCTTATGTTAAAAAGCTATGTATAATGTATATATACATATGTAGACACACCCACACACAGAACACGTTAGCATATTCCTACTACATGTTTAGTTAGGATGAACACATATATACAAACACACACGTGTTAAACAAGGTAAGAAGACAGAAGTCAGGATCTATTCACAAGAAGTGCAAGCACACAGCAGCAGTCACAACCTTAGTTACGGCGACATGATTAAATTAAGAGAGTGGCTGACAATCCTTTATCTAGTTTTCAGTCTCACAACTTGAAGGGTTTAAAATAACACACAAAGATTTCATGATTTAAAATAGGCTATTTAGTAAAAAATTTAAGGGTCGTGACATATTAACATGCAAAGCATACACAGGATCGTGATAAATTAATTTTGAAATTACATTGTAACTAGCTGGAATTTTTCTTAGAAAAGTAAACCAGAGAGTAAAGGAACACTTTCTATGCAACACTGGAAACTAGGTGTTCTAGTAAGAAGTGGTGGAGTTACCTGTACTGCTCAATGGAACAGACTAGGAAAAGCGGTGTTTGACAATGGAAATGAATTACAAGACTCTGAAATGAAGTAACACACCTAGTTTTAAAAATCCAAGAAAAAGAATATCATCTAATAGAGGAGGCTACTACAGCTGGTTCCACAGTAAGAATTAGAACCAGGAGAAATAAAAATGCACAAGACAAATGTTCTTTACCAGTGCTAAGCAATTATCCAAAGTATTTTTATATCAGAATTACACTGCATCAAATTTAACAACAGCAAAACAGCTGAGCCATTATCAGCACTGTCTGTCTGACAGGCGTTTTAAACTCTGTACCTTGTTGCCTCTCACCTTCCCAGAACTCCAAGCAGGAAGGAGTAGGGAGATGGCCTAAGAGGGATACGGATATACATATGTGTATCTCCCTTGATTATGTGAGCCTAGAGAGCAAAGAGCCTCCCACCTTTGCCCCCCGGAAAGGAAGGGGTCTGAATGTAAATATATGACCCACAGATGATTAATATACCTACTGACTAAAATTTGCTGGGAAATTGTTTAAACCAAGTGAGATGCTAATTATGGCTTAAAGCTAATTTTGTCACACTTCTGAATGTGCTGAGACGTAATTCACTAGCATGCCAAATCAAATGAATCAACTATAAAGTATTGTATAAAAAGCTGGTGTTTCTCTATATTTAGGGTAATGAAGGGAAAATGTTTGTTTTTATGAAAATTTGAAGTATGAACTATTAAAAAAGCAGTTCAACAGTATTTAAAATAGATTAGTTTAAAATTTAGTTTTAGAAAAAAAAATCCTAGTTCCCTCTTCATTCTACTATTCACAATAACCAAAAGCATTATCACAAAAGATTATAAAAACATTTAAAATACAATTTTATGCGACTTTTATTTGTACTTTAGGATCTAAACAACTGTAAGGAACGCCCTTGTGAGGCAGCACAAAGTGGTTTTCTTTTTATTTGAAGCTATTCAAATTCAAGACAGGCTCACTACTTTGCTCTTAAAGTAGTTAGTCAGCACTGTCAGCTAACCCAGCCCACCTAAGAGCTATCTGTGACAGCAGCTGGACTGTGTGAGCCTACAGAGCCTCCCCACCTCGGCTCCCCCGGGAGAGGGAGGGGTCTTTGTATGCTTTTCTGTGGTGGTTCCACTGAATTCATCACAATAGAGATGGACATTTGAAATTCGTAACGATCCAACATCTGAGCAATCTTCTTCCGAGACACACCATGTTTATTCCTCCTACCAAAAAAAGAAAAGGATTTTACATCTTTTCTTTTCTTTCTTTCTTTTTAGAAAGCTATAGGTTTAGAGATTCAGTTATACAGTAACAGTATAAAGTCTAAATGGTATTTTACAAACATGAAAAGACACTCTGTTCATTCTTGCTTTATACAAGAAGATTCATACTCGCTATTTTCAGAAGACAAAGTTAAATAATTACAGCTCACTGAAAACATTAGGTATACAGCAAAATAGAAGTTGTTTTCTTTCTTTCTTTTTTTCTTTCCTCTCTCTCTCTCTCTCTTTTTTTTTTTTTTTTTGAGACAGGGTTTCTCTGTGTAGCTTTGTGCCTTCCCTAAAACTCGCTCTGTAGCCCAGGCTGGCCTCAAACTCACAGAGATCCGCCTGCCTCTGCCTCCTGAGTGCTGGGATTACAGGCGTGCGCCACCACTGCCCGGCAGAAGTTGTTTTCTTAAAGAGAAAGAACATGAGGTTGGAGGGTGGAATCTGGGAGGAATTGAGGGACAGGAAAGAATATGATCAAAATATATTACATGGAATTTCTTTAAACATTTTAAAAGGGAAAACATTTTTAAATTAATAGAAACAAATTATGAGCTAGTGTTTTGAGACTTATGAAGAAATGAATGGATTTCCTAAGACTCACCAAAAATGCAAATTTATCAGTTACTTTATGACACTTCCTCTTGTATTTATTATTTTGGTTTTTGGAGACAGGAGCTCTCTGGTTGTCCTGGAACTCACTCTGCAGATCAGGCTGGCATTGGGAATTCACAGAGTTCTGCCTGTCTCCATATCCCAAGTGCTGGGATTCAAGGTATGCACCACCATGCCTAGCTTTTCCTATTACATTTTAAAATTTCATACTACTAGTACCTTATTATTAGAAATATAGTAGGATGTTAATTCAAAAATTAGATATAAAGAATATATAATAGATGACTTTATTTATATATGCATATGTAAGTTGAAAAGAAGGCAACATTAAGCCATGATATCAAGACAAAAAGCTACATGGCAAAACTTCCAAAAAAACACAGGCAGTAAGAGATTATCAGGTCAAACAACAACAACAGAAACAACAGCAGCAGCAGCAAAAACTGGCCTGTGATGAGCAGCTGAGGGATAGCTAAGTATGTGTGCCATGCAAAGTCCTTGTTCAGCTTTGGTCTCCCTAGTGCTGGGATTACAGGCATGTGCCACCAAGCCTCGCTCTTCCTGTAATTTTCTTTATGTGAGTTTTGGACAAGAAAAGTGATTTAAAAACAATTCTTGACACTGAGGCCTTCGGTCAGTTTATTTACTCTCAAAGTTTCCTACAATATGACCCTGACTCTCCAAGACTCCAAGACAACACATAGGAACAGACTTTACATTCATAGTATTGTTCTTGCTTTACTAACTCATTTTTCCTAGAAATAAGCCACAAAAAAAACATCTATTTTTCTAATTTGATGTTTTACACTCAAAGTTTAAGAACAACAACAACAGAGACAGAAGAAAAAAATAAAACAGATTCAAGGTTGAAAATTGGTAAGAAGCTGGGGCAGTAATGGCACACTCCTTTAATCCCAGCACTTGGGTGGCAGAGGCAGGTGGATCTTTGTGAGTTCGAGGCCAGCCTGGAGTACAGAGTGAGATCCAGGAAAAGCGCAAAGCTACACAGAGAAACCCTGTCTCGAAAAACTAAAAAGAGGAAAAAAAAAAGTAACAAATGGGCTAGGGGAATTTACCAGTGTTAGCTCATTATTATGGCATGCTTGAAACCCTGGGGTCAATCCCCAGCACACACACACAAAACAAAACAAAACAAACAAAACAAAAACAAAAAACAAAAAAACAAAACAAAACAAAACTTAAAAAGTCAAGCAAGCAAACAAAAAACCAAATTAAGTCACAGCAGTATCTCAAACATAAATGAAGCCGTAACTACAGGACAGTTTAATCACTCAGACATTTCTAGCCACCATTCAACCACCTTTAGCTGTAAAGGTCCATTCTTCCACCCCGAGTGTAACACACGGTTTGGTAGCAAACAGTGCCGTCAGATCCCATTATCAGCAGACAGCACACAAATCACATAGAGAGTGGTCAAGGGATGAAAGTTGGGGAAGGAAATGATTTAGGCATACCCATACACAGAATCATAGCCTGAAGGCTGGGGATACAGCTAAAGGCAGAATAATGTGTTGACTGTGTGCACATTAGGGCTCCTTCCACAGCACCAGAAAATAAACAGTAACAGTTGGCAGCAGAAAGGGGCAAACTTTGATGGAAGATAAAAGGGGAGTGACATTTATACAATTCTATAACCATACTAAAAAATACTGAGTCGCCTATTTGAAATGGGTAAACTGTAAGCTATATGAATTACACCTCA
This sequence comes from Onychomys torridus, assembly GCF_903995425.1. Lineage (NCBI taxonomy): Eukaryota > Metazoa > Chordata > Mammalia > Rodentia > Cricetidae > Onychomys > Onychomys torridus. Next base: position 909,966 of record NC_050464.1, on the reverse strand, counting down.
ATAAAACTGTTACTAAGGGAGTGAATCCAAACAGGGAAAGTAAGGTGGGACAAGACAAGCAGTGACATGACAGGTAGGACACGGCAAACTCCAACAAGGAGCCAGACTCCCAGTCCTGGTCCAGTTTCCCACAAGACTCTCAGTCTGAAATCTGGAGAGCTCTCAAGAGTCCTTGCCTAGCACATAGGAAACTCTGGACTTATTTTCCCAATGTGAGTCAAACAAACAAACAACGCCAAACCTCTAAACAACCCAGAACAACCCCACAAACCCTCAGTCTTCCTGGTCAGGAAAGACAGGAGAGACCCTTCACAGGAACTAGAGCAGGCAGACTCTTTCCTGTCTAAGATGAATGGTTGCAGTTTGCAGCAGAAATGGTAAGATGTCTGAAATGACATAGTGCCCAAACTCTGAAGGCACAGAAAACAAGCTAAATGCACCACATTACCACCCTAGAAAAAGAAAAAAAAAAAGGAATTCCCAAACACTGGATCCCAAGGCTCTTGGGACAGAATTACGGACAAAGGGGAAGTCAGAGCAAGGTGAAATACCAGGTAGAGAGCTGATGCTGGGACCTATGACAGGGACAGGGTGCTGGAGGGTGAGGGGGTGCTCTAATGTCACATCACCAGTCAACAACTTAATAAAAGAATTCACATTAAGACAAAGCACCAAGCATGTTTGGTAAAAGATAGTTAATACAATGTTGACAAGGTAAAGCTCTTCAAACACTTGTTCCTCTTAAAAAAAAATAAACAGTCCCTGCTCCTAACAAAGACGTCAATCAAAGCCAGAAAGAAACCAAACACACAAAGACAAATCGAAGAAACAAGACAGGGATTCAATAAAAATGAGCTCTTACTTTTCTAATTCTTCAGGATCAAACTTCCACCAAGTTTCCGGTTCATGAAACTCTACTCTGTATCCTTTTCCTATGGCCTACACAGGGAGGGAGAAGACAAAGCCAGAGAACATGCTTAAGGAAAGGAAGGCACACAGAGAGGCCTTTCGTCTGACAACAGGAAGGCCGCTCAACCAAGAAAAATGCTTCTTGGCAAAATGTGGCTTAGAAAACATTAAGACTTTATAACTGGACCAATTCCAATTATTATCTTCAAGTCCAGGAATAACTAAGAAGAGCACATTCAAACATTATAAACACCATTCCCAATTTTTAAGCTAAAAAAACCCCAACAAAACTATTTACAAAACAAGGTAAAAATGTCTTAATAAAGACAAACAGACCAAAATTTCAGAATATAAAAATCTGTTAAGAATAATAAGACAAGCTGAGCGGCAGTAGTGCACTCAGGAGGCAGAGCCAGACGGATCTCTGTGAGTTCGAGGCCAGCCTGGTCTAGAGAGTGAGATCCAGGACAAGCACCAAAACTACACAGAGAAACCCTGTCTTGAAAAACCAGAAAAAGAAAAAATAAAAATAAATAAAAATAAAAATAAGACAAAAATTTGCATGTCAATTATTTACCATTTCCACATATGGTTTCATTTCCCAGGCTTGTGTATTAGTGTTGTCTATTATAACTGGAGATCTCCCTTGATCGATAGCTTGTTTTGCTGAAATAAAAACATAAGTAAAATTTAAATATTTGATATTAAGAAATATAATACATCTTTGCATTTAAAATGAAAACTGTAGTAGCTCTTCAGTAAGTAACATGAAATACAAGACATACCAGAGATAAAATAGAAGATATGTTCTGGACTGGATGCTGGTTTTAACAAAACAAACAAACCAACTCCAACAAACCACAAAAACACATCCTGGAGTGTTTTGTCCACTTACGGCTAATGAAGTTTTCAGTCTAGACCCAAATTTCATTAACAGGAAATAAAGGTGATAAAGAGCAAAGTACAAGAAGCAAAGATTTACTTACACAGAAAGAAATTTTTATATGACAAGTGTAACAAAACACTGAGGCAATAAGTAAGATCTTTTATAGGTCAGAACAGTTTTTCTGTAATATAAAATTGATGTGAGAGATGGCTCAGACAGATAAGTGCTTGCCATGCAAGCCTGACACCTGAGCCCATTCCCTGGAAGCTACATTAAAAAGCAGGGGCAATGGTACACATCTACAATCCCACAACTCTTACAGCAAGATGGAGGCAGAATCAGGAAAACGGGTCTAAACCTTCCAGTCCAGCTAGCCTGGAGTAGAGTGCAGCAACAGAAACAAGAGAGAGCCTGCCTCAAAACAATCAAAACAAGACGAAGGAGAGATCACTCTTGAAAAAAGTTGTTCACTGAGCACATGTGCACCTGTTCTAGCTCGCTTGCGCTCCCCCCCTCCACACACACACAAAATAAATAAATTAAAAGGAAAAGGAAAGTTGGGTGTGGTGGCGCATGACTTTAATCCCAGCACTCGGGAGGCAGAGGTAGGTGAATCTTTATGAGTTCAAGGTCATCCTGGTCTACAAGAGGACAGCCAGGGATACAGAGAGTGGTATGCCAAATATAATTACTAATGGGGAAAGAGCAAGGTTGTTTTTTAGATTTGTTGGGTGAATAAATATTTTGGAGTCATTATTGGTGGTTAGTGAGGTGTGTGTAGAAAATAAGTTGATGAGGGCTGCAACTGCCATTAGTGTGACTAAGGGGAAGTTGTTATTTCTCAGTAGTTCAGCGATAATAATTCACTCTGTGGAAATCCTGTCAGTGGAAGAAGGCCTCCTCCAGAAAGGAGGACTAGGGAGACGATGGGGTAGTATGATTGACAGGTAGTACGATTGACAGGTAGTAGGACTGACAGGTAGTAGGACTGACAGGTAGTAGGACTGACAGGTAGTAGGACTGACAGGTAGTAGGACTGACAGGTGGTAGGACTGGTGTTTTGTTTCATGTAAGTGGTATGGAGCTGACTGACATAAATGAACAGGTGTGGAGCATAATGCAGACTGAAACTGTGGGGAGGACAGACAGCTTGAGAAGTGTGAGGGAGAAGTTGTAGGAGAGTAGAAATTATTGATCCTATATGGGCAACAGATGAATATGCTGTAGCTCTTTTATGTTTGTGTCTAGTTGAGTCCATTTCGTGCTACAGTAAGGACTGAGAGGGTTGCTGATGTGATGAGGATATTTGGGTCTATGAGTTCATTAATTTGGAAAAGAATTGAAAGGGGGGGGCAATTTTTTGTCATGTAAGGAGAATTAGGCCTATGTAGAGTGGGATTCCTTGAGTAACTTCTGGCAGTCATGAGTGGAATGGTGATAATCTCAAAGGAAAGAAAAAAAAAGGAAGGAAAAAACTTTTTTTTTTTTTGGTTTTTCGAGACAGGGTTTCTCTGTGTAGCTTTGCGCCTTTTCCTGGAACTCACTCTGTAGCCCAGGCTGGCCTTGAACTCAGAGACCCACCTGGCTCTGCCTCCCGAGTGCTGGGATTAAAGGTATGCGCCACCACCGCCCGGCTGGAAAAAACTTTTTAAGTGATGCTTTTGAACGTTAGTATAAAAGAAAGGCATTACCCACAAGTAAAATTTCCTATGTCAAGTAGCTCAATACCACAGTTTAGCTGATTTTTGTGGACTTCTTAGAATCATGATTCTCAAATGTGTGACCGAGGGGAATGAAACTTTAATTCTAAACTCTCTGTCCCTATGTCATTCCTTACCCCGAGGGAAGAGTCACTGTCACAGGGAACCATTTGTTAATGACAGCAGTGTATGTATACCTCAGACAAGAAAAGTAACTTCTGAAAGATGGAAATTTTCTCGATATACAGTATTCAAACTACAAAATTCAATATAATGTAATGAGGCACGTCCAACCTGCATTTCATAGGCCACATGTGGCAGAGATTTGTCATGATTTGTGGCTCACTACAAAATTGTAAACTCACTTAAAAACATCATGAGATTTACTTTTCGCAGTTTTTTTTTTTGTAACTAGGCTCAACAGTTCTCAAGAGTGAACTTTGCAGAGAACAGGGTTGGGTTACATGTCAAAGGACTGGACGCACCTGTTTATGGTATGAAAGGGGAAATGGCTCCCATGGGCTCACATGTCCAAACACTCCATCCCCTGACAATAACACTGTTTTGGAAGGCTGAGGAACATGTGAGAGGTGGGGGCATGGCTGGAGGAAAGGGGTCCTCTACTTCCTGACAGTAGATATGACTCATATTCCTGTCATGCCTTCCCTGCCAAGTATCCCTTCTTAAACTGTGAGCCCAAACAAGCCCTTCTTTAAGTTACTTCTTGCTGGGTACTGGGTCTCAGCAACAAGAAGTACTAAATACAGATATGTTTAGGGCAGGCAGATCTTAGAGCCTAGTTAATGTCTTACTCACTGAGCCATCTTGTCAGCCCAAAAGTAGGTTTTTAAAAGTAACTTATAGCTGGGCGGTGGTGGCGCACGCCTGTAATCCCAGCACTCGAGAAGGAGAGGCAGGTGGATCTCTGTGAGTTCGAGGCCAGCCTGGTCTACAGAGCTAGTCTAGGACAGGCTCCAAAGCTACAGAGAAACCATGTCTCGAAAAAAACCAAAAAGTAACTTATAGTACATGTATTTTTTAGATAGTTCTAGATCGATCCCAAATTATAATCACTTAGAGGATTAAAAACAAAAGCAAACACAAAAACCTGGAGCTAGAGATAGCTTAGCTGTTAGGAGCACTGATTGCTCTTCAGGGATGCAGGTCAATTCCCTGCATCCATGTGGTGGCTCACAACTGTTTGTAATTCCAGTTCCAGGGATCTACATCCAAGTAAAACACCCATACACATAAAAATTTTTAATGAAAATATTTTTTAAGGGTCCATTTCTTAGACCTCATTCTAAACCAAACTGAAGCAGAACCTCTAGGACTGAGCCCCAAGGACAAGCCCTTTTGTAAAGGTGAGGGGATCCCTATATGATTCAAATGGACTATCAGAATTGAGACCACTATTTCCGATGGAAAGACACTGACTGACCCACGTCTTCTAAAATTGAAGTATTTGATAGGGTTCTCATAATATCAATGAGGAAAACTAACACAGGCATTGTTTAAGATTTAAGGACATCAGCATTAAGCAGGATGGAAACGCTTTCGGAATATAAAATAAAGGTACAAGAGTTCTATGAATTAGTCATAAAGTGCAAAAATAGAAAGCGTATTGAAATGGCCCCCACCCGTGTCTTATCAGCTTATATTTTCTACAGGTCATCCCATTTTATCTAAGTTCACTGATTCTTACAAACTTTATCTGAGAGGGCAAATATAATTACTATCATGTCTTAAGTAAGAAATTGGGACTCTGGGTTATTAACAGTCTGTCAAAGTCCCTCAGCAGTAAAAGTCTACGTTAAATTAAAACCCAGGTACGACTCAAGGTCAAATACTCCATCCCAGGAGCCTTGGCCCAAAACAAACCTCTGCTCTGGTTCCAGTCATGGGCATCACCAAGTTGATTAACATTGTACCTGTACCCATCTTGATGATGAAAATAGTCATCAGTGCTGAACACGATGCCATCGCGACTCTGACCAAGCAGAATTCTGTTAACAAAAGAAATCATAAGGTCTATGACAAGCTAGCAATGGACACCTGGCATTGTCTTCTTAAAGCCACTGCCGGTCAACAGTAGAGCAGCAATCCCTTCAGACTGTCCAGATTCTAACATGACTTCCAACCTCACTCTATCCACTACAGATGTGAGAACTTCAAACCAGTATTTGCACAGTGACTTTAAAATGCCATGCGCTGCTTCCCAAATGACATCAGCTAGCAATTATGCACGTTTTCACTTTGTGTGAATCGGTACTGAATACCTGCAACTGTCTCTCTCTGGTACAAGTAATCTAAAAACCAAGTAATAGTAAGTAAGCGATCCATCTGGGAGAAACACATTTGATCCAAAACAGCTTTCACAAACTCATTTCCATTAGCACAAACATAGAAGACCCACATGTGAGAGTAAGAAATAGCCTAAGACATAAGATTGCAAACAACCTGTGCTCTGCCAAAGTATAATAAACTTCAGAGATTGTTACATGAAATTAATCACTGAATACTAAATAAAAATTTCTCAGGTCAGAGCAGTAACAAGTAAGCTCTGCTTTGAAAAAAAACATACCATCATACAATGATATACAGTAAACGGGGCTATGTGGACAGAAAGACAAATGGAAGTTGAAATTCAGAACCTTGGACTACCAGTTCTAAAGTTCTTAGCTATTCAACCACAGTATTTTCATAAACAAACAAACAAGTAATTTACTTTACATATTGGGAGGCAGAGCCAGGTGGAACTCTGTGAGTTCGAGGCCAGCCTGGTCTACAGAGCTAGTCCAGGACAGTCTCCAAAGCTACAGAGAAACCCTGTCTCGAAAAACAAAAACAAAAAAAACAAAAACAAAAAAAAACAAAACAAAAAAGACAAAGAAAAAAAGACAAGCCTTCTGCCATAATGAAAGTTCCGACTATCAAGAGCGTTCCCATCAGCAGTGAGACTGGGAGACGGACACGGATTTGGACCTACACAACATCCTGCAGTCTCTCTTCCCCTTAATCAACAACCAGGGACCACGTGACTATGTGAGGGAGTTGGAAGGGATAGTTGGCAGAAGTAAACAAGAGTAAAACAATCCAGTCCTAAGACAAGTCAAGAGTACCTCCTACCAAAAGGTAGTAGGGAGGACTTCAACTATTAACACGACAAATGCCTTTGCTCCGCCCCACACTTTTAAGACCTTATAATAAAAACAATAGTATGTATCAAAGTGGCAAACTTTAAATTTGAATTATAGTGTATTATACAGCAAGTTATAGCAGAATTATAGTAAATTACATTAAATAAATTAAATGGAAGTTAAGGTTTGTGTTGTCTATGTATTTCTTTGGAGGAAATAGAGTTGGATTTCAAAGTTTTTTTTTTTTTGTTGTTTTTTGTTTTTTTTGGGGGGGTTTGTTGAGACAGGGTTTCTCTGTGTAGCTCTGGAGCCTTTCCTGGAACTCATCTGTAGCTCTCGAACTCAGAGAGATCCACCTGCCTCTGCCACCCAGGTGCTGGGATTAAACGCGTGCACCACCACCGCCCCGCCAGATTTCAATTTTTATAGTTTTTTCTGAACTCTAGCTGACATCTACATTTGCTTAAATAGGTAACTTGAAATATAAAAAAATGCTTCAATTATCTGTATTTATCTATGTGCTGTTTCTAGGTCAAAAAATTAGAAAAGGATCATGAGAGGACAGAGATCTTAAGGGAGAGAGAGAAATAAAGGTAACATAGCACAAGTGAAAGAGAGCAGGAGAATTAACTGAGGAAGGAAGGAAGCCAGTTGGGGTGGGGGCGGGGCGGGGAGTGAATAACAATTCATGAAATGCCACAATGAAATTGATCAGTTTGAATGTTAGCCTAGAAAGCCTGATTTCAAAAACTACAAAAGATTTTTGATCCTTTTTTTGTGACCTGAAAAAAAAAATTTAAAAGCTAAATGTTGGGGCAACACAGATGGCTCAGTGGTTAAGATCACTGACTGTTCTTTCAGAAGGCTCAGGTTCAATTCCCAGCACCCAGCTGACTACTATGGAGGGAATCCAATGCCCCTTTCTGATCTCCAAGGGCACCAGGCATGCAGACACAGGCAAAACATTAACACATACAATTTTTGTTGTTGTTGCAGTTGTTTTTTTGAGACAGGGTTTCTTTGTGCAACAGTCCTGGCTGTCCTGGATCTCGCTCTGTAGACCAGGCTGGCCTTGAAATAACAGAGATCCACCTGCCTCTGCCTCCCAAATGCTGGGATTAAAGGCGTGCGCTGCTGCCACCGCCCAGCCCTGAAGACCTCCTTAAATACATAAATAATAATGATTAACAGTTGAGGCTGACAAGACATTTTCTTCCCAGACAGCAGGAAGTGTGCACACATCCTTTTCAAACTCCACAACTATCTCAAGTATGAAGCTTCACTTCAGGAAATTAAAAAAGTGCTTATCAACCTAGGGGAATGGGATACTTAATCAAGCATCTGAACCAAAAGCAAGTACAGTATTTTCAAAATTCTTATACTCTAATTATCTCATCAAGTCTTCTAGATGGAGTCTCAAAATGTTAGTATCTTGGAACTTAGTAAATCAAACAACTAATTAAACACTATCAGTGGCCATTTGAGTTACAGTTTCTCAAAAGAGAACTTACCATGACTCACACATCTCTATGATCTCATTCAATTCTCAAAACCCTGACAATCTGGTATTAAAAAAGTCCAGGAAAGAAAATAAACACAGCAGTTCCACCAGGGAAGCTGACTATGCAGCAGAAAACAAGGGTCATGGCATCAAATCCTCAGTGCCAGGCCATGGATGCCTCTGCCTCCCAAACCAGTGGCCTACAATGATCCTGTACAGTCTCATCTCCGAGAGGCTTCTGAATAGATTTGGTTACTAGCTTCTAAGGTGGACCTCCGAGTTCCAGGGCAGCCATGAGACCTACACAGTAAGTAAGTTCTAGAGTTCTATGCCAGACAGGGCTAGTATTCCAAAGAAGCAAAACAATCTAAGTGAACCTGGCACAGGCTGAGACCCTAGTGCAGAAGCACTGTACTCAAGCACTTTGGAGCATCTACTTTATTTTCCCAGCTAAGACATAAAGAACTTAAGACCAGAAATAAGTATCTCCTACTGAGTTCAACTAATCACTCTCTTCCAAAGAAAGGTAGGAAAACAGAAAACAAAAAACAAACAAACAAAAACAAAAAGCCTCTTCCATCACTTTCAAACAGTGCTTTTAATTCCTATATTTACTGTAACAAATGATGTAAAACAACCAGAACTTATTATCTTGCATTTTTGAAGGTCAGTCTGTATCTCTCTGTGCTCTAGAGAGTGCTGTCTTGTCTTTTCTAGTTTCTAGGTTAGGCACACTCACTGTCTTGGTTTGTGGGGCCTTTGACCATTAGTACAAAGTGGGCAATGTGGAGTCTTCTCTCCTCTCTGACCCCTGCTTCTGGGGTTTATATCTGTGACTTTCCTTCCTGTTACCTTCTTATTAAGAAGCTTTGTGGGGGCTGAAAGGATGGCTGAGCGGTTAAGAGCACTGACTGACTGCTCTTCCAGAGGTCCTGAGTTCAATTCCCAGCAACCACACAGTGGCTCACAACCATCTGTAATGAGATCTGGTGCCCCCTTCTGGCCTTCAAGGACACATGCAGGCAGAACACTGTATACATAATAAATAAGTAAATCTGAAAAAGAAGCTTTGTGATTATACTGGGATAATCACTTCATCTCAAATATTTATCCCCAGGTCCCCCTTTCCTCAGAAAGTAACATGTATAGCACTTACCACAATAAATGGCTTAAATAAAAGTGTTAGCACCAGCCAGGCAGTGGTGATGACCACCTTTAATCCCAGCACTTGGGAGGCAGAGCCAGGCAGACCTAGAGTGAGTTCCAGGGCAGCCAGGGCTACACAAAGAGACATGTCTGGAAAAAACAAAATCAAAAACCAAAAAAAAAAAAAAAAAAGGGCGGGGGGGGGGGGGGGAGGGCTGGAGAGATGCCTCAGAGGTTCAGAGCACTGACTGCTCTTCCAGAGGTCCTGAGTTCAACCCCAGCACCTACATAGTGGCTCACAACCACCTGTAATGAGATCTCACACCCTCTCCTGTATACATAATAAATAAATTTTTTTAAAAAGTTAACAACAAATGTTATTTTTGCAAGGTTTTTGTTTTGTTTTAATTTCCTAGATGGTAAATTATTAGGTATTTTTAGCATCTCTTTCCTCTTTAGCAACAGTTATTTTGTGTGGGAGGTGGGGTGGGGTGGGCACATGGCATGTGGGTTCCAGGGATCAAATTCTGGTCATCAGGTTTGATGGCAGACACCATCATCTTGTTAGTCCAAATTACTATATTTCTTCAGTCCATACTTTTTTTCTAGGTATTTTTAAAAGATTTATTTATTTTAGGTGTATGAAGGCTCTAACTGCATGTACATCTTTAAGCCAGAAGAGGGCATCAGATCCCACTATAGATGGCTGTGAAACACCATGTGGTTGCTGGAAATGGAACTCAGGACCTCTGGAAGAGCAGCAGCCAGTGCTGTTAACTACTGAGCCATCTCTCCATCCACCTTGTAGGTTTTTTTTACTTTAGTCCTTTATCCATCTAGTAGTTATTTTTTGAATGACAGAAGGCAGAGTATTAAGTATTTTTCTTATAAATCTGTCAAATATATCCTATTACCATTACAGAACATTTTCCCAACTGCTCTAAAATAGCAGTTCACAATACAGCAACTAAATATGCAGCGTTTACATTGTATTGGTATTTTAAGGAATCCAGAGATCATTTAAATACACACGTGGGAATAAATTTATTCAAGGGACTTAAGTATCAAAGGAGTTTGATACCTGTACAGGAGCCCACAACCAACTCACCCAAGAACCAAGGGACAACTGCATAGTCCCTTGCCTTAGAATCCTCAGCAAAAGGTAGCTATGGTGGTGCAAGCAAGAAATTCACAAGTTTTAGTACACCCTGTACTACCTACTGAGACCTTGAATAAATGAATGAAGTCATCAGCAAATGTCTAGGGCATGCATCATGTTGGAAACTATATGGTTTTGGAAAAAATAGGCAAGTTCTGAAGTTACCTCTAGAAATCTAAAGTTCTAGTTCTAGAGATGGCATGTTACAAGCTTACTAAACCATTCTATATCCTCATTTGTATAATTATTAATACCTCCTCTCAGGGCAGTCGCTCTGTATATAGATACTGAACAAATGACAGCTGCTTTTGCCAAGCCTGGTTCTCTGCTTACAATTCTGAATAAATTTGAAACATAAAATATGTATTACATCCAACATAGTTGTTATAACTGACCTTAAAACATTTTAGCGCAATTATGAGACCATTGGGACGATTTAAGCTATAGCCCAGGCAGCAGTTGTCTAATCAGAGAAATCATATCCCCTGCTAACTAAGCAAGGATGAGTCTCCAAATGTGGACTACAAACTGTTACAAATGTCTTAAACTCCCTTTATCTTTGATAATCCCTCTTCTGGCCTGCAGTTGTATATGCAGGCAGAACACTGTATACATAAATAAATCTTAAAAAAACAAACAAACAAAAAAAAACAAAACTAGCAGCAAGCCCAGTGTAGTGATTCATGTGTGTAATCTGGCACCCAGATGATCCTAAGTTTGAGGCCAGCCTCTGCTACATGGCAGATTTCAGGCAAGCCTTCAATTTCTAGAAAGTCTCTATCTCTTATATTTTTGGTTGTGAACCTAGCCTTTAACGGCTGAGCTATCCCTCCAGCCCAGTCTCTATCTCAAAAAAAAAAAAAAAAAAAAAGAAAGAAAAAAAAAAGAAAAACCCAAAACAAACAAAAATAACAAACAACTAGGGGTTAAGGGATGAAGTTCAGTGGGAGAATGCTTGCATAGGATGCACAAGGCTCAGGTTCTATCCCCAGCACAGACACACCCCAAAAATAAAATAATAATAAATAATAAAAATGAACAAATGGTGGGGTGGTGGTGGTACACGCCTTTAACCCCAGGACTCGGGAGGCAGAGCCAAGCGGATCTCCGTGAGTTCGAGGCCAGCCTGGTCTACAGAGAGAGAGATCCAGTACAGTCACCAAAACTACACAGAGAAACCCTGTCTCGAAAAACCAAAAAAAAAAAAAAATAAAAAAATTAACAAATGGTTGGTATAGGGTAAACAACTAATTCTTGCCTTCTTATAACTCAAATGGCTTAGGTCAACCGTTAATGAACAAAAAGATAATGCTGTCTTGTACAGCTTATACTGAACACAGTAGTAAAGGTAAAAGCTGTATAAATTCAGAAGTCACTAAGGACGCAAAGACAAATAAAGCCTCAGAAAGTGATGGCATGTGCCCACAGTACCAACACTTGGGAAGCTGAAGCGCCAGAGAGCGTGAGTTCCAGAACAGCCAGAGCTTCTCAGTGGGTTCCGGGCATGCTGGACACACAGTAAGTCCCAGACTAGCTCAGGCTACTATAGTAAGCCAGTATCTCAAAACAAACAGGAGGCATCTAAGGCAGCCTTTAAAGAAGCCACTGCACACCAACAGGAGAAAACTGACAAATGCAGACAGGTATGTATGGTGGAGGTGGTGAAGTAAGGACTGAACTAAGAAGAATGGGGCTCATCAGCAAAGGGAAGCTGATTTACTTCTCCAAATCAGCAGAGTTCTGATCTAACAATTCTGTATTCTTTCCTTTCTTCAAACCTTGTTGTGAAAGCTAACACCTCTATGAAACTGTATATGGTTTTATATTCGAAGCCAAATAACTCAGGGGTTAGAGACTGAAAAGTAAAGAAGTCAAGCCTGGCTGGTGGTGGACCTCTTTGGTCCTAGCACTTGGAAGGCAGTGAGTTCAATACCAGCTTAGCCTATAGTTGAGTTCCAGGACAGCCAGGGCTACATAGAGACCCTGTCCCAAAAAAACCAAAATCAAACCAACCAACCAACCAAACAAACAAAACAAAAATCACAACAAAAAGGGCAGGCTGTCTTCATTAAACAATATCCATCAATCTAAAGAGGTGTTTGTGTGTGTTTTCCTATCTCTTTAACCAAGCTCCTTGAAGTGAGGAATCACACATAAAGTACGTATGTAGTAGTAGGTACTAAAAATGAAGGCAGGGACACCAAGGCATACACACGAAAATATAGTAGACAGACAAATAAATAAAAATGTAAAGACTTCAAAAATGAAAACATAGGGGAAAGCACATTACCATTTGATCTCTTATTTTCAGTTCTGGGGGGGAGGAAGGGGTTTGGTTTTTAATAGTAGTTTCTGTTAACCTCAACTGTTTCCTCCAGTCTTTGTGCCTATAAAATGCAAACAACTCAGCTCCCCGAACTCTGCTGTCAAAGTACTCTCTAAACCGAAAACGGAAACAAATGGCACTCGCTGCTGAGCATCCGCTTAGGCACTGGTTCTCTCTGCTGCCCAGGCTAGCCGACTACTTGGTCCCTAGCCCAGATTGGCCTTGAACCTGAGATCTTGCTGTATCCTTCCAGTCTTAAATGTTCTACCTTCTTCTCTTCAAGCAAATACCCACAGACATAATCACCTCCACCTAATCTCTCAGACCTTCTTGAAATTCTATTGAGTTCCATTCCAACATTCTCCAACCCGTTGTCCTAATTTTCTTTTACTTTTCAATATTCAGCTCTGACTAGCGGACCTACTTCAACCAATTACCAAGTCTCAACTTTTCTCTGCTATAGCCTAAACCCAGAACATTGTAAGACAACTTCCCTCTTCTGAGGCTCAACTTCATATTCTTACAAAACCTTCACAAAAACATCAGTCAATTAAAACAGCTTAACTTGCTTGAAAATCTATACTATAAACTGAATTTCTGTTTTTGTCTGAAATTTTATTTATTTAGGTCATATTACAAATAAATATAAGTATCTGTAAATTCTTCAGATACTAGTTTTCACACAAAGATACTATTTTTTTAACCTTTCCTATATAAACTACGAGAAATTTATAGTTTGAGTTATTTTCCACACCTGAGCAAATTGTGACAATGCTGTCTTCAAGTTGTAAAGAAAATTAAAAATCTGAAATATTTTGTAACAATAAAAACACTACCAGTTCTAACGCCACTAATCAGAATGCTCAATTCAACACACTAAAAATTTAAAACTAAACAGCAATTCAGTCCCACAGGGCTGGAGAGACAGCTCAGTGGGTACAGCACTGTACTGGCTGCTCTTTTGGAGGACCTAGGTTCAATTCCCAGCACTCATGTGCTGGCTCACAACTGTCTGTAATTCTAGTTCCAGGGGAACTTTTCTGGCCTCCTGGAAGTGGTGCACAGATACACACATAAACAAAACACCCATACACATAAAATATTTTTTTAAAAGATCACTATCCCAGGCTGGAGAGATGGCTCAGCGGTTAAGAGCACTGGCTGCTCTTCCGAAGGACCTGGGTTCAATTCCCAGCACCCACATGGCAGCTCAAAGCTGTCTGTAATCCAGCCAGCTCCAAATGGTCTGATACCCTCACCAAACAAAACACCAATGCATGCAAAATAAAAAGAAATAAATCTTAAAAAAAACCAAAACAAACAAACAAAAAAAACGCTACCCCAATTAGGTACGAACATGGCATAATGCTTAATACATTCAAGACCCCTAATTTGTTTTTCAAATTCTAAGAAAATAAATATCCCTTATTCCATTAACAGGCAGCAAAACTTGCCCAGCAGAGTGAAAAAGTACCAAAGCCCAGATTTCCTAGTGCCGAGTCCAGCTTTTCCTGAACTTACACCAGCTACCCAATTCTTAAGTAGCATTGCTCGTTGCTGTTTTACTTATAGTTTATATTTAAAGCTCTTATAAGATGCTAAATATATATACAGCAATTCTCCCTTTCCACTAGAATACATCTTTTAAAGTATTTCCAATCAGATGTCACTCCCAAACACAGTGGTAAATTTTCTACTAGAAACATGAAAGCACTGATCACCCATTTAAGCAATGAATCATCAAGTATTCTCTTGGTATCCTTTACTTACCGAGACAATGTTGTTTTTCCAGAACCAGGGAGGCCTCGCAAAAGAATAAGTAATTTCTGCAATTTATTTAACTTCTCCTCTGGAAACCACTGGCTCACAAACCTGTCTGTTCCATTATGCTCTTCCATAAGAGGATCTCTCCAGCATTCTCTGATTTCACAGAAACCATTACTCACACTTTCATCTTGCACACTGTAGCCATTTCTAAAGGGCTGAACATTACTGCTAGTCACACCATAATTAGCATACTCATCGTTCTCATCAAAAGTTAAACAGTTCCAGCTATCCTGACAACTATCGACATAACAGCCATTTTGCATCTGACAGTCATCTGGTCCAGGGAAAATATTTGGTGGTGGATTTAGTGGGGCACTGAATCTTGGAATATTAAAATGATAATTAAAACTGGGAAGAGGAGGACCATGGGGTATGACAAAAGGATGTACTGACTGCCATTCAGGCCCGAAGGAAGAAAATGAAGTATCACAAAATGGAGGCATCACTTGTTCATCACAGAGATATCTGCCTGGTTCATTCTCCAAGTACTGCTGGTAACCACAATGTGGCTGAAGAGCATTACTGAGGTCTTTACTTTCTTCCTTGGATTTTAAGGTACCACAGGCCTGGTCATACGGAATAATTTGTTCCGGGGAAGGCTCTGGTACCTTACAACTGCCTTGTGAAGCATCATTTTCATTTTCCAGCTCTTCAATTTCTTTGTAAAACTGGGATAATTCCGTGTCAATCTCCAATTTTTTGGAGATAGATCTCTGTTTTTCTTCTCGTCTTCTTTTGTCATCTACACCATTGAAGCTGTCCGTCCCATGCTTCCTTTCTCGGCATTTCTTCTTTTCAGGGGGTTTGTAAATGGGGCCTATGAATGCTTTACTTGTGCTATAGATTTCGTCATCCTTGGACAGTGATGAAGGCTTTCCATCCTGTAAGACTTTGGAACCAATGGATTCAACACCTACTTTATTACCAGGCATCTCCTTGCACAACACATCTGTAGTTCTGGTTTTGTCTTCCTCAGGACAAATACGTCTTCTGAAGTTAATGGTGGCCTTATTATTTCTGGTTTTCTCTTGGAGTCTGTGACTTTCAGGACCACCTTGATGGGAGAAACAATCATCTGCAGCTGACTTCAATTTTTTAGAGCATGGTTCCCTTGTTAGTTCTTTTCCAGGTCCCAAAAACTTAGCTTCAATTTCACTATAGGGCATCTGAGGAGTAAAACACACAATTATTAAGTCATATTTTTAAAAATTTAAACAAAAGCTTTTTCATAAGGAAGGAGTGTGAGAAAAGATTTTTGTGACATAAGCATTTAATAACCAAAGTCAAAGTGTAATTTTATAACCACTTATTTTAAGTCACAATAACTTACAGGAGTCTTGCTGAAGTTAGTATCATTTTAAAATACATGTGCAGGGTTGGGGATTTTAGCTCAGTGGTAGAGCGCTTGCCTAGCAAGTGCAAGGCCCTGGGTTCGATCCTCAGCTCCAAAAAAATAAAAAAAGCCGGGTGATGGTGGTGCATGCCTTTAATCCCAGCACTCGGGAGGCAGAGCCAGGCGGATCTTTGTGAATTCGAGGCCAGCCGGGTCTACAGAGTAAGATACAGGACAGGCACCAAAACTACACAGAGAAACCCTGTCTCGAACCCCCTGCCCCCCAAAAAATATGTGCACCTTTTTTTGGAGGTACAGAAGATGAACTTATGACCTCATACATACTAAATGAACACTCTACTCCAGAACTATGTCCTACCTTTTTCATGCTGAGACAGTGTCTCACTAAGTTGACAAGTGTGGCCTTGAATTCTCTGTGTAGAGTTAAGTGAGGCCCTACCTGTCCATCCTCCTAAGTAGTTGAGATTACAGGTCCATGCTACCAGTCCTGTCTTTTGTTTGTTTTTGTTTTTTTTCAAGACAGGGTTTTTCTGTGTAGCACTACACCTTTCCTGGAACTCGCTTTGGAGACCAGGCTGGCCTCGAAATCAGAGATCGGCCTGCCTCTGCCTGCCGGGATTGCTGGGATTAAAGGCGTGCACCACTACCACCTCCTGGCCCAGTCCTGTCTTTAAACAATCCATTCCAGAGTTTAAGGACCTACGTTTGGAAACCTGAGTCCGTGTATCTACATGTGTGTGTACAGATACATAACTGGCATTTGTTATGTATCTAAACTGGCTAAGGTTCACTGTATCATGAATCCCTTCCTGTTTAAAATCACTGTGTCTTTTGGAATACAGGCTTCAGTTTCCATACTTCCATCAACCTGTCTTTAGCATCAATACGAGATGAACTAAATCAGTCTTTGTGGACCTTTTCCCTCCAAGTAGTATAAAGCAGTTCCAAATTGGGTGCAATAATTTGAAAGAAAAAAAACAGAATTTGAGTTTGAGGATACAAATTATGCTTAGGAAAAATAATCAGAAAAATGGTCAAAATCAAAGCATTCATCTTTTCTAGCAGTTTCCCTAACTTAAAAATAAACTTTGCAGGCAGGTTGGTTTATGACTGTAATGCTAGCATTTGGCAGATGGGGGAGAAGGAAGATCAGGAGTTCAAGCCTGGACTACATAGTTAAGTTCAAGGTCAGTCTGTACTACACAAGACCCGTCAATAAATTATTTAAGCTACACTTCTTTTGACAGGCAGTGGCTCGAACCCGTAATCCTATCAATAGGCGATTTCAGGCCAGTATGGGCTGACTACACAGATTCCAGAGCATCCTGACTTACAGAGTAGAGAACAAAACAAAACACAACTTCGCGACTCTTTAAGTTTCTTTGAACCCTTAGGAAGCCAAAAATCCCGTTTTGGTCAGTACTTCATTCGGCCCGCTCTTTGGGACTCAAAACCCAAACCCCACAAACTAGGGAAGCCAACAGGCCATTAGCAGAGCCGAAGGAAGTTCCATTCTCGCGCAAACAGCCCCCACGTCAGCCACACGTCCCGTCTCCCCATTCAAACATCAGAGATCCCCGAGGACGGGAGAGCGAAGGGTGCACGAACACTGCCGGCCTCCTAGCTGGGCCTCAAGGCCTCCTGACCGCCAGGCAAGCGGCCCGGCCGGAGGCCCCCAGCCTCTCCGTCCTCAAGGGAAACGACAAGGTCCCGTCTAGAATCTGCGGGGCGCCTCCGAGGCCGAAAGGTTCTCTTCGGGCTTCCACGCTCACAGTTAAACGAAGGAGTCGTGCCAAGCCGCGAGTGAAAACTTGAGCCGTTCGCCTCCTACGAAACCGGAAGCACCTCCCCCAACTACACCGGGGCGTCTGCTCACCACAGCTCTGCATGTACTCCCACCCCGCCTAAAACAAAACACAACTCCCGCAAAGACACGAACCTCCGAGAGAGCGAAAGACCGTCCGAGAGGCAGCTACAAAGCCGAGCGGGAGAGATGCAGGGCTGGAGCAGCTCCGTACGCAAGATGGCCACCACCGCTCGCATTTCCCATGCAGAGCCGCGGGCTTGCGCCGGGCATTGTGGGAATTGAAGTCCAGCGTTCCCTGCCATGCTAGTTTACCTCATGGCACCAAGACTCGGTCTTCCAGAGTCCCTTGCGTGACGTATGCGCTGATTTGGCAACAAACGTAGGTGCAGGCTTGTTCCCCGCCCTAGTAGAGTTGGGGAAGTTATTTAAAGAAACACTAACTTTAACCAAAAAAGCGACCGTCTCTGGCGTTCTCCTCCGAAGGAATACAGTGTTTGGCGCCTCCAGGTGGATGCGTAAGCCCCTCGCAGAGAGTGAACGGTTTTCTGGTTCTTTTTAGAAGACAGAAGAATCGACCTAACATTTCCAAGGAAAAAACACTTGGTATAGCAGAGTTGGGTTGCTGTGGTTTCTAAGAAAGGCTACCAAGTATAATTTTAAGCTCCTGAACTTCTGTGGAAGGATAGAGAGCCTGCATCGCAGAACCCTGTAACAGAGAGGTGACGCTTAGGGGGGAAATTATAAAGGATCCTACTGCCAGGTAAGAAAAAAACTGTTATATAAATATGTGTTGAATTAAAAATAAATATCAACCAAACAATGACTAGCTTCAATTATCGGCCTTTCTTCCCCCCCCTTTTTCCCACTGTCTCTACAAGGAAATCGGCAGTCTCTTCGTATTTGAATAATTCTTGACTACAGCACAATAATGTTTTAACTTATAAGTATAATAGTTAAAAAGCACAAAGTAGGATATTTACATCAGAATGCCTATCACCATTGTTATCCAGAGGGCTCACACTCTATCTTTCCCCTTGCTGAGTCTTCCTGAAATTTTCACTGCAACCTTTGTTTCCTTGTGTTTAACATCCGGTTGTGCGCCTTTTTTTTTTTTTCTTTAATAAGCACTTATTTTATTTTACACGTGTGACTGTTTTACCTGCATGTACATATGTGCACAATGTGCATGTCTGGAGACCAGGGAAGCAAGAAGAGGCAGGATCTCTTAGACCCCAGGCTAACTTCAAACTCCCTGTAAACGAGGAGACTCAGGGAATTCCTGATTCTCTTGCTGGTATTACTGGCCTGCGTCACCATACCCACCCTAAGAAATATGGTCTATTTTTTTTTTTTTCGACATTCACCGTGATATATCATTGTAATGCTTTACATTTTGATAGTGTGTTATTTGTTTGGATTTAGAGATGGGATGAAAGATTAAACAGCAGAAATTCTCTGTCTCTCTGTCTCTGTATCTCTCTCTCTGTCTCTGTCTGTCTCTGTCTCTCTCTTTCCTGCAATGCTAGGGGTTGAACCCAGCACCTTGTACATGATGGGCTGGCAGTTTTTTACTGCCATACCTCCAGGTCAGTATTCAGTCACATATGTGGGTCCTGGGGATTGAACTCAGGTCGTCCAGGCTTAGCAGCAAGCGTCTTTATTCACTGAGCCATCCTGCCATCCCAACTAAAATTTCAAAGGTGAAGCTTGCACGTACTTCTTGTGTTAGTCCATTCGGGCTGGTAAAATGCCTTTTTATTTCTATACTTCTGGCGGGAGGGGGGGGATAGAAAGTCCAAGGTGAGTTATTTGTTGTTTAGTGAGGGCATCTTCTGGAACATCGGCTGCATATTCTGGGTGTGGCCCTTCACGTGACAGACTGAGAAAACAACAACACCCTCTTCCTCTCTTTTTTTGTTTTGTTTTGTTTTTTTTTTTTCAAGACAGGGTTTCTCTGTAGCTTTGGAGGCTGTCTGGAACTCACTTTGTAGACTAGGCTGGCCTCGAACTCACAGAGATCTGCCTCTGCCTTCCGAGTGCTGGGATTACAGGCGTGCACCACCACTGCCTGGCATAAGTTTTTTTTTCCCCCAGGGCTGAGGATCGAACCCAGGGCCTTGCGCTTACTAGGTAAGCGCTCTACCACTGAGCTAAATCCCCAACCCCAGCACCCTCTCTTATGTTCAGTGTGTGTGTGTGTGTGTGTGTGTGTGTGTGTGTATGAGTGCTCGAGCATGCATGCATATATTCCATGGCACTTGTGTAAAGGTCAGAGGACAACTTTTCAGGAGTTGGTTCTCTCTTTTTTTTCCCAGAGCTGAGGATCGAGCCCAGGGCCTTGCGCTTACTAGGCAAGCGCTCTACCACTGAGCTACATCCCCAACCCCAGGAGTTGGTTCTTTCCTTCCACCTTGCTCTGAGGCAGGATTTCTCCTGTTTCACTGTTCCACGATGTGTTCTAGGCTGGCCTGTAAGCTTCTGGCTCATTCTCCTGTCTGAATGGCCCATCTTGCTGTAGGACCTCCAGGATTCCAGATGTTGCCACCTCATCTAGATTCCTATCACGGCTTCTGGCACTTGAACTCAGGTCATCAATCAGGCCCCACACTTCTTTTCTGAGCTGCCTAAACTCATTCAGGTGGGCTCTACAATAAAGTTCATCACCCTTAGTATTATCAACTGGTGATTAAGTTTTGAATATGAAGGGAGGGATACACATCTAGACCCCATCTTGGCCCAGAGATGAGAGGATCCAAAGAGTCCCCCGAGCAGAGTGAGGTCTCAAGAGGCAAGTGTCATAAAGAGCCCCAGAAGGGAACCTGAGTGAGGGGACAGTGACAATTGACACTTGTTGAGAGAGAGGATGCTATAGACAGGTCAGAGTGAGGAGGTGGGGGTGGCAGAGAAAGGCCATAATCTAAAAGAGAGAAAACTCACGGACTTCATGAAGCAACGCAAAGCTGCAACTAGTGTCCTTGCCCTGCTTGTGTTTAATCCCCGTTTCTACGCTTCAGTTGTGAAGAATCTGTTGGAGTTTTCCAGAAGGCAACACCAAACCTATTGTTTCTTTGGGGCATTAATACCTCTGTACCCCTAACACCCCCTTACATCCCATCATCCCACAGCAGCTGGAAACATGCCAGACTGTTCATACTCCTTTAACAGCCACTGACTTGATTTCTTCAGTGCTGAGACTTGAACCCAGGACCTCAAGTATGGCAGGCAAGGCCTCTACCCACTGACATCTTGTAACATATTTGATATTCATAAAAGTGTATGTGCTCCCCCCTTCAGTTTATGCTTACTATAGAGCACCGGGAGCTGAGAGCATCCTCTGAATAAAAACACCCCTGTAAACAAAGCTTCTGGTGTAATTGTCAGAAATCACATCTGTGATGGCTGTCCTTTCTTCCTTTCTTTCTCTCTCTCTGTTGGAGCCCACAGAGGTTTCTTCCTAGTGAGATCTGAGCTTGCTTTACCCAGCAGGACTGCATAAGAGGATGGTTGGACCACGGGCCTGGGTACCAGGTATTTGGTAGGGTCTATACTTGGCTGTATCTAGCAGGGGGAGGTCTTTTGCCTCCCCTCTTGGCATTGTTATGGAAAGCCCTTTTGAATAACATTCTGGGCTGATGGATATTGATCCAAGTCCTCCTGAAGCTATCCTGTGTTTCTGTCTTTCCTCTTGTCAGCTAGGCCTATCATTCTATCTATCATTCCTTATTAGTCTCTCCTCCTCATAGGAACCCTGTAAAAGGTGGGGGCTAGTCCCCCACATCTCTCTCTCTCTTTTGTGGTTTTTTTTTTTTTGAAATAGGGTTTCTCTGTGTAGCCCTGGCTGTACTAGAACTCACTCTGTAGCCCAGGCTGGCCTCGAACTCACAGAGATGCTCCTGCCTCTGCCTTCTGAGTGTTGGGATTAAAGGCGTGCGCCACCACTGCTGACATGATGGCTCTTCTTGGTTATCAACTTCTTGACTATTATCTGGCATGAACTACAATCCTAAAATGGAGGGCACAGCCATGAGAGATTTTCTGCTTAGTTTGAAGTGAGTGAATCCACGTCTAGTCTGGACCTTTGATCTGGATCTTGAGGCAGGAAGACACAGGCCTCTAATTTGGATCTTGAGGAGGGAAGACACGTGCCTTTAGTCCAAATCTTGAGGAGGGCAGACACACCTTTAATCTGGGCTGTACCTTCTGCTGGAAACTGAAGACAGAAGAAAGAAAGGTTTGCTCTTTGCCTGCTTGCCCTGGACTTGCTAGCCCATCCATTCCTTCACTGGCACCAGAGCCTACTTCTCTGGGATTCCAGCATATACAGAAGACTCGCTGAGACATCCAGCCTTGTGGGGCTGAGCAACTACTGGGGTCTTGGACTTTTCATTCACAGCCAGCCGTTGTTGGATTAATTGGACTGCAGTCTGTAAGTCATTCCATTTCTATGCTGAAATGTGGTTATTGGCTAGTGTGGTACACATGCCTTCAATTTCAACACTTGGGAGGCAGAGGCAGGCAGATCTGTATAAGTTACCAACCTGGTCTACATAGTGAGTTTCAAGCCAGCCAAGGCTACATAGTGAGACCCTGTCTCAAAACAAAAACAAAAAACAAACCAAACAAAACAACAACAAAACCCCCAAACCTAGAAACAAAACCCAAAACCCAAACGTGGTGTTGAGGCAACCTGGTTGCGGCAACCTGATTGAGGCAATCCTGGGCCATGAGTCCTCATGTTTGGATCAGAATTAACACTCTATTATTTCCTTTAGGTAAGGTAATTGGTTTCATGTTTTTATTTCTGGGCTGGAGAGATGCCTCAGTGGTTAAGAGCACTGGCTGCTTTTGCAGAGGACCTGGGATTGTTTCCCCGTACCCATGAGGTACCACCACCATCTGTAACTCCAGTTCCAGGCTTTTCTGGCTTCTACAGGCACCAGGTTTGCATGTGGCACATGAACATACATGCAGGTGAACACTTACTCACACAAAAATAGATAGATCCTTAAAATAAAATAAAGTAAAATTTATTTCACAGTTTCATACATTAACCTCTTTCATCCATTCCCTGTCACTGGACTTCTTTCCCCCAGACAATTCTACCTCTCACTTCCTTGTCTTTGGGGTGTGTGTGTGTGTGTGTGTGTGTGTGTGTGTGTGTGTATGTTTCATGAGAGGGGACCCCCTGAGGTTATGATTATAGAATCAAAGCAGCAAATGAAAATGTAGAATTAAGAAAATCATTTGGGGTTGGGGATTTAGCTCAGTAGTAGAGCGCTCGTCTAGCAAGTGCAAGGCCCTGGGTTCGATCCTCAGTAAAAAAAAAAGAAAAAGAAAATCGTTTGAGATATTCTAAACATTGGAGAAAATCTGTAAAGTATAAATGTCTATAGAGACGGGGAACCTATTCGTTTTTTCTTGGTTTGCTTTTTTTTTTTCTTTAAAGTTCTATTTATTTTTCTTTTTTGTATCTGCAGTGACCTAGAAGAGGGCATCAGATCCCCTGGAACTGGAGTTAGAGGCAGCTGTGAGCCACCATGTGGGTGCTGGGAAATGAACTCAGGTCCTTTCTTTGTAAGAGCACCCAGTGCTTTTAACCACTGAGCTATCTTTCCAGTGCAATTAAAGAAATTGTGTTTTGCTGGCATGTGTGTATGTGCACCACATGCATGCGGTGCTCAAGGAACTTAGAAGAGGTGTTAGATCCCTTGGAACTAGAATTACCGATGATTGTGAGCTACCATGTGGGTGCAGGGAGTGCAACCCAGCCAAGAGCAACAAATGCTGTTATCTACTGAGCTATCTCTCTAGGCCTGGCTTTTGTTTTTCTTTAGCATATACTGTATTCTTGCTTACTTTTAACTGTAGCTATAATTTTTGCATCATGGGATGAAAAGGTACACAGAGTCTGCAGAAGTCTCCAGGTGGTTTCTGGCATTATCCAACTCCCTGCAGTTTACACCCACTTTCTCAGACTGCACATAATAAGCGTGGCATCTTTTCATGGTCTCCTGGGAATTTAAGTCCTGCCGCAGACTGTCAGGGATCATTTGACTGGCCTTTGGGACATGTCTTGAGTTAGGTCAGTCTCCTCACTTCCCAAAGCCCAGCCTGCTTTGTGATGTGTAGAATGTTCTGCTGCTGTTGAGAAATCAATTATAGTATGTATAGGCTGCATTCAAAATGCAATAGCACAATGGAGGTCTATTTAGGGTAGACCTGGTATCTTCCAACTTCCTAATCTCTCTAACCTTAATTTTGGACCCCACCAAAAATAGCTAGATAACCAAAACAGGCATGATGTGATTGGCAGAATACTGTCTCCCAAAGATACTCATGTAGAATCTTTTAATACGTTAAGGGCCATCACGGCTAAAGATTGAATAAAGTTTTCTTATCAGATTATTTTAGATTAGGGAGATTATTCTGGATTATTCACCTGAGCCTGAGTCATCAGAATTGAAAAGTGGGGTGGCGGCACACGCCTTTAATCCCAGCACTTGGGAGGCAGAGCCAGGTAGATCTCTGTGAGTTCGAGGTCAGCTTGGGCTACAGAGTGAGATCTAGAACAGGCACCAAAGCTACACAGAGAAACCCTGTCTTGCAAAACAAAACATAACAAAATAAAAAAAAAGAAGAAGAAGAAGAAGAGAGAGAGAGAGATAGAGATGCTGTGGTATTGACTTTTAAGACAGAGGAGAACAGAAATGAACCAAGAAAGCCAGCATCCATAGGCCAGGAAAGGCATCTATCTAGCATCTTTCTGTCCACCCACCTCCAGAAGGGAGCATGGCCCTGTGGACACTGCAGAATGAGCTCAGGGAGATACCTGCCGGGCTTCTGAGCTGCAGCTGAGTAAGTCAGTTGGTGTTGTTGTATGCACAAAGCTATGGCAGCAAGCATGAATGCATGAATGGGGCTGGACCTGTGCTTTTCACGATCAAAGAAAGTTGTAACCACGTTTGTATAAGACTTCCTTTTTACACCATTCCTTCTTCCAGGACTAGAAAATACAACTGAGTTTTGGAATTCTTCCTATATCCCATCAATTATTTTATCCTGATTTCAAGTTGGCTTTTTTTTTTTTTTTTTTTTTTTTGTTTTTTTGAGACAGAATTTCTTTATGTAGCTCTGGCTGCCCTGCCCTGGAACTCACTCTGTGGACCAGGCTGGCCTCGAACTCACAGAGATCCACCTGCCTTTGCTTCTCAAGTTCTGGGATTAAAGATGTGTCACCACTACTGTCCGGCTAAATTGGCTATTTTTAAATCCTCAAATGTGAAGAATATTTTTGTTTTGTGGGGATGGAGAGATGGCTCAGAGGTTAAGAGCACTTACTGCTCTTGTAATGGACCTGGGCTTGGTTCCCAGCACCCACATGGTGGCTTCCAGCTTCCTGTGACTCCAGTTCCAGGGGATCTGACACTCTGCCCTGACCACACTGTGTCCTGAACTCTAACCCTGGACTCATTTGGCGGCATTATTGGGAACTGGTGGAAATTAGGATCGGAACTATCGTCAGAGGAAGTAGTCACAGGGGCCAGGCTCTGAAGTGTAAACTGTATTCAGAGATGTTTCTCTAGCTGCTTTCTGGCTGCTAGGAGGTGACCTACTTTACCTTGATGCTCTGTTTCACCCAGGCTCAGAAAGAATAAGCCACCCAACTGTAGGCGGAAACCTGGGAAGTCATGAACCAAAATAAACCATCTCTCTTCATCAAGTATTTTGGCACAGTGTTGAAAACTGATTAGGGGCTGGAGAGATGATGGCTCAGCAGTTAAGAGCACTGACTGCTCTTCCAGGGGTCCTGAGTGCAATTCCCAGCAACCACATGGTGGCTCACAACCATCTGTAATGAGATCTGGCACCACTGCCAAGTCAAAGAGCCAGAGGTTTTTTTGTTTGTTTGTTTATTTTTGTTTTGTTTTTTGAGACGAGCCAGAGTTTTTTAAGACTTACATGGGTCTCCTGTCCTCGAGGGAAAACTTTGAAGTTGTATAAGAAACTTCCTCAGGCTTAGTGGATGTGTAGTTCTGCCTATCAAAAGAGTGGATGGTGAGGACAAGCAGAGTTGCCCTGGGGAACCTGCTGCAGAGGAAATGAATAGGTGTGGGTATCTGAAGGTGCTTGTCCTGCCAGGATTTATGGCTCTTCTTTCCTAGCACAATATATTGGCTATAACACTGTGTTGCCTATCCTTTGTTTCGAATGATAAATATCCTAGCATATGCTACTAATAATTCACCTTTTGTTTCTTCATTGTCAAACAAACCCTCCAACACAGTCCTAGTTCCTACCAGACACTCAACAGCAGGGAGCTCGCACTCACTGCAGGGATGGGCTCTAGCAAAGCAAAAAGAAAGCACTCTGTGGTCAGCTCTGGCAGGGCCCTGGGGTGAAGAGAAACACCCACCCAGGCCACAGCTGCAAGAGGGAGGCCAGACTGGCAAGGGGCGGAGGACAAAACTCATTTTCTGAATGGCATCCTTGTGGCCTTCCCATCACATTGCCCCCCCAATAAGGGGAGTTCTGTGAGCAATGAGATGCTTTGTTACAGGTTGAACACTAGATCCCTAGGTCAGCCACCTAGTAAGGAGCCAAGTAGACATTAATGCTCATTTCATTTATACAGCATGAGATTCATGCTGCATCCCAGAGTTTAAAATATCACACAAGGTGGCACACACCTTAATTCCAGCATTTGGGAGACAGAGGCAGGTGGGGCTCTGTGAGTTCCAGAGCAGCCAGGGCTACATAGTGAGACCCTGTCTAACCAAACAACAAAAAAGCCAGGAGTGGTGGCACATGCCTTTAAACACTTGGGCGGCAGTGCCAGGAAGCTTGAGGCCAGCTTGGGTTACACCGTGAATTCCAGGCCAGTCAGGGCTGCATAATGAGACCCTATTCTCAAATAAAATACTTTACACTTTTTTTCCCCAGGGGAAAAAATAGAAGCGGGACATAGGGCACACGCCAGTACTACTAGGGAGGCAGAGGCAGGCAGATCTCTGAACTTGAGGCCAGCCTAGTCTACACAGTGAGTTCAAGGCCACCCTGGTGAACACAGGGCTGCACAGTGAGACCCTGTCAAAAAAAGGAAAGAAAAGTCGGGTGGTGGTGGTGGTACACACCTTCAATCCCAGCACTCGGGAGGCAGAGGCAGGTGGATCTGTGGGGGTTCGAGGCCAGCCTGGGCTACAGAGTGAGTTCCAGGACAGTCAGGGCTTGGGGGCTGTTACACGGAGAAACTCTGTCTTGAAAAACCAAAAAAAAAAAAGAAAAAAAGAAAAAAGGCAGAAACTAGCGGCCTACAGCAATCTACAGATTTCCCGCCAAAGCCCGGGAGGCTGCGTCAAGGCTGAGAACGCACTGACAGCTGCCCATCCCTCCGCTGCCAGGGAGACGGCGGCGGCCGCGCGGGCAGGGCGGAGCCTGCGCGTGCGCGCCGCCTGGCGGGAGTGTGGGGGGGGGGCGGGGGCGGGGTGGGGGCGGAGCCCGGCGCGCGGGCTCAGGGGCGCATGCGCGCGCGCCTGGGCGACCCGCCGCGCGGCCGGGCCGGCCGGCCGGCAGGGGGCGCTGAGGGCCCACGCGGCGCTCTGCCTGCCCCCCCCTCCCCCGGGCGCCGTCCGCCGCCCGCCGCGGTTCGATTGGAGCAGCCGCGGAGCAGCTCTTGGCGCCATTTTGAAGCGGAGAGGAGGAGGAACGGCCTGGACTGGCTGCGGAAGGGGAGGGGGGGGGGAGGAGGCGATTGGATGCCGCGGCGGCGGCGGCGGCGGCGGCGGTGGTGGCGGCGGCGGCGGCGAGGGCGGCGGATCCCGGAGAGCGGCGGAGCGCGAGGAGTGTAGGAGCCGGGCAGCCGGAGGTAGGAGCGACTCGGGTAACGGAAAGGGGAGCGCCTCTCCCTCGCCTCGGCGCTCCCCGCTCCATTTTGCAGCGGGGTGTGCGCGCGTGGAGCCGCCGCCCGCCGAGCCTCGCGTGTCCCGGTGTCCTCGCGGGGCCGCGGTGGGGCCGGGGCCGGGGCTCCGGGGCTCCGGGGCCCCGGGGCCGGGGGCGGGGAGGCCTCGGGCGGCTGCTGGCGCCGGCCTCCGGGGAGTGACCTTTGCGGGGGCCGCGGGCGCGCCCCTCCCCCTCCCCCGGCGCGAAGCCCCCCGCGCGGCTTGGCTTTTTCCCCCCCTTCCGGCTGCCCGAGGGCCGGGCGCGAGGGGAGGCGCGCTCGCTGGCCGCGCAGCTCGGGAGTCGGGGAGCCGCGGCGAGCCGGGCGGGCGGGCGGGCGGGCGAGTCAGTCCTGGGGCGAGCGCGGGTGCAGCCCCACGGCGGTGCGGAGGGCGAGCGGTGCGGGCTCGCTCCCCTGCACCGTTATTCCACTGACACTCGAAAAGTTTGCGGTCCGGGAGAAGCCCCGGCGGCGGTGTGGGTCTGCTTTTTGTTTTGTTTCGGTTTTTGCCCTCCGTACGTGAAAGACTGCTGCTGTTTGCACGTAGTAGCAGGCATGGACCGTGTCTGCAGCCGACAGGTGTTTGCAGGGCTGAGTCTGAACCCCGAAATTCAGCACCTGCTCTTCGGAGCTGCATGCTATTCCGGTGTGAGCTCCGGAGGGGTTTGAAAGAGGAGTGATCCGCCCGCTCCATCCTTAGGAACCCGACCAAGAGTTAACAGTCGTGCCCCCCCCCCCTTTTTTTTTTTGGATCTTAAAGAACGCTCCTCTGATACTTGTGTTAGGAACTGGTGGGTGGCAGTACTGGCTCCCAGGTGCGGTCTTCTCTGTTGAATACTTGTGGAACCTTTGAATGTAGTGTTTCATTTTGAAGGTTGGTCTGGGGCCCTGAGAGAGTTGGGGAGTCCTGTCTACCTCACTAACGACCCTTAACAAGCCATGTGTATTTAGATGTAGGAGGTGGACTGTAGCTGAATCATGACTGGAACCTTGGATGGCAGTATAAGCGTTGTTCTCAACACATGTAGATAAGAGTGTTCTGTGTTAGCTCTCCTAGGAGTCAGGTGAATTAGCACACCCTCGGGTTCCATCACTTAGCTGGGCAGTGGTCATGTCAGATGTGTTTCGGGACAGTAAAATGAATACTCGTGTGGTATGGCAGGTCGCTGTGGAACAGTTAATCTTCCACCTCATGGTGACAGCATAAAACCGAACTGGGTTTCCAGCATTGAATTTGGAGGTAAAAGTTACATGGCACGTAAGATTAATAAGATAAATTGATTCTCAAAACTTAAATATAAAACACTTTTTTGGGGGGTGGGGGTTATATCTCCCATGGTAGCCCAGACTAGCCTGGAACTGGCAGTGCTCCTGACCTGATAGGCTGGGATTGCACTACCACACCCAGCTGCTCATAAAACACATCTTGAATCAAAACGTTATTTCTTTGAACTCACATTTGCATATGCTGTAAATTTACAAATGTACATATAGGAAGATGTGTTCAAGTAACTCCTAAAGTAGTAACTTTTCCGTCACGGCACTGACGTTCTCCTCTCAGCTAGGTCCTGTTTGAAGCCTCCCTGATGAGAAGGTAATGCTGGTCTTTTTGCCTGCTCTCTTCTGGAGAGAACTTTGTCTTCTGGTTGTAGTTTTAATGAAGGTTCTGACTAACTTTGCTTTTAGTGCAGCTTTTGTTAACGCTTGCAGTTGCCTGTACCCCTGGCTGTGGTCGGTCCCTTCTTTTCTTCTCCATTACAGGAGATTTTGTGGTGATGGTGATTGTTGTCATAGGATGGTGTGTTCGTTTTAAAGTTTACCTTGAGTTCTGTAGCTTTGTTTGACAGATCAGTCTGAGGACCAGGCTGTTTGATGATCACAGTTTTCCTTTGAGTTTATTCTGAAGTTCCGAGCTTTGTTTGACGGAACAGCCTGAGAATTAGGCTTTGTCAGTCACTTGCTAAGTCTAAGTAAAGTAACACCCTGTTTTAGACGGGTCTTGCTCAGGTGAACAGAGAGGTGGTGGGCTGCCTAAACCTTGAGGAGAAGGGGATGATGTGGGGGCTGTTTTTCCGCATTTCCCTTGGCACATTTCGAGACTGCCCTTTGGCTTCCACCATGCTACTACCTCTTGGATCCCATTTGCTTAGATTAAGAGGAGAGCTCACTCTGATGGGTTACAGATTCGTAGGTGACACATACTATATAACACTGTAAAAGCAGAAATTTATGTTTCCTTTGTAGGTGGTAGAAACTTGGGGGTGGTTGCCAGCCTTTTTAATAGATGAGAAATTAGGTTCAGATTATAATGTACCTGAAATTAGCAGGGTCACAGTCATACCAAGTGGGGGAGTGAACGGTCTTAGAGCTTTGGAAGCCAAGAAGTTCCCTGGTGGTCTGTGTGGCATCGTTTGGGACTTAGCTGGAACTGCAGTCATTGGTATAGAACACCTTAGTCTCCATTCTGCTCTCACTTTTACCCATTCAGCCATGGAAGTAAAGCTTCAAAGTCAGCTGGCTGTCTCAGAGTCCCGCGTTAAGAGCTACTATCCAGGATTCAGTCCACCTAGCTACTCTCAGAAGATGACTGTCTTGCAGCCTCTGTGCCCTGAAGTTGCTTGCTTTTTTATTGTTTGACACTGTTTGACACTTGTCTGTCTGTCTGTCTTTCTATGTGAATAACAGTTGGTTTTTTTTTTTTTTTTTCTTGGAAGCTGAGGATCAAACTCAGGGCCTTGTGCTTGCTAGACAAGCGCTCTACCACTGAGCTAAATCCCCATCCCCAAATAACAGTTTTTAAACTTGTAAAGCCAAAGTGATTTGGAAAAGTTAGTATTGAGCTTGTTTTGTGACTGTATATATACAAGTATATTGTTTATACATACATACATACATACACACACATGCACACACACACACACAGTATATACTCGTATTAAAAAAAAAACTCAGTTATGCAACCCAAGTCATTTCTCACTGCCATTTACAACACACGTTTTATGTTTTGTGTATTCCTGCTTGGCATTGTTAAAGATTCCAGAAGTAATGTAGTTTAAAAATAAAGCAAGTCTCACTCTGTAGCCCAGGCTGTCCTCAAATTCAGGAATCAGCCCTCCCATCTCAGCCTCCTGAGTGCTCCAATTACAGGTGGGAGCCAGCCTGCTCTGCTGCTGTTTTCTAAGTTCACTTAAAAGCTGCCAAGTGCTTTGCGGTTCTGACACCTTGGAGAGTGAGCCCTTTCTTCTCCTTACTCGTTCATGAGCTACCTGATTTTCACAATTTCTTCAGTACTTGGAATATACTTTATAATCCTTTCTCACTAATTAGTTCAAAATTAATAAGCTTGCAGCATTGAGAGTCACTGTTTTTACTGGCACAGATTGTTATGTGCCATGGGAAAATTAAATGATAGAGCGTAGTGCATAAAAAGTTAATGCTTCAAAGCCATCAATCTGAGATATTTAAAAATATCTGTAATAGTTATTGCACTTTAATGATTACACATGAGTAGTAAGCAGCTTGTCTTGGTTGAGTTTTATAAAACTGAAAGAGTGTGGAGGACAAACTGAGCAGAGCAGGATGCTATTTTGAGATAGCTTTTAGGTCTAAAAGGACTCTTCTGCCCCGCTGCACCTCTTTTTGAAGAGAATGCTGTGAACTGACTCATTGAAAATGTATAAATACCAACTTGGTGTACATCCCATTCTAGGGATGGTAGAACAAACAGAGTGATACCTGACCTGTAGCAGTATGGAATGATGGTTGGAGACCTGTACTGAAGTGATGAGAGCTAAGCAGAGCAGCAGCCCTGCTGCATGGGTGAGGTGAGGTTGCTGTTCCTGTAGCAGAGGGAAATAGGCCAAGACTAGGGACTGTAAATAATGACGCGAGATGTTACACTCCCAGCCCTGAAAGGGAAAGAGAGTTGGAGGCAGTAAAGTGTTTGTTTTCTTCCCTCCTGTTGCGTGATCACAGAGGTGATTTTAGGTAACGTCCATATTCCGAAGTATGTGTCTTGCTGAGATTCAGGCAGTTTTAGTTAGCCTTCAGACTTGAGACTGGTTGGGGTGGAGGTTGGTGCTGGTGAGGTGGTTCAGTAGGTAAAGAAAGGCACTCGCAGCCAAGCTTGACAACCATCTCTGGGACCCATGTAGGAAGAACCAACGCTGGCAAGTTGTCCTCTGATCTCCACGTGTACGTGTGTGTACACACACAATAAATAAAGTACATGCAATGAAAAAAGAATTGTATATTTTAAGCTAAAAAGTTATATGAGTAAAGAAGAACCAAGTCCTTCTAGTGGTACAGAAAACTGAAAATAAAAAGTATAGTTCTTTTGTAAAAGTAACCCACGGCTAACAAATGCCAGAATATTCACTTTAAAATATTTCTAGAGAAACTCTTGACGGGCGGTAGTGGCGCACGCCTTGAATCCCAGCACTCAGGAGGCAGAAGCAGGCGCATCTCTTGTGATTGAAGCTATCCTGGTCTGCAGCATGAATTCCAGGACAGCCAGAGCTACAAAGAGAAACCTTGTTTTGAAAAACAAAAAAGAAACAAAGAAACTTCCCCCTTTCTGCTAAAGAGCTCTTTCCATACTGTTATATAGCTATCACCAGAATTGAAGATAGAGTATTTTATTAAAGTGCATATCGTACCTGAGTAATTCTAGTCAGCAAGGACTAGACATCATTGGAGTTTATTCAACTTTTTTGTTGTTGCCAGTTTGAAGTGCCACATGTGCTGGCTGCTCTCATGTCACCTCGACACACAAACTAGAGGTGTCTGAAAGGAGGGAACCTTAACTGTGAAAACGCCTCCAGAAGATACATACGTTGTAAGGCATCTTCTTAATTAGTGGTCGATGGCGGAGGGCCCAGCCCATGGTGGGGTGCATCCCTGGGCAGGTGGTCCTGGGTTCTATAAGAAAGCAGACTAGGCAAGCCATGAGGAGCAAGCCAGTGAGCAGCACCCTTCCTTGGCTTCTCCATCAGCTCCTGCCTCCAGGTTCCTGCTCTACTTGAGTTCTTGTCCTGACAAGATGATGAACAGCAATGTGGAAGTGTAAGCCAAATAAACCCTTTCCTCCCCAGGCTGCTTTTTGGTCTTGGTGTTTCATTGCAGCAGTAGAAACCCTGACTGAGACACCATACCGGTCTTATTTTGAGTTGGCATTTCTAAGAGAGTGTAAACATTATCTCTGCTCATTACTGGGAAGTCACTGCAGTCCTGTTGCAGTAGTTTAATTTACTTACTGACTCTTCCTCTTTACCTGGGAACTAAGGTATCTGAGAAAGAAAGGTGAGACTTTTGGACTTTTTTTTTTTTTCCGAGATAGAATTTCCCTGTGTAGATTTGTGTCTTTCCTGGAACTCACTTGGTAGCCCAGGCTGGGCTCGAACTCACAGAGATCCGCCTGCCTCTGCCTCCCGAGTGCTGGGACTACAGGTGTGCGCCACCACCGCCCCGCCGGTTGGACTTTTGAAGAGGAATAAGATTTGGAGATAGTGGCACCTTGAGGGTGATTGATGTTCTGAAGGAAAAGGCCACTGTGCTAGGCTTTGAACGGCTAAGAGTCAAGCTGAGGTGTTGTAAGCCCAGAGGAGAGGCAGCCAAGAGGAAGGGTAGGGGATGTGGGAGCCAGAAGAGATGCATTTTGTGTAGAGTCTGCTGCTCTGTGCTGTCCCATCACTCACTCCCCACCTTCAAGTGTTGTTACATTTTTACTCAGATTGCCATTTGATTAATTACTCTGCCCTGGCATGGGTGACAATCTGGACCTTGCTTTTCCAAATTTGAGGGCTTAGCTTTCTTACAAGAGAAACCAAATTTCCTTCAAAGCAGTAATGGTAGCAGTTGTCAGCGTCCGTTAGTTCTAGTTTCTAGTCCTTACTAGGTAGGACCTCACTGTAAATACTCTGCCTCGTATGCTGAAGTGTGTAGAGAACTGGGGACGTTGGTATGTCTGTAAAAGCTTTGGCTTCTCTTCAATTCCTGTATAGTGCATTCCCATCCCCTCCCAACTCCCCTGCGGGTGCAGGTGTGTGCAGGTGCATGTGTGCCACAGTGTGAGTGGTGTAGGTCAGGGACATACAAGTTTTCAGGAGTGGGTTTTCACTTTCCACCTTGTGTTTAAGGCAGGATCCTTTTCTGTTTTGTTTTGTTTTTCAAGACAAGGGTTTCTCTGTGTAACAACCCTGGCTGTCCTGGAAGTAGCTCTGTAGACCAGGCTGGCCTCCAACTCCGGGATGTGCCAGTTTCTGCCTCCTAAGTGTTGGGACTGAAGGTGTGGACCACCAGCAGCTGCTAAGGCAGGATCTTTCTGTGTTTCTGCCGCTGCACTGCACCCTTGAGCTTTCAGCCAGCTTGTCTCCACCTCCCGGCTCCCCACAGGAGTGCTGGGGTTAGAGACCCAAGCCATCACATTCAGCTTTTTTTGAAATGTGCATTCCAAGGATTGAACTGAGGCCCTTAGGCTTTCATGGCAAACACTGACCTACCAAGCAATCTGGCAGCCCCAATTTCACTTAAAAAAGTATATGTGTGTGTGTGTGTGTGTGTGTGTGTGTGTGTGTGTTGGGGGGGGGAAGTTTGTTTGTTTTAGCCTAGGAGATGATTTATTTAAAATACTCTTGTCTCTACTTTTCATATGTATACATAACACTATCAAATGCTGGTACCTTGGTTATGTTTATCCCTAATCTAGGCCATTGGTTTTCAAAGGGGTGATTTTTGGCCCTCAGTTCTTCCTACTCTGAAGACATTTACAGTGTCTGAATTTAGTTACTACAAGTCGGGGACAAGATAGGTTTGCTACCAGTGGGTAGAGGCCGACATGGTGTCTGCTGAACATTCCATACTTATACAGAACATCTTTCTACCACAAAAAGTTACCTAGCCTAAAAATGTCAGTTGTGCCACGCTTGAGACACTCCTGCTGTGCAGGGTTGGCCTAGTCGTCTGGGTTCACTCCTGGCTGAATTAGGCACCCCACAATTGAAGTCAGAAACACTAGGCAGTAGTGCTTCCCAGCCTCACACTGATCTTGGGGGCTCTTCTTTATCTTCAGCACCTTCCTTTTGACTTTTCTTTCTCAGCTTGATGATGTTTCATAATTAGGTCAGGTCTTCATAGTCTTTCAAAGTTCTAGCATTTAAGAGTGAACATCCAGCCCAATGTGGTGGCGCACACCTTTAGTCCCAGCACTCAGGAGGCAGAAGCAGGTGGATCTCTGTGAGTTTGAGGTCCTGGTTTTGGAACATCTTGTTACAAAGAAACTCCAAAGCTAGGAGGCCTAACTTTCCATTACTCCTTATGCCATTAGTTTTTGGGATAAGTTAGGACAATGTTTAGAGGGGGGACAATTATGTAAGGACAAAGTAAAACGTTCTTGTAACTTTTTGTGGGGTGGCAGATACTGCAGTGCATGTCTGTATGTATATCCCGGCACTTGGCAGTGTGGTGTGCTGAGGCAAGAAAATTGAGAGTTTGAATCCACTATGAGCTACATATGATACCTTGTTTCAATCAAACAGAAATGACCAAACTGTTTGCAGGGAGCCTATTGGTGATAAAAGGTCTAACTATATCACTTTATGGAAGATGAATGGATGTTTGCATGTTTTATTGTTTGAGAAAATTGCTCTCAGTTCTGGCTAGAGATAGAAAGATGGAAAATATTCTTGTAATAAAAATATAGCCTCCCCCCACATATATTCATGCAAAAGGGGCTGTTAAGAAAATCATAAAATGCTGGGCAGTGGTGGTGCACACCTTTGATTCCAGCACTCGTGAGGCAGAGCCAGGTGGCTCTCTGTAAGTTCGAGGCCAGCATGGTCTTCATTGTGAGATCCAGGACAGACACCAAAACTACAAGGAGAAATCCTGTCTTGAAAAACCAAAAAAAAAAAAAAAAAAAAAAAAGAGGAAAAAGAAAAAAGATCATAAAACAAGGTAGAATATAGAAGACATACATATTCAGTGCCAGGAAAGAATCTGACCAAAGGTGAACATGTTATTCTGTGTAGAGAAAGACTTGTCAAAGAGAGACATTTGGTCAGCCATCAGTCAGGTCCTGTAGAGCTGGGCCTTTTGGTCCCTGTGATGGCCACTTGAAGACAGTCTTAATTTCCCCTTATGTTGCTTTAA
Organism: Onychomys torridus; assembly: GCF_903995425.1. Taxonomy (NCBI): domain Eukaryota; kingdom Metazoa; phylum Chordata; class Mammalia; order Rodentia; family Cricetidae; genus Onychomys; species Onychomys torridus. The sequence continues at coordinate 874,129 of NC_050464.1, read as the reverse complement.
AAGATTGCCTCTGGCTGCTTCCCTCACCCTTAGATGTTTCTAGTTTACTGAACCTGGGCAAGTAAGTGTTCTCACTAAGCTGTAAGTGAGTGCTTGCTGTCTTTAAGAAGAGGAGCCACCTGCATTCTTGGGACTGAAAACTTGCCTTGTAGTTTATGCTCTTGAGGTTTGGTTGCACCCCAGGCATATTGGCTTTTTATAGGAGAAGTAATTCCTAAATTACTTGGGTTCTTGCACATATTTTCCTTTGTCTCCCTCCTTCATTAATTGCATCCTGTGGCTTCTTCCAAGTGTCCTTTTTCTAGTGGACTCTTAGATGTGCTGTCTCTAGTGTAACATGTCCAAACTCAGTTTCCTTCCTCAGTAACAGGCCCCCAACATCTATTGTCCTGGGTGACTGCTTCCACACTCAGGTGGGATACCAGAGTGACTCTCATCCTGATCCCTCCATTTCTTCCATCTCTCCCAGCAGATAAGTTACCAAACTTTGTGGAGGTTTTAGGAAAGCACTCCCATATGTAAAAAGCAGCCCATACTCTTTCCATGTGTGTCATTTCCAGGTGCCTGTATAATTTGTACATGTTCATGAGTTCGTTCGTTCTTCCTTTCTTCCTTCCTTCCTTCCTTCCTTCCTTCCTTCCTTCCTTCCTTCCTTTCTTTCTTTCTAAGAATTACTATTTTTAACTACATGTAGGTAGGGATGTGTTTGTGTGTGTGTGTGTATCTCTATGTAGTATGTGCATACGAGAAGCAGGTACCTGTGGAGGCCAGAGGTGTTAGATTCAGGGGTTTGTAAAGCCACCTAATGTTGGTGCTGGAAACCGAACTCAGGTCCTCTGAAGAGCAGCAAGTGCTTTTAACCACTGAGCCATCTCTCTGGCCCTCTGTTAATGATCTTTTAGTAATAACAGTTGCATATGCCCCACCTCAGTCTTTTCTTGTTTTTACCTAATACTGGGAACCATTAACTTCTGCCTTTTATTTTGAAAAATGTACCCTGGAGATCTCCCCTTACTTGTATATAAAGTACTTCTCCCCCTCTGGACAACTACAGTGTTCGTTTTTATGCCCTACTTTGTCTAGCTTATCGATTACTTTCAGTTTTTACTGTTATAAAATTGCTATTACTTTGTACAAATGAAGGTTTGTTGGTAGTACAGGTTCCTAGCCATGGAATTGCTGAGCCAGAGTGCAACAGATAAAATTTACATAGTGTCATGTTGTACTTCATAAACTTTGTAGCACTGTTGTATTTGTGAAAATACTTGTTTCTCTGTAGTATATAATCAACCTTTTAGGAACTTTGTCAATCTGACAGATGAAAAACAGTATCTCCTCTATTTTAATTTACATTTTCCTGGAGCATGAACCTGAGCATTGTTTCTTGTGCTTGAGCCATTTTTATTTTTTCTGAGCAGCATGTTTCTCATTTTTCTCTTTCTTTATGTGCATGGCTCTTTTGGACATTTCAGGCCTCCCCCTGTACCTTTGTGTCTGCTGAAAAGAAAAGGTTGCTTGCTCACTGCCCTGCGTTTGTCGTCTTGGGGGCTTCCCTGCTCAGTTTCACTCCGTGTGACGTGGTTCACAGGTGCTTCTGAACACGTATTTGAATAGCTCATTCCTCCAATGCAGAATTCTTACGTGAGCATGGCGCCACGTTTATTCCTTCTGGTTCCTTCTAGCGTCCTTCAGCCCTGCCAACACCGAGCTGCTCTAGCTCCCTCACTGGTAGACCCTGTGCCGGCCGTATCTTCCCAGGTGTCTTTCTGCTGACTTCACGTTGCTCATTTCCGCTTGTGCACATATCTAAAGTTGAGCATATTCCTTAGCATTGACGTCAGATGGTCAGGTTTTGTGATTTAACTCTTCCTTAGGTATGGACAGAGCTGTCTTCTCATGCATTGCTTGTGTCAGCGGGAACTTCCACACTTCATGTTATTAGGATGTTTGTGCTTCTTTGCCCTAGAGTTATTTCGTTATATTTATTATTATTATTATTATTATTATTATTATTATTATTACTGACAATTTTTCCATGGAGCCCTGGGTGGCTTGAGGCTCGATTGATATTTAGACGGACTGGCCTCTAATCTACAGCAGTGCTTCTGCTTCTGTCTCCTGTGGTTGCACACTTCCATCCTACAGCTTGGGTAGCTTTGAGACTGACTGACATTGATAATGATAGTTATGTAGTCATAGTTACTGACAGTTACTGTGTTTGTTTTGGTAGAATTTCCCTCCCTCCCTCCCTCTCTCCTTTTCTTCCTTCCTTCCTTTCTTTTTGAGATAGGTTCTTGCTATGTAGCTCTGGCTTTCCGAAAACTCACTATGTAGAGTAGGCTGGCATTGAACTAACGGAGATCCACCTGCCTCTGCCTTCCAAGTGCTGGAATTAAAGGTGTGCACCACCACTCCCAACCTGTGGTAGAATTTTTCTTCAGGTATTTTTTTACTTGTTAAAAAATTGTTTTGCCACTTTTAATCCCAGCACTCGGGAAGCAGGTGGATCTCTGAGTTCGAAGCCAGCCTGGTCTACAAAGTGAGTTCCAGGACAGCTAGGACTGTTACACAGAGAAACAAAACAAAACAAAAAAACAAAAAATAAACAAAAAATTGTTGTATTGGATGGTGGGTGGTAGTCCACACCTTTAATCCCAGCACTTGGTAGGCCAAGGCAGGTGCATCTCTATGAGTTCAAGGCCAGCCTGGTGTACATAGCGAGTTCCAGAACAGCCAGGGATGTTACACAGAGAGACCCTGTCTCAAAAAAACCAAACAAGGGGTTGGGGATTTAGCTCAGTGGTAGAGTGCAAGGCCCTGGGTTTGGTCCTCAGCTCTGGGGGGAAAAAAAAGACAAAATAACAAAAAACCAAACCAAACCAAAATTGCTGTGTTAACTGTTTTTATCTATCTATCTATCTATCTATTTATTTATTTTGTTCCTGGAACTCACTCTGTAGCACAGGCTGGCCTTGAACTCACAGAGATCTGCCTGCCTCTGCCTCCTGAGAGCTGGGATTAAAGGCGTGCGCCACCACTGCCAGGCGTGTTAACTGTTTTAAATTAATATATTTATTGTGTGTATGAGTATGGCACAGTGCATGTGGAGGTCAGAGGACTACTTTATTTGTAGGAGTCAGCTCTCTACCATGTGGATTCTGGGCACCAACCTATCTTGTTGGCTCCTAATTATTTTTATTGTTGATTTGTAGGATTATTTTGGTGATGGGATTCAAACCCATGGCCAGATGAATGAGAGGCAAGCATTTTGCCAACTGAATTAGAACTTCAGTTCTTCCTTAGTACATTTTGGATGTAAATTCTTTGCCAGATCATTGACTTGAGTGTTCTCTCCCATTTTGTACATTATCTTGTTCCTTTTTTTTTTTTTTTCAAGACAGGGTTTCTTGTGTAGTTTTGGTGCCTATCCTGGATCTTGCTCTGTAGACCAGGCTGGCCTCGAACTCAGAGAGATCCATCTGGCTCTGCCTTCTGAGGGCTGATTGCTGGGAATAAGGCGTGTGCCACCAATGCCTGGCCATAATCTTATTAACATAGATTTTTTTTTTTTTTTTCCTCCCGAGACAGGGTTTCTCTGTGTAGCTTTGAGTCTTTCCTCAAACTCACTCTGTAGTCCAGGCTGGCCTTGAACTCACAGAGATCCTCCCGCCTCTGCCTCCTGAGTGCTAGGATTAAAGGCCTGAGCCACCATCCAGCAACCCTCCCAGCACCCAGGGCCTTGTGCTTGCTAGGCAATCCCCAACCCCAACATAGATTTTGATAAGTTGAAGGTTTTAGTTCATGAGCTATAATCAGTCAATTTTAAAATGTGTTATATGTTTTTAAGTTCTAATAGGCCTTTACCTACCCCCAAACCATGAAACTTTCTATTTTTTTTTTGTTTGTTTGTTTGTCTTTTGTTTTGTTTTGTTTTTTTCAAGACAGGGTTTCTATGTGTAGTCGTGGCTGTCCTGAATCTCGCTCTGTAGCCCAGGCTGGCCTTGAATTTGCAGAGATCCACCTGCCTCTGCCTCCTGAGTGCTGGGATTAAAGGCATGTGTCACACTACTTTTTTTGTGTAGAAGATTTTTAGTTGTGTTTCCTTTACTATACCAAGTAAGTAAGATAATCAGCAGTAAAGAATTGGGTTGCATTTGATTATACCTCAATACAAGTAAAAAGAATTATTAATGAATTCGTGAACTTGATGTTATATTTATGTCCTTTCTTCAGCTGCTGTCTGTGTACTTGGAGGTTCCACTCTGTGATCTGGTAGCCATTGCTGGTGGATGGCGGTGGTGGGTGGGGTGTGGCTGGAGAGTGAGGGGGGTGGGAAGGATCTGGAGTCCCATGGCTGGGCCCCTTTTGAGGGACTACCCAGTGACTTGAAGACCTCCTGATGGGCGGCACCTTTGAAAGGTTCCACTAACACTTGGGGATCCATAGGCCTTCGGACACCACTCAAGATCCAGAATGCAGTCTTTCCATACAGAGATTTGGTCCATTTCAAACTGGGGGGGGGGGGGTAGGGAGGGAGGGAGGAAGGAACTAGGGGGTTAAGATTCATTAAAAGAAAAGCAGCAAAGCTTCTTCATTCCAGCACCATTGTTAGCTTCCCTGAACCGAGTTGGTCGCCTTTGTACCCTTCCCTTCAATATTTGAACCTTGTATATGTTTCTTTGTGGTCTCTCTATTTGAATTTTATTTTATTTTGTCCCATGAAGGAATCAGATTATCTGGATTACTGTGGCATTATATAGAGAGGTTTGTTTTGAGAGAGGGTTGCTTTATGTAGCCCTGGATGGCCTGGAACTTGCTATGTGGACCAGGCTATCCTCAAACCTGGAGGTACTCCTGTCTCTAGTTCCAAATTGATAGGTGGCTAGCTCTGTAGTGAGCTTTATTTGGGTGAAGGTGGGGAAAGGCCCAACAGTTAGGGGTGCTTATTGCTATTTTAGATGGCTAGAGTGTGGTTCCCAGCACTCCTATCAGGCGGCTCACTACTGTCTTGTAACTCCAGCTCCGGCACTTGCATGCTTGTGAGCTTGTTCTTTCTTCTTCCCTCTCCTGCTCTGTGACACACACACACACACACACACACACTCCACAAACCACACAAATAATATAAATCATATAACATGAATCTTCGTAACATTTTATCACCACTCTAGTTTTCTTGTGTTTCAGTATATATTCTAAAGTCAGTTTTGTCAGTTTCTAACAAAGTCAGTCTTTGGGGACACTGATTGTGATTGTGTTGATCAGTAGATATAGGTATAACTGCCTTCCTTCCTAACATCACTGAATTTGGTAGCCAGCCTCTTTCATGGTCCTAGTAATCCCTGCCTCCTGGTAATTTGCACTCTTTTGTAGCCACCTTGTACACAGCACCAGCATTGGTTTGTGTAGCAAGAAAGTGCTATTCCTGGTAACAGATTATAAAAGACATCATGACTTGTGTATCGGTGGTCATTCCAAGGAAAGCCAGTTGCTACTAATTAGAAATGTTTGAGATTTTCCTTTGCTTGTTTCCTAGCAGGTTATACTGCTGCTGTTTCATATATGCTTAGAGAGGACAGGAGACTCCTCCAGTTTTCCATTGACTACAGACCTAGCTAACTTAGTTTGGCTGCATCTTCATGAGAGAATGGAGTCATTGGGGAGCTAACCCTGGGCCTTTGCACATGCTAGGCAAAGCACTCGCCACTGAGCTGCATGCCTAGCCCATTGGTGGACTCCTCCCCTCGGTCTCCTTTCCTATTTTCTTCAAGACAGTGTCTCAGGTGGCGTGGGTGGCCATGAACTCAAAGTGGTCTTCACCTGCTTCTGCCTCCTGAGTGCTGTCCACACCTTCCTCGGTGGCTTTCTAAGCTCTGCCCTGTAACTTTGTAGTGGTGCTTCAGGAAGTCCCTGCTCACTGTTAACTCTTCCCTCAGCTGGATTACTGCCTGTCAAAGACCCTCACAGTGGGATTGTGGTCAGCCTTCGTGCCATTTACATGTTACTTTCTTTAAATAGTTATCCTTTAAAGAATTTAAGAGAGATTTAAAGACTTGTGTGTTTTTTTAAATTTTTTTTTTTAGACAGGGTTTCTCTGTGTAGTTTTGGTGCCTGTGCTGGATCTCACTCTGTAGACCTCTGTGAGTCTTCGAACTCACAGAGATCCGCCTGGTTCTGCCTCCCGAGTGCTGGGATTAAAGCACTGCCCGGCTGACCATGGCAACTCTTATAAAAGAAATGGGGGGGGTTGGGGGTTTAGCTCAGTGGTAGAATGCTTGAGGCCCTGGGTTCGGTCCTTAGCTCAGGGAAAAAAAAGCGAAATGGGGTGGCCTATAGTTTCAGAGGTTTAATCTGTTGTCACTATGGTGGGACATGGCAGCAGGCAGGCAGAAATGGTGCTGGGGAAGGAGCTGAGAGTCCTACATCTTGATTGGGGAAGCAACAGGAAGTCAACTGAGCGTAACACTGAAGCTTGAGCAAAGAAAACCTCAAAGTCTGCTCCTACAGTGACACACTTCCAGTAAGGCCACACCTACTCCAACAAAGATAACTCCTAATAGTGCCACTTCCTAGGAGCTTATGGGGACCAATTACATTTAGTCTACCACATTTATTTGTTTCAGTGTGCACATGCACACGCACACTGGCATCAATGTGAGAGTCAGAGGACAACTTGTGGGAGTTCTTTTTCTTCTACCAAGTGGTTTCTGGATTTATTAAGCCAAGTAACCAAAGCCTAACGTCCTAGGATTTCTGTACACCCTTATTAAAATACAGTGCCACAAATCAACACAGGTCAGCCATTAGGCATAGTTATAACTATATTCAAAAAAGACAGACAGACAGATAGATTTGTGTGTGTGTGTGTGTGTGTGTGTGTGTGTGTGTGTGTGTGTGTGTGTATTCCATGCCTGTTGGGCTATCCCATTGGTGAAGAAGGTACATTTAAAAATTGGAACTTGTTCTTCTAAGAAATAAATACCTTTGAACCGTAAATGTTGGTTTGTCTGTTGTCTTTAAACTTAAGTCCTCAGATAGTTTTGCTGATAAAAGGGAATGAGCACATGACCAAGGTTATGTAGGCATGAGGCATAGCAGCTGGAGATAGACAGTGTATATGCTATATAAAGTAGCCTAACTCACAGCTATATTCTCTTCTTTGTCAGTTTGAGTTTGGTCAGAGAAGGAAATTGTTGTGATTATGTGAGGGATTTATTTATTTACCTTTATTAGATATAAGAATTAATTCTCTCTGCTTAGTCTGCTGGTGCTTGAAGTGTGTAGGACTGGCATTTTGGAAGGGAATGTAGACATGAAACTGAGGAGAGCTAACTGGAATCTGCATGGTGGACTTGGAGGACTTGGAAGTCATGGAAATGGACTGAGCTAATAGCCCAAACCTGTACCTTTGAGATTTGAACCCATAATAGGTAGAACACATTTTGCTTTGAAGGTGGATACAGATGTCTCAGTACTGTTTGAGGGAACCAAAGGAGATCTGACAGAAGCTAAAAGACCTGTGGGCCCAGTTACTATCCCCAGCCTCTGAAGGTGAGCCAGGCAAACCAGAGACCTAGGTGGTGACAGTTTCTGACCTTTTTGTTACCTTCTGAACAGAAGCATGGTTACTTCTTCACTTTCTGTCTCAGGAATGTCTTAGAGGCCATCCTTAACCCATGGCCATGCAGAGAAAAGAATTTGGAGAAATGTAGATACAATCTAAAGGCATTGATATTGTCATTTTTAATCACACCTTTGCTGTGCATTATAGAGATGTTTGTTCAGATAGCACACAAGCGTAAAGTCATGTTCTCCAGTTTTAAAATAGTTTCTCTTTACGTAAGTCACAATACTCATTGTTTTGTAACTTAAATATCGTACCATGAGGTTAGCTGTTAGTAGGTGGATATATAGAAAGGGAGATAAAACTGTAATTTGGTTAATATATATGCATACTTTTGTATTAAACTAAAGCAGAAATGCTCAGTTATTTTTGCAGCTGGTTATGTGGTTATTGCCATCTATAATTACCTCCTTCCACTGTCATCCCCCAATCCCTCTGTCTTTGGCAGGTATTCCAGCTGTTTGTGGTTTCTCGTGTGGTGAGGTGACTCAAACGTATTCTTTTTTTGTTTGTTTGTTTGTTTGTTTGTTTGTTTTTTGAGACAGCGTTTCTCTGTGTAGCTTTGCGCCTTTCCTGGAACTCACTTGGTAGCCCAGTCTGGCCTCGAACTCACAGAGATCCGCCTAGCTCTGCCTCCCAAGTGCTGGGATTAAAGGTGTGCGCCACCACCGCCCGGCTCAAACGTATTCTTGAAGGGTCTGGGCAATTAGCAGTTCTCCTGGACTGTCTCACTGACTTTAATGACAGGACACGGAAATGTCAGTGCATCCTGGAGGAGCTTTTGCAGGCCAGACAGTTTTGTCAGCTGTCTTGTGCAGTGGCAAGCCAGTCACTCTAGTTAGTTGGTTGATTCAAGACAAGATGGTGGTGGCAGTCTCAGTTTACAGTTTAGTGACACTATTTATTGCAGCATCCCTTCCTTAGGAGCCAAGAGAACACCCTCCTGAATGCTCTCCTCCACCCCATACCGGGCATGCTAGGCAAGAGTTCCCACAGAGCCATGGCCCCAGCTGTGATTAGGATCTAGATTAACGGGAGGCTTAACTTGTGAGAACAGGAAGGAAATAAAGGTGGAAGAAATAGTAACATCTAATGCAGGTAGGAGTAAGCTGATACGGGGCTGGGGATTTAGCCCAGTGGTAGAGCGCTTGCCTAGCAAGCTCAAGGCCCTGGGTTCGATCCTCAGCTCTGGAAAAACAATAGAAGCTGATAAAGGAGAAGAAATGATGAAGCTAGAAATGGTTTTCTGTAGTACTGCCCTAGAGGAAGACGGGGTTGTGAATGCAAGGGTCGGTTGTATTTGAAAGTGCTGACCCTTGAGACATGTGTGATCATAGACTACATACAGACTTTGATAGGTGATGTCATCTATAGCTCTCAGTGACTTAGGAAGCAAAGCTGGCCGATGGAATAAGAATGAAAGCCTACAGGAGCGGTGCATGCCTGAAATAAACAAGCAGATCATGAGTGAACTAACCAATGCAAACTAATAGCCATTCTCAAATTAACTGTACCGAATGCAGCAGTGTTTACTCACATTGTTAGCCCTGAAAAGCACAGACTAAATTAGTGCACAGGTATAGCTGTTAGCAATTAAGCTCTTATTCTAGGGAAATCTGGTAGACATTTTGATTTTGGGGGGGAGGTTTGTTTGCTTAAGGCAGACGATCACATTAGAGTTTTTACAAGTTAATTTTAAATTAATGTGAAATGCTTAGGATCTTTTTTCAGAAAGGAAAACACTACTGCAGCACTCACTTTTGCTTTGAGGAAGGGCAGTTTCTTGCCCAGATGGCTAGCTTTGCCACAATGAAAGTCAAGACCACATGGAGGTTATTCTATGCCCATCATCCTCTTATGAAGTATTAGCCATCTTAAATGCCATATTCTCTAGGTCTCTGAAGCATTTGAGGATCATCTATTTATCTAAAATATATCTGTTTAGCCTTGAAAACAAACCTAACATGACTACAAGTTTGATTGTTATAGATGACTATTAACCTGCATTTTTAATTATCCTAAACAGTGGTGGTGCACACCTTTAGTCCCAGATCTCAGTGAGTTTGAGGCCAGCCTGGTCTACAAAGTGAGTCCAGGACAGGCTCCAAAGCTACAGAGAAACCCTGTCTCGAAAAACAAAAGACAAACAAAAAAGAAATAATAACTTTAAAGGACTAGAACTTTATATTACATATTAAAATTAGCTGCATAGGTACAATACCTTAAACAAGAATAGAAACATATATACAGTATAATAAAAATAACCTTAAATTTCTGTCAGTATACAAAAATCCACACCAGTGTAAAATATTTGAGATGAATGGTTGTCTTTTTATCCTGTATTCCTCTATCCTCCAAACGAAGACAAACTTTTTTTTGTTTGTTTTGTTTTTTTGAGACAGGGTTTCTCTGTGTAGCTTTGCTCCTTTCCTGGAACTCGCTTTCCTCGAACTCACAGAGATCCGCCTGGCTCTGCCTCCCGAGTGCTGGGATTAAAGGCGTGTGCCATCATCGCCCGGCAAACTTTTTTCTTAAAATTTTTTAAAAATTTATTTTGCATACCAACCGGTCTCCCCTTCCCCTCCTTCTGTTCCTTCCACCTCCTTTCTACCCTCCATCTACTCCTGAGAATGGATCAGGATATCCATAGGAGTCAACAACATGTGGCATATCAAGTTGGGGCAGGACGAAGCTCCTCCCCAATGCATCAAGGCTGAGCCTGGCATCCCATCATAGGGAATAGATTTCATAAAGCTAGCTCATGTGCCAGGGACAGGTCCTGATCTCACTGCTAGGGGCTCTACAAACAGACCAAGCTACACAGCTGGAAGACAAACATTTATAACTGACCAACTGACCAAAAACCACCCTTCCCCCTCTTGGGAATGCGGGCGTTGTGTCCTCTAGACTGCTTCCTGCTGTCTGGGGGCGACAGCACCCCGGGGGACCCTGAGAAGACTAGCGATAGCATTTGTTGTCCAGTCCCCGTGCAGTGGGGAAGTGCAAGGCTTGTCTGAAGTCCTGGCCAGAGCAGTCTGTGAGGCTGGGCCATGTCAGCCAGCAGCACTGTAGTTGTTCTGAATGTAGAACTCTGAGGAGACTGCAGCAGAGGCACTCTGAGAGGCTAGATCACCTGGGCCACCCGTTTTCATTGGTGTCTGGTCCCCTTGCTCTGAACTTTCAAAGGTAATATACGTATCTGCATTAACAAAATATGGACTGTGTGTTGTATACAAGCCAGCCAAAGATGATTTTTTGTTTGTTTGTTTGAGCAGGTAAAAGATATCTGTGGACTTTATAAGTTTGTTTGGACGGTGTAACCAAACCTCTATCCATGCCATATAAAAGGATGGCATGTAATAATAAGTTATGAGGACTCTGTAACCAACAAGATTTATGTCTCATCTATTCTCAGCTGTTCTCATGTCAAGAGATCCGCATATATGTTACATGTCTTGCAGTTTTTCTAGGTTTATTTCTTTATGTCTGTAGCCAAGATTTTCAGGGGGTCTCCCCCAGTCAAATCTGGTCTCTATTAATTTTGAAGGAATCCACAGCCTTGCATTTCTTGTGGAAATAAAAGCATAATCTCTCCCTCAATTCAGTACATTTTCTGAATTCCATTTTAAAGTTAAGATTCTTCTTTTGAGAATTCTGTTTAGCTCTTTAGCCCATTAAAAAAATTATTTATTAAAATTTTTTCTATTTTACATACCAACCCCAGTTCCCCCTCCCTCCCCTTCTCCCGCCTCCTCACCTCCCTCCCATTCTACCCCCATCCACTCCTCAGAGTGGGTAAGGCCTCCCATGGTAGTCAACAAAGTCGGCATACCAAGTTGAAGGAGAGCCTAGCCCCTCCCCATTGTATCAAGGCTGAGCAAGGCATCCCACCACAGGGAATGGGCTCCAAAAAGCCAGTTCATGCACCTGGGATAAGTCCTGGTCCTGCTGCCAGGGACCCCACAAACAGATGAAGCCACACAACTGTCACCCACATTCAGCGGGCCTAGTTCAGTCCCATGCAGGTTCCCGAGCTGTCAGTCCAGAGTCAGTGAGCTCCAACTAGTACTGGTCAGCTGTCCCTGTGGTTTCCCCATCATGATCTTGACCCCCTCTTCTTCTTCTTCTCCTCCTCCTCCTCCTCCTCCTCCTCCTCCTCCTCCTCCTCCTCCTTCTCTTCCTTAATGCCGAATGCCGTTTATTGAAGGAGGGAGGTCTTAAATACAGGCTTACAGCACAATGTTAGCCCATTTTTAAAAATTGGATTGTTCAGTATTTTGATGTCTAGTTTCTTGGGTTCTTTATCTATTTTGGAAAGCAGTCCTCTGTCAGATGTGGGGTTGGTGAAGACCTTTTCCCATTCTGTAGGCTGTCTTTTTGTCTTATTGATCGTGTCCTTTGCCCTACAAAAGCTTCTCAGTTTCAAGAGGTCCCATTTATTAATTGTTGCTCTCAGTGTCTGTGCTACTGGTGTTAATATTTAGGAAGTGGTCTCCTGTGCCACTGCGTTCAAGAGTACTTCATACTTTCTCTTCTGTCAAGTTCAGTGTAACTGGATTTATGTTGAGGTCTTTGATCCACTTGGACTTGAGTTTTGTGCATGGTGACAGATATGGATCTATTTGTAATCTTCTGCATGTTGACATCCAGTTATGCCAGCACCATTTGTTGAAGATGCTTTCTTTTTTCCATTGTATAGTTTTGGCTTCTTTGTCAAAAATCAGGTATTCATATGTGTGTGGATTAATGTCAGGGTCTTCAATTCAATTCCATTGGTCTGTATGTTGGTTTTTATGACAGTACCAGGCTGTTTTTATTACTATAGCTCTATAGTTGAGCTTGAGGTCAGGGATGGTGATGCCTCCAGAGGTTGCTTTATTATATAGGATGCTTTTAGCTATCCTGGGCTTTTTTGTTTTTCCAAATGAAGTTGAGTATAATTCTTTCTAGGTCTGTGAAGCATTGTGTTGGGATTTTGATGGGGATTGCATTGAATCTGTAGATTGCTTTAGGTAAGATTGTCATTTTCACTATGTTAATCCTGCCTATCCATGAGCATGGGAGATCCTTCCATTTTCTGATATCTTCAATTTTTTTCTTTAGAGACTTAAAGTTCTTATCATACAGGTCCTTCACTTGTTTAGTTAGTGTTATCCCAAGGTATTTTATATTGTTTGTGGCTGTTGTAAAGGGTAATGTTTCTCTGACTTCTTTCTCAGCCCTTTTATCATTTGTAGTATAGGAGGGCTACTGATTTTTTTGAGTTGATCTTGTATCCTGCCACTTTACTGAAGGAGTTTATCCGCTGTAGGAGTTCCCTGGTCGAATTTTTGGGGCCACTTATGTATACTATCATATCATCTGCAAATAGTGAAAGTTTGACTTCTTCCTTTCCAATTTGTATCCCTTGATCTCCTTTTGTTGTTATTGCTCTAGCCTGAACTTCAAGTACAATATTGATTAAATATGGGGAGAGTGGACAGTGTTGTCTTGTTCCTGATTTTAGTGGAATCACTTTGAGTTTCTCTCCGTTTAATTTGGTGGTGGCTGTTGGCTTGCTATAAATTGCCTTTATTATGTTTAGGTATGTTCCTTGTATTCCTGATCTCTCTAAGACCTTTATCATGAAAGAGTGTTGGATTTTGTCAGTCTTTTTCAGCATCTAATGAGATGATCATGTGGTTTTTTTCTTTCTGTTTGTTTATATGGTGTATTACATTGACAGATTTTCATATGTTGAACCATCCCTGCATCCCTGGGATGAAACCTACTTGGTCATGGTGGAAATTTTTTTTGATGTTTACTTGGATTCAGTTTGCCAATATTTTGTTGAGTATTTTTGCATCAATGTTCATGAGGGAGATTGGTCTGTAATTCACTTTCTTTGTTGCATCTTTGTGTGGTTTGGGTATCAGGGTAACTGCAGCCTCATAAAAAGAGTTTGGTAATGTTTATTTTGTTTCTATTGTGTGGAACCATTTGAAGAGTATTGGAATTAGCTCTTTGAAAATCTGGTAGAATTCTGCACTGAAACCAACTGGTCCTGGGCTTTTTTTGGTTGGGAGCTTTCAATAACTTCCTATTTCTTTGGGGGTTATTGGTCTATTTAAATAGTTATCTGGTCTTGGTTTAACTTTGATATGTGGTATCTACCAGAAAATTGTCCATTTCTTTCATATTTTCCAATTTTGTGGAGTTGTAGCATAAATTGTTAGAAGTTCTTATTAATAAAATCAAACCCGAGGCCAGTTATTGGGGTGAATGCTGGAAGACCAGAGAAGCAGAACAAGCCACAGCTTCCTCACCTTGCCCGTTCCTCAGCTGGTCTTGTTTCCTCAGACTGCAAGCTTCTGAGTCCTCATCCAAATGAATCTTAGCTGAACTGTGCTGCTCCAAAGCCTGAAAGCTTAACCAGCCAAATGCTTAACTAGCTCTGGATTTTACGCCTTATATATCTTTCTATTTCTGCCATCACTACCTGGGATTAAAGGCGTGTGTCACCGTGCCTGGCTGTTTCCTATGTGGCCTTGAACTCACAGAGATCCACCTGGCTCTGCCTCCAAGTGCTGGGATTAAAGGCGAACACAATACCACACGGAGTAAAGGTTTTTGAAATATGACCTGATGATTCTCTGGATTTTCTTGTCGTTAAGTCTCCCTTTTCGTTTCTGATTTTGTTAATTTGGGTGCTCTCTCTTTGCCTTTTGGTTAATTTGGCTAGGGGTTTGTCTGTCTTGTTGATTTTTTTTTTCAAAGAACCAAATCTTCTGTTTCATTGAATTTCTTTCTTTCTTTCTTTCTTTCTTTCTTTCTTTCTTTCTTCTCTTGGTTTCTATTCTATTTCTTTCAGCCCTCGATTTGATTATTTCCTGGCGTCTATTCCTCCTGGGTGAGTTTGTTTCTTTTGTTCTAGAGCTTTCAGGTGTGAAGTTAAGTCATTGGTATGAGATTTCTCCATCTTCTTTATGTGTGCATTTAGTGCTATGAATTTTCCTCTTAGCACTGCTTTCATAGTGTCCCATAAGTTTGGGTATGTTGTACATATTTGTTTTCATTGACTTCTAGGAAATGTTTAATTTCTTTCTTTACTTCTTCCTTGACCCATTGGTGCTTCAAGTGGGCATTGTTCAGTTTTCATGAGATTGTAGGCTTCCTATAGTTTTTGTTGTTGTTGAAATCTAACTTTAAGGCATGGTGGTCTGATAACATACAGGAGGCTATTTCAGTGTTTTTGTATCTGTTGAGATTTGCTTTGTGACCTGAGCATGTGGTCAATTTTTTGAGACAGTTCCGTGGGGTGCTGAGAAGAAGGTGCATTCTTTTGTGTTAGGTGGAATTTCTGTAGATATCTACTAAGTCCATTTGAGTTGTAACATCTGTTAGGACCTTTATTTCTTTGTTAAGTTTCAGTCTGGTAGACCTGTCCTTTGGTGAGAGTGGTGTGTTGAAATCTCCCACTATAAGTGTGTGGGGATTGATGTGCAATTTAAGCTTTAGCAATGTCTCTTTTATAAACGTGGGTGCCTTTGTATTTGGGGGATAAATGTTCAGAATCGAGACTTCAATCTTGGTGGATTTTCCAGTGATAAATATGTAATGTCCTTCCCAATCTCTTTCGATTGATTTCAGTTTGAAGTCTATTTTATTAGATATTAGGATAGCTACACCACCTTGCTTCTTAAGTCTTTTCCCAGCCTTTTACTCTGAGATAGTGTCTGTCTTTGAAGTTTAGGTGTGTTTCTTATATGCAGCATAAGAATGGATCCTGTTTTCTTATCCATTCTGTTAGCTTGTGTCTTTTTATAGGTGAGTTGAGACCATTGATATTGATGGATATTAATGACCAGTGATTGTTAATTCCTGTTATTTTTGTGGTAGTGTTGTGTTTCCTTCTTTGCTGTTTCTTGGTGTGGGATTATCTATTGCCTGAGTTTTCATGGGTGTGTTTAACTTCCTTAGGTTGGGTTTTTTTCCTTCTAGTGCTTTCTGTAGGGCTGGATTTGTGGATAGGTATTGTTTAAATCTGGTTTTATCATGGAATATTTTGTTTACTCCATCTATGGTGATTGAGAGTTTTGCTGGGTATAATAGTCTGGGTTGGCATCTGTGGTCTCTTAGTGTTGGCATAACATTTGTCCAGGACCTTCTAGCTTTCATAGTCTCTATTGAGAAGTCTGGTGTTCTTCTGATGGGTTTACCTTTATATGTTACTTGGTCTTTTTCCTTTGTGGCTCTTAATATTTTTTCTTTGTTCTGTATGTTTAGTGTTTTGATTATTATGTGGTGAGGGGACTTCTTTTTTTGGGATCTTGCCCATTTGGTGTTCTGTAAGCTTCTTGTATCTTCATAGGTATTTCTTTCTTTAGGTTAGGAAAGTTTTCTTCTATGATTTTGTTGAATATATTTTCTGTGCCTTTGCATTGGTATTCTCCTTCTTCTATTCTTATTCTTAGGTTTGGTCTTTTCATGGTGTCCCAAATTTCTTGAACATTTTGTGTTATGACATTTTTGGCTTTAGTGTTTTCTTTGATGAATCTATTTTCTCTATTGTGTCTTCAACATCAGAGATTCTCTGTTCTATCTCTTGCATTGGGTTGGTTATGCTTGCATCTGTAGTTCCTGATCGTTTAGTTTGAATTTCTATTTCAGGCATTCCCTCAGTTTGTGTCTTCTTTATTGTCTCAATTTCAATGTTCAAATCTTGAACTGTTTCCTTCATCTGTTTAATTACTTTTTCTTGGCTTTCTTTGATTTCTTCTAATTTTTTTTTGTTTTTTCTTCCATTTCTTAAGGGAATTTTTTATTTCCTCTTTAAGGGAGTTTTTCATTTCTTCCTTAAGGACCTCTATCACCTTTTTTTCTAATTTTTTTTTTTTTTTCTTTTTTAATTTTGAGACAGGATTTCTCTGTGTAGCTTTGTGCCTTTCCTGGAACTCACTCTGTAGCCCAGGCTGGTCTCGAACTCACAGAGATCTGCCTGCCTCTGCCTCCCGAGTTCTGGGATTAAAGGCGTGTGCCACCACTGCCTGGCTCTGTCATGTTAAAGTCATTTTTAGGATTGATTTCTTCTGCTTCTTCTGCCTTGGTATGTTGAGGTCTTGCAGGTGTAGAGTCCCTAGGTTCTGATGGTGTCATATAGGTCTTTACGTTGTTGCCTGTATTTTTGCACTGGTGTCAGTGCAGGCAGTGTCTGTGTCTGAAGGTGCCTCTCTTGTTCTAATTGATAGTCTTCGTCCACTAAGAGTTCTTGGTTGAATCGGTGCTATTGTGCTCTGTTTCTCCAGTGCAGCTTAGTCCAATCAGTGTTAGTGGGTTCTGTCTCAGGGAGCAGTTGTTCCCAATTGGTGTAGGGTAGGCTTATGGCTCCAGTGGTTGTTAGGTTCACAGGGGCTGGTTTTTTTTTTTTTTTTTTTTTTTTGTGTGTGTGTGTGTGTGTGTGTGTGTGTGTGTGTGTGTGAGCAGGGAAAGGTAGCTATCTGGTTCCTGGGGCTCTGATGGCTGGGGCCTAGGGGCTAGAGACTTGGTTTGCAAGACTGGAGATGGGGCGTTAACTGTTGCCAGTTGGTGTAGGGTGGGCTTATGATTCTGGTGATCTGGTTCAGGGACTGGCGTTCTCAGGTTGCATTTTGCTCCCTCATCAACTCCTCAGCTGATCTTGTTTCATCAGACCACAAGTTGTAGGTTTCTGAAACTTCTTCTGAATGGATCTCAGCTGAGCATTTTTGTTTGTTTGTTTTTGAGACAGGGTTTCTCTGTGTAGTTTTGGTGCCTGGATCTTACTCTGTAGCCCAGGCTGGCCTCAGACTTGCAGAGATCCACCTAGCTCTGCCTCTGGAGTGCTGGTATTAAAAGCATGTGTCGTGTCATCGTGCCCCCCCTCCCCTGGTCCTCCCACTCCCTGGCACAGTAGTACCTCTTAAAGGAGCTGTGTCTGGTTATTGTTTTGTTTTGTTTGTTTTTTTCTTTTCTTTTCTTTTTCAGCTTTCTTAGGCTCTATGTAGAAACTCAATTTGGGCCCCAGCTTGGGTGCCATTTGTAGTTGGCATTTTCTTTGGGCTGTCAACCAGCTCCCAAATATGGAGACTTATTAGTTATGAATGCTTGACCTTAGCTTAGGCTTGTCTCACTAGCTCTTATTTATTTATTTATTTGTTTGTTTGTTTGTTTGTTTTGGTTTTTTGAGACAGGGTTTCTCTGTAGCTTTGGAGCCTGTCCTGGACTAGCTCTGTAGCCCAGGCTGGCCTCGAACTCACAGGGATCCACCTGCCTCTGCCTCCCGAGTGCTGGGATTACAGGCGTGCACTACCACCGCCTGGCTCACTAGCTCTTTTTCATTTTATTCATAATTATTCATTATGAATGTCCTACTTTCCTGCTTCCTCCGTGTTTGGCTGGCTGGCCTCTAGTGTCTTCCTGTCGTCTCCTTTTCTTTCTATCCTGTGCCTAAATTCCTCCTTCTGTTTACTCTGCCTGCCTGGAAGCCCTGCCTATACTTCCTTCCTTGCTATTGGCCATCCAGCTTTTTATTAGATCAATCATGTGCCTTAAGCAGGCAAGGTAAAACAGTAACACAGCTTTATATAATTAAACAAATTCAACACGTCTTTACATAGTTAAACAAATATTCCTCAACATAAACAAATGCAACACATTTTTACATAGTTAAATATTTCACAACATAAGCAAATGCAACACATCTTTACATAGTTAAACAAATATTCTATATCAACATGGGAAGCATCATTTATTATAAGTGTAATAAGAAGCACTCATGTGCTGAGCAGTGGTGGCGCATGCCTTTAATTCTGGCACTCAGGAGGAAGAGCCAGGTGGATCTCCTGTGAGTTCAAGGCCAGCCTGGTCTACATAGTGAACTCCAGGACAGGCACCAAAACTACACAGAGAAACCTGTCTCGAAAAATAAAAAACCAAAAAACCAAAACAACAACAACAAAAAAGAATTACTCATGTATTTTTTATTGATGACTAAATTCTTACAGTAATCCTGTAAATACTTTCATTATTTCTTTATATTTGAGGAGACGGTGCCTAAGTTAATAAAGCAGTGGTTCTCAACCTTCTTAATGCTGTGACCCCTAACCATAAAATTATTTTGATGTTTCTTAATGACTAAAGAATCGTGATGTAAATAAGTGATATGCAACCTCTGTGAAAGGGTTATTTGACCTCCAAAGGGGTTGTAACATACAGGTAGAGAATCACTATACTAAATTGTTAGCTTAACATTTTTTTCTTCTAGTTAATGTAAACTCTACATTTGAAATAAGTTGCGAGAGCGCGCGCGCGCGCACACACACACACACACACACACACACACACACACACCCCTACCCCTAACGACACCTTTAAATACAGTGTTCTTCTCCCCCTCCCCACAAGACAAGGTCTCTCTGTGTAGTCTTGGCTGTCCTGGAACTCACTATGTAGACCAGGCTGGCCTTGAACTCACAGAGATCCTCCTGAGTCCTGAGATTTACAGTCATGTGCCACAATGCCTGGCCCAAAGTTCTTGTACAGTTGTTAAATACATGGGCTCTGGAACTATAATGAATAATTATGAATATAATGAAAAAGAGCTAGTGAGCCAAGTCTTGTCCTGTCTTTAGTAGCTTCTTAGCTTAGGACAAACAGCAAATCACTGTCTAGGAAAGAGGGTGATTAGTGGACTAGTGTATATTAAATGTTTAGAATTGTGAGCTGGGACTAAGTGCTCAGTATGTTATTTCTCCTTTAGTCACACTATATTGCCTTTATCTAAACTTTTTTTTTGTTTGGTTTTTCAAGACAGGGTTTCTCTGTGTATAGTCCTGGCTGTCATGGAATTAGCTCTGTATACAAGATTGGCACTGAATCCAGAGATCCTCCTGCCTCTATCTTCCCAGTGCTGGGATTAAAGGCGTGCACCATCACCTGGCTTATCTAAATCTTTTAAAATCTTCCTTATTGAAAAGTTTAAGTGAACCCAAAATTGTTACCCTTTTAGTGCCATCTAAGTTTTTAATGAGTAGTAGTTTAAAACTTTTTTTAAGTAGTAGCTTTTTAATTAAATCTTTATTAAGTTGTAGTTTTAAAAAATAGTAAAAAAAAAAAAAAATAATGATTAAATTCCCTAATGTAATAATGTTTTATTTTACTAATGTGACATTGCGACATCAGGGCATTTGGGCTTGAGAATGATCGCATAGTATTTTCTCTTTTCCCTTCCCTTCCTGCACTCTCCGAGGAGCACCCTTGGGTCCCAGTGGTGTTTGCTCCTGAGTCAGCACCTGGAGTTTGCACTCCTGACTTACACTTAGTTTTCTTCTCTTTCTATGCCAGAAACCATCTCTTCCTCTTTAGGCTTGCTGCTCTTGGTTTAGTCCAAGTCTTTATCTTTTTTTAATAAAATATTTTCATTATTAAATTACTTTAGCAGCTTAATTAATTTGTACTTTTTATTTATTGCTGTGGATATCGCTCTGTGTAAATAAAGTTCTGATTGGCCAGTGGCCAGGCAGGAAGGATAGGCGGGACAAGAGAGAAGAGAATTCTGGGAAGTAAAAGGCTGGAGAGAGACACCGCCAGCCGCCGCCATAAAAAGAAACATGTAAAGAAACTGGTAAGCCACAAGCCATGTGACAAAGTATAGACTAACAAAAATGGGTTAATTTAAGATAAAAAAAGTAGATAACAAAAAGTCTGCCACGGCCATACAGTTTCTAAACAATGTAAGTTTCTGTGTGCTTTCTTGGTTGGGTCTGAGCTACTGTGGGACTGGCGGGTAAGAGAGATTTGTCCTGACTGGGCCAGGCAAGAAAACTCTAACTACAATTTATGACTAAATTCTTAAATAATCCTGTAATACTTTCATTATTTCCTTATATTTGAGGAGACAGGGTGCCTGAGATACTAAAGCAGTGGTTCTCAACCTTCCTAATGCTGTGACCCCTTAATACAGTTCTTCATGTTGTGGTGACCCCTAACCACAAAATTACTTTAGTAGCTTCCTAACTAGCCTTCCCCTCCCCCATCTGTGTATTATTTTTTGGCAGTGCTAAGAATCAAGCCTAGGGTTTTATACTTCCCTGACTCTGCATGGATTTTTAAAAACAGCTTTATTTAGTTTATGACTCACTTGCCATATAATACACTGAAGTGTACATTCAGTGGTTTAGATTTTCCTGCCTCTGCCTCCTTAGTACCAGGACTTTTGCACATCTCATAAAGATTTATTTATTTTCTAAGATTGGTTATGTATGTATGTATGTATGTATGTATGCATGCATGCATGCATGCATGCCTGCAGGCCAGAAGAGGGAGCCAGATCTCATTATAGATGGTTTTGATCCACCATATGGTTGTTGGGAATTGAATTCAGGACCTCTGGAAGAGCAGCCAACTCTTTTAACCTCTGAGCCATCTCTCCAGCCCGTAAAGATATATTTATCTATGTGGTTGTGAACTGTGTGCGAGGTGCCCATGGAGGGCCAGCTTGAAGGTATTCCAATCCCAGGAACTGGAGTTAAGGCAGTTTGTAACAAGCCAATATAGATGCTAGGGAAACTATGACCAATTTTTGGAAGGGCTGCAAGTGGCTCTTAATCTTAACTGCTGAGCCATCTCTCCAGCTCGTGCTCTTCCTTTTTAAAAGTTAAGGTTGTCTCTTTAGTCTTGTAAATGCAAGAGTTCTTTTGTACATTTCTAGGGACAGGGAAGTTCCTTATTGGGCAAGGAGTTGTTATAAAATTTCCTAACATTAGGTATGTCGTGTGTGTGTGTGTGTCGTGTGTGTGTGTGTGTGTGTGGTTTTTCGAGACAGGAGTTTCTCTGTGTTAGTCTTGGCTGTCTTGGACTCCACTCTGTTTGACCAGACTGCCTTGAACTCACGAGGATATTCACCTAAGTATTAAAAAATCTCGGGCTGGAGAGATGGCTCAGCGGTTAAGAGCACCGACTGCTCTTCCAGAGGTCCTGAGTTCAATTCCCAGCAACCACATGGTGGCTCACAACCATCTGTAATGAGATCTGGCGCCCTCCTCTGTATACATAATAAATAAATAAATCTTTAAAAAAAAAAAAACTCAACTGAATTTATAGTAAAAACATGACAATCTAGGATTCTCCTACTTTTAGTGGATGATTTGAAAGGTTCAGAAAGCACTTAGATTTAAAAATTACATGTATGTTGTTGCATTTACATTATTTACATTTTGTGTCTGGTATAAACAATAGATATAAGGAAATAATCTAAATACTATAATCTTTGTAAAACTCAGTTATTTAAAAGAAACATGTATTTTATTTTCAAATATGTATCTCTATATGTGCATTTAAGTACAATGCCCATGGAGGCCAGAAGAGGCTATCCAACCCAGAGAGATGGAGTTACAGTCAGTTGTGAGCTACCTAATGTGGGTATGCATATATCATGTTTATGTGTATATAATTTTTTGTTTTGTTTGTTTTGAGACAGGGTAGTCCTGGTTGTCCAGGAATTTGTTCTGTAGCCCAGGCTGGCCTCAAACTCAGAAATCCGCTTGGCTCTGCTCCCAAGTGCTTAGATTAAAGGTGTGTGCCATCACCTCCTGGCTAATGTCTATATTCTTAACAGACCAAGCAGCTTTTAAAACACAAAGAAGAGCTGGAAAGAATGACTCAGTCAGTAAAGTGCTCACCTTGAAAGTCTATGTGAATTTGTGCTCCAGAACCTATATAACACCCACACCCCCACACCCGTAATTCTAGTGCTGGGCAAGGGGAGAGAGGAGGACCCCTAGGATTCTCTGGCCAGCCAGGCAGCCTCGCTTAAGATTCCATCCAGAAATGATTAGGATTCAAGCCACAAGCAAAGTGGTTCAAATTTATGTAAACTGTTAAACATGAAAATTAATCAACCTAATTTATGTCAGATGCAAACATCATAC
This sequence comes from Onychomys torridus, assembly GCF_903995425.1. Taxonomy (NCBI): domain Eukaryota; kingdom Metazoa; phylum Chordata; class Mammalia; order Rodentia; family Cricetidae; genus Onychomys; species Onychomys torridus. The sequence goes on along the minus strand of NC_050464.1, from coordinate 851,581 downwards.
AAATTTTGGGGGTGTTTTTGTTTTTCTTTGTCTCATAGTACAAGTTTTAAAATATCTTTCTCACCACTGATAGATTATACACTAGAAAAACTAGAGGTTATAATCAACACATTTGATTAATTTTTAGAGCCCAGCTTCTTAAGCTATGGATCACAAGCCCCATTTGGGGTCGTTTAAATTAATATGAGAGTTGTAGAAACTTTGGCACTACTCAAATGTTTCTTACCACATAATGACCAAAATCAGATAGATGTACAATGTGATAAATATACAACACAAATAAGACCTCACCAATTCTGTACCACACAACTCCAATGCAGCCTTGGTTCTAAACACACAGCACTATGTGTAAGATCACACACCACACCACCACCAGCACGCAGCACCGTGGCCCAGCTCTGAGAGGTGTGCAGGAGACTGTGTTGGTTCCTGCACACAGTCTTCTGTTCTCACAGAACTGTAGTGGATTAGTTACTATTTCCTGCTGTCATTCCTCTGCATGTAAATATGAAATCATCTGATTATGAAAACAGATTATAAAAACAGCCATTCTGAGTTGCTAACTTGAGTTTCATTAGGAAATAGTTAACTACGGAGCTGGAAAACTGGCTTAGTCAGGGGAACAAGCATGAGGACCTGGTCTGAATCCCCAGTGCTCATGTCAAAGCTGAATGTGTCAATGCTGTCTGTAACCACAGCTGGAAGAGGAGACACAGCGGACCCCTGAAACTCATTGACTAGCCAGCCAGTCTAATCATATCAATGAGCTCCAGGCTTCACGAAATATGTATCTCAAAAATAAGATGGAATTACCAAGGAGGACATCCAACACTAGCCTCTGACTGACCCACATACACACACAAACACAGGCACAGAGGCACACGGGCATGCACTACAACACAAACTGGCTCCCCCCCAAAAAATCATTATATTTTGGCTTGTAATTAACACAGAATTTCAAACACTTTCTAAAACAGCCCTAAGCATGCATCTGCCATTTTGTACTACATATTTATGTGAAGGCTATTCTCAGCATTGATGACTATAAAATTAAAATATTGACTGCTGAAAAATGTTGAAATTTTTTTAATTTTGCAGTATCAAATACTCTGCCAAGATTCAATTTTTTTGTTTGTTTGTTTTCGTTTTTGTTTTTTGTTTTGTTTTTCCAGACAGGGTTTCTCTGTGTAGCTTTGTACCTTTCCTGGAACTCTGTAGCCCAGGCTGGCCTCAAACTCACAGAGATCTGCCTGGCTTTGCCTCCCAAGTGCTGGGATTGAAGGCATGTGCCATCACCGCCCAGCCAAGATTCAATTTTTATGTTTTAAGAAAAGGTCTATTTTGCAATTATGCAGATGTATTATTTTCTTTGATAAATGGTAAAATTATATGAATACCAAAAATTATTTTAAAATAAATTTCTTTATAATTATCAATAAATAGCTGGGCGGTGGTGGCACATGCCTTTAGTCCCAGCATCCAAGGAGAAAGAGGCAGGTGAATATCTGTGAGTTCAAGGCCAGTCTGGTCAACAGAGTGAGTTCCAAGACAGCCAAGACTACACAGAGAAACTCTGTCTCGAAAAACCACACACAGACACACACACACACACACACACACACACGACATACCCTATGTTAGGAAATTTTATACAACTCCTGTGCCCAATAAGGAACTTGCCTGTCCCTAGAATGTACAAAGAACTATTGCAATTTAAAGACTAAAGAGACAACCTAACTTTTAAAAGGAAGAGCAGAGCTGGAGAGATGGCTCAGCAGTTAAGACTTAAGAGCACTTGCAGCCCTTCCAAAATGGTCATAGTTTCCTAGCATCTATATTGGCTTGTTACAACTGCCTGTAACTCCAGTTCCATGGGATTGGATACCTTCAGCTGGCCTCCATGGGCACCTGCACACAGTCACACACATAGATAAAAATATATCTTTACAGGCTGGAGAGATGGCTCAGAGGTTAAAAGAGTTGGCTGCTCTTCCAGAGGTCCTGAATTCAATTCCAACACCCAAAGATGGGTTTCATTCTTTTGTGTTGCATTTGTTTAACTCTGTGAAGCCATGTTGATTTGCCTGCCTAAGACACCTGATGGTCTAATAAAGAACTGAACAGCCAATAGGTAGGCAGGAGAAAGGACAGGTGGGGCTGGCAGACAGAGAGAATAAATAGGAAGGGAAATCTGGGAGGAGAGGAAGAAGGAACTAAAAAAGAAGGAGAACTTCAGGGCCAGCCAACCAGCTACACAACAAAGCCACAGAAATAGAGAAAGGTAAAAAGCCCAGAGGCAAAAGATGGACGGGATAATTTAAGAAAAGCTGGCTAGAAATAAGCCAAGCTGAGGCTGGACTTTCAAATAAGTCTTCATTTATATTTAATTGGGAGCTGTGTGGCGGACCCCACAAAAGAGTAAAGAGCAATAAAACGGTTGGGGATTTAGCTCAGTGGTAGAGCGCTCACCTTGCAAGTACAAGGCCCTGGGTTCGATCCTCAGCTAAAAAAAAAAAAAAAAAAAAAGAGTAATAAAACAACCAACTACACTCTCCAGCCCATAAAGCTTGTATTTTTTAAAATTTGGTTTTTACTAATTTATTGTTTATCTTTTGGAAATAGTCTCACTATGTAGCCCAGACTGGCCTTGAGCTCTAGTCTTCCTTTCTCTGCTTCCGAAGTCCTGGGACCACAGGCGTGTACCGTCATCCACAGTTAAAATTTGTGTTTGGAAATGAGAAGGAAGTTAGTGAATTAGAACATTGTTTCCTAGTATGTATTGTATAGAAAATAGATTCTAGTAAGGTACATTTTCATATAAATTCTTTTTAAAGCAGGTACTCTTCACTCTTGTTTTATGTTTATCAGGTGAATAGTCGAAATTCTGTTGGGATGAGCCCTAGCAGATCCCCTTGGGTCTGACAGTTTGGGATGAGCATGTCTGTCTCAGTTTTTTCCCCCCAGCAGGTGTAGATCCCGTTTCCTACATTCTCTTTTCTGCCTTGTTTCCTTTCTGCTTCCTTTCCACCTTTTTATTTGCCTTGTAATTTGGTTTTATCTTCCAGGAACATTTAAAAAAAAAATAGCATCCAAGTTCAAGGCAGTATTTGCTGAGGTCATTTTGTATTTCAGTGAAGTAATTGCTGCTATGTGTCACCCCCTGTCTTCAGATACCCTCGTCCCCAGGCATTGATATCTGTCAGGCTTCTTGATGTTCTTTCTTGATTTCTCCCCCATCAGTATATTTATTTCCTCAGAGTTCAGTCTTGGAATCTCAGCTCATTCAACCCCATCTTTTGAGACAGTCTTACTTCTGGCTAGCCTGGAGTTTGCTAGACAGACAAGGCTGACCCTGGCTTTGTGACACCCTTCCTTCTGTCACCTGAGTGCTGGTATTACCGGTGTCTGCCTGCCACTGTGCTGGAGTTCATGTGGTCTGTTCTCCCTCCCTCCACTCACTCTGTCCCTTCATCTGTCTTCCCTCTCCCCTTCTTGTATGCATGTATGCTTTTTGTGCAGGCGTGTTTGTGGTTGTGTGTGTACAGGTACATGTAGAGGTCAGCCTAGGAATTGTTTTTCAGGAGGCCATTTCCCCTCCTTTTTGGGCAGCGAATCTCAGGAATCTTTCCATTCCTATCCCTGCCTCCCTTGTTCTGGGATTGATTACAAGTATGCACCACCACACCAGTCTTTTTATGTGGATGCTAGAGATCAGACTCAGGTCCTCAGGCTTAGGTGACAAACACTTTACTGCCCAAGCTATTTCCTCAACCTCACATTAAGCTTTTTATGTATGTAGATGTTTTGCCTGCATCACATATGTGCAGGGCCTGCAGAGGCCAGAAATGGGCATTGGATCCCTTGGAACTGGAGTTAGAGATGGTTGTGAGTCTCCATGTGGGTGCTGGGAATCAAACTCATGTCCTCTAGAAGAGCAATCAGTGCAGAGATCAGAAGAGGACATCAAATCCCCTGGAACTAGAATTTAAGACAATTGTGAACTGTTATGTGGGTGCTAGGAGTTGAACTTGAGTCCTAGAAGAGCAGCCAGTGCTATTAATAGGCTGTCCCTATTTTGGTTATTTTTTCTATTGTGGGTGTTTTGTTGGGGAGAGTTACTACAAATTATACAGCTTGCTACAAATGGAAATTGTGTGTGTGTGTGTGATATTTAGATTGTGCTTTCTTTTGCTTGGTTTTCTAGGGAATATTTTTCTGATATTTTACTTACAAAATCCTCTATCTACATTTTAAAACCTCACACAAACGAGTTTTACTATGTAGCACTGGCTGGCCTAAAGCTCACAAGAGATCTGCCTCCTTTATATTACTCTTCAGTCGATCACATGTGTTATAGTATATATGGACAAAGTATTTAACATGTGCTAACCAGTGTCTGAGTGCTTTACATATTTGCCCATGCAGACACCTATCAAACTTCGTTTGGCTAATGTGTCCTTTCACCTATTTCTTGTCAATCACATTCCTTAGATTTAAACTTTAGGTTTGCATATTGAAGATGAGGTTTATTGTCTCTTGGCTTATGTTGTTGCTACTGAGAAATCACCTGTTTTCAAATGCTCTTCTTTTCAAGGCAGTGAGTGTGTTGGCTTTGAGATTTTACTCTCTTTAAAAGTGTTTTTTAACTGAAATAGAATTCCCTCTCTCTCTGTGCTCCCTCCTGCTTCCTCCAGCTACCTACTAGTACCTTTTCCATGCCCCACCTCATAGCCTTCTCTTTTGTTTTTGTTACATACACACGTTTGTATGTATGTATGTGTGCACAAGCGTATATGAATATGGCCTGACAGATTTATTTTCTTGGTTTATTATCCTTATTATTTTGAATTTATTGTCTTTGGTTTCTTGAATTTCAATTGCTGTCTTATGATACTTATGCAGTTATGTGGACTCTTCACTCTTCTGTGAGTTGTAAGATAGACTCACCCTTCCTCTGTGTATTTTACTTTCATGTTTCTGTGTTATGCCCTGGATAATTTCTTTTTTCTTCATTCTAATAGTTTTACTATCTGCAAATGAACTTGTCTGTTGAACTTTTGTTTATTTGTTGCTCTGTTTGCATGCTCAAGCTTTTGTTTTTATATTACTCCTTACAGATTTTCAAAATTCTTTTATTTAAGTTTGTAAGTCTAGTTATTTTATGATTTCCATAAATGTAATAATAGCTGAAGGATTCTGGTTTGTTTGATACCTGTTATTTTTTGTTATAAGAAGGATACCCTGTCTCCTCAGGTGCTTGCCTATTTTTGACTTCATGCTCTCTTAGAAACACTGTGCTTGAGTTTCTTCTGTGCCTAGGATGAAGATGCTTTTTCGAAGACAGAACTTGAATTTGCTTATGTTGGGTTCTTGGGATTCCTACCACTTGGCTGCTGTGGACGGGCTGCTGTTCTGAGGGTCTCAGGGCCGTGTACAGGGTCATGACCAAAGCTAGTAGCTCCCACCCTGTGAACGTTAACTGCTTCACTTTATTGCTTTCTTTGGTTTGGGGGTGGGGCAGATTGGTTTCTGGTCTCCCTTCTTGCTGTTGTAAGTGCATCTCTTCCTCGGGCGGGGTGAGGGGCTAGGGTAGAAGTCCATATTAATTTCAGGAGATTCTTTTGACAGGTGTAGATACTGTGTCCCTTTTGTCGCATGTGAACACTGGAGCTGAATCCTGGTTTTGTAGGTGATGGCTGAGAACTTCAGAGACCAGAGAGATAGAAAGCTGTAGTGTTCAGTTCTCTGGGATTTTGCTTTTCCTAGATTTTTTTAGTATTACTTATGATACTTTATTTTTTTATTAAATAATATATTTGTATTCTTGGAGAATTTCATACAAGTTAGTTTGATCATAGTCACCCTCATTCCTGTCCCCCACTTTAAACATTTATTTTGGTTATTTTTTCTATTGTGAGTGTTTTGTTGGGGAGAGTTAGTACACATTATACAGCTTGCTACAAATGGAAATATAATAAGTAAATTTGTTTTCCTCATTAATTTTGGGGAATGTTCAGTAAAGTAGTTTTTATTAGATGACTAAATTAGGAGGCAATTACAAATTGTGGAGGAACAACTTATCTTTTACATTTATTATAGTACATGTCTGTTTTTACTTGTACCTAATAATTTTCTTGCTTTAGGGGTACAGACGTTTTCATCATGGCTCATTCAAAGACAAGGACCAACGATGGGAAGATTACCTACCCTCCTGGTGTCAAGGAGATCTCCGATAAAATCTCTAAAGAGGAGATGGTGAGGCGCTTAAAGGTGAGTGACCAGTGTGTGGCTCTGATAGCTGGGCAGTGTGGGGCTTTCCTAGGGAGTCGTCATGCAGGGCCATGTAACTTGTTTTGCTTGGGTAAAAAAAATTAAAGGCAGCAGCAAATGGCAGAGAGTGAGTTTGTAGGAGTAGGGCAGGTAAGGAACAGTGGGCCCTACTGCTACTGGGAGAGTGATTGGCACATGTCCCATGATATTTTTATCCTGTCCATTATCAAGTTCTCTCCTCTCTCTTCCCACTTGATGCTCACTGTCGTCACCTTACCCCACCCCCCCACACTCCCCAACTCTTCAAGTATGGGAAAAGAAATTTTAGGTATTTCTAGGAGTCCTCAGCTGTAGGTTACCTCCTGGTATGTTAGTTTTAGAGTATTCAGAGCGTGACTGTTCGGTTTTCTCTGCTTCTGGCACACAGTAACAAACCACGATGGATGCCTACCCTTGTGTGAGGCATTCTCCTTGACCAGGGCCTCTTAGGTTATGTTTGAATAATGCTTCACCTTTTTCTTTAGGGCATTAACGGTCCCTGTGACTGGTAACATGTTTAAAGTAACATTAACAGATAAGGTGCATGTGAACTTGGTTGACCAGTTGTTCAAGATCACGTTTAACTTGAGCACTTTTTTCCTTCTGTGTGCATCATCTAGACATTTGTTTTGTATAATACTCAGTTCTTTCAACTGATGTAAAATAAAAAATTATACTTACTAGTGGGTCATATGTAGTATTTCACCATGTACATTCTGTAATGTTTACTAGTGGGTCATATGTAGTATTTCACCATGTACATTCTGTAATGTTTACTGATCTGTAGTCTGATTGTCAGTGTTGGAAAACTTTTCTTTATTCCTGAAGGTCCAGAAAATCTTACAAACCAGTGATATGTTAGGTTGCTGTGTGGTGTATTCACATGTAAGTGATGCTAATACTGCCTTAAACTTCACATGAGGTCTGGATACTGTTTACTTTTCCTTCAGCTATTAGAATGCAGCTGTCAGAAGTATAGTACTTGAAAGAAAAGGTACCTTATTGCAGATAATTCACCTCCTGACAAGCTCAGTCTAATAGGAACTTGTGTCTGTTTCATTTGGTAGAGCCAAGCTCAAGTCTTTTTATCTATGAAGTGTTTACTCTTCTATATATTTATCTTTTCTTGACCTGTTGAATTTTTGTGAAACCAGTACATTTATTTTCTCAGGTTTATCCTAGAAATGATATTTACTTATCTATCATGCTTGTGGAAAAAGTGCTATGAAGACAGCATACATAAACAAGCCGATTAACACTTAGTAACTTGTATGTACACTATTTTCTCAGATATATCTAAAATTTAGAGGTCTCATCTGAGTTATAATTTAGGCCCCCACTCCCCTCTTCAGGCCATTCTTGCTGTGTAGCTCAGGCTGGCCTGGAACTCCATATGTAGCCCAAGCTGGCCTTGAATTTAAAATCCTGCCTAAGCCTCTTGAATGCTGGGATTAGTGATAGTTGTTAATGGGATTTACAACACTATTTGAGTACACATAGTGAAAAATTTCTATTATCTGGGCTCAGAGCAAATTGGATTGTTTCATTGTCTTCACGTTCAATGTTGTGTAGTGCTTTTACTGTCGGCTGCTTTCAGCATCATCAGGCTAATACACATTTCCATCATTTTCTGTATTCATACCTGCTGTGACTTTCAGCATCCTCCCCCTCCTCCTCCTCCTCCCCCTCCCCCTCCTCCTCCTCCTCCGAGAAATAGAAAATAGATTTAATTTTGGATGATGATACTTTTTGCTGTTTATAAATACCTATATAAGCTTTATGAATTATTATTTGTTAATATTTAGGTTGTCGTTCTTATATAATTGCTGTGTTTTCCTGTACTATTTTATTAAAATACACTCCATTTCCCATTCTTATATGAAGAGATTGTTAGGAAAAATGATTAGTTCTGTGCACCTAACTCTTTCCCTTCCTGTGTCTCTTTGTAGGCACAAAGGTGTTGGGAGCTTATGCCCTGAGAATAGTACAGTTTGTCCATGTTGGCTATGTTGGATTTGGCACTGGGCATGGTGAAGCAGAGGGTTGCTAACAGCATTGTCCCCACGGCTGCTCCATGTGTTCAGTGTAAATAAAGCATTTTTTACTGCGGAACTCCAGGCCTCCAGCAAGTGGAAAGCACAGGCTGTGATGCTCAGTGGCCCTGACAGCGTTTAGTATGTGTAGCACCACCTAGTGGATGCTGTGTGGCTACCTTTGCCAGAGTGAGAGTGGATGTGTTCTTTCAGGTTCCAGTTTCCTTGATTCACTTTTGAAGAAAGGATAGGACAGCTTTAGATAATCATTTCTACTAATACTAATGTTAGAGAAAATGTTATAGAATTTAAGCTCTATACATTCTCATTTAATTTGGTTTCAGTACCTCTTTTATAAAAATAATTATGAAGACAGATCTGTTTCTTGCAACTTGTTCCTGTGTAACACATACGTGGGTTATCTCCTTGAACGAATGATGTCCATATTGCATTTTCTTTTACTGTGGCCCAGAAATATTTTTTTCCCTATGCTGTCCTGAATCACTTTATGGTAACTAAAGGGTGCATTTTTGCTTACGAATACATCTTTGAAATTCTTTAAAACAAGTGTTGTTGTTGTTGTTTTAATTTTTAAATTATGTGTCTCTAAGCTGGTTATGAGCACACATGAGAATACAGTGCCCACGGAGGCCAGAAGAGGGCGCTGGATCCTCAGGCTCCAGAGTTCCAAGTGATTGTGAGCTACCTCATGTGGGTGCTGGCAACTGAATTTGGGAGCTTGGGAGGAGAAGCACATGCTTGGATTGTTGAACCAGCCTTAAGCTCCAGACGTTCTTTCTCGACTCTGCTTTCCTAGTCTTTTGGAGAGGCTGAAATATAAAAGTCACATCTTGAGTGGTTTAGTGGCAAAAATGATATATTGTTGCTATGGCAAACAAGGCAAAAGCAATTTTAGGAAAAGAGTTTATTTGGGGCTCAGTTTGAGGGTACAGTCCATTATAGCAAGGGAAGGCCTGGAAACAGGAGTGTGAGGCAGTTGATCATATTGCATCCACAGTTAGGAAGCAGGGAGATGAATATAGCTCTATACTGTTTTTCTTTTTCATTTAGTCAGGAGCCCAAGCCATCCCAACTCAGTAGTGGGTATTATGTCTGTAGGTAAATACTTCTGGAAATAGTCTCATAGACACTACTACAGGTATGTTCCCATGTGGTCTAAATCCAGTTAAGTTGATAGTGAAGATTAACCATAACACATGGAAACTGAAATGTTCATACTAAGGTTTCCTTTAGGATTAGGACTATTAGAGAAAAAGAGAAAGGGATGTGATTTTTTTTTGTTGTTGTTGTTTGTTTGTTTGTTTTTGCTTTTTTGAGACAGGGTTTCTCTGTAGCTTTGGAGGCTGTTCGTTTTGTAGACCAGGCTGTCCTTGAACTCACAGAGATCCACCTGCCTCTGCCTCCCGAGTGCTGGGATTACAGGCGTGCGCCACCACCGCCTGGTGGGGGTGTGATTTTTTTTTTAAGCGCTATAGAACTCTTACTATACTTGTACAAGTGAGACAAGTCTCCACAGATGTAGACCCTGAATAATGGCCACAGCATAGGGTGAATTTGAAATTTAAAGATATGTGGCCAAATGACAAATACTTGCTTTAAACCAGGGGTTCTCAACCTGTGGGTTGTGACCCCTTCATGGGTCAAATGACCCTTTCACAGGGGTCGCCTAAAACCCTTGGAACACAAATATTTACCTAACAATTCATAACAGTAGCAAAATTACAGTTATGAAGTAGCAATTAAATAATTCTATGGTTGGGATCACCACAACGTGAGGAACCTGTATTAAAGGGTTGAAGCGTTGGGAGGGTTGAAACCCACTGCTAAAATTGAGTGTGTGTGTGTGTGTGTGTGTGTGTGTGTGTGTGTGTGTGTGTGTGTTCACTTACATATATTTTCTTTTTGAGTTTTGCTTTGTAGCCCAAACTAAACTTGAAATCATGATCCTCCTGCCTTACCCTTCTGAGACTTGGGATGACAGGCATGTGCTACCGTGCTTGGTTAAAAATACTTTAGTTATATTTTAAAGATTGTTCACACTTGTAGAAGGATCACACTCTATACTGTTCTGATGAAAGTGTATTTTGAGTGAACTTTCGTAAGTATTGTCTCTTTTATCTGACATGACTGTTATCTGAACCATCTGACTATTTGATGATCTTTGTTTGTGCATAGATGGTTGTAAAAACTTTCATGGACATGGATCAGGACTCTGAAGAGGAAAAGGAACTTTACCTGAACCTAGCTTTACATCTTGCTTCTGACTTTTTCCTCAAACACCCTGATAAAGATGTTCGTTTACTGGTAGCTTGCTGCCTTGCTGATATTTTCAGGATTTATGCTCCTGAGGCTCCTTACACATCTCCTGATAAACTAAAGGCAAGTATTGATGGGAAGCATTGCCACATTGACACTTTCCTTTTCATCAAATTGAATGAAATAGTTAAGTAATTTCTTTGAATTCTGCTATATTGGCTGGATCAATCTTTACTATTATTAAACTTCTGTTTCCTGTGACACTTAACTTTTGAAATATAATTTCTCACTTCCAGAGTAAATACACACACACACACACACACACACACAAGCTCTCAACCTCAGAAGGAATGAATTCATATTTTATTCTGGAGCCAAATATGAATGACTTTGGTCCAAGAACATGGATTTAGGTTATCCAAAATACCACATGCTCCAGGTGGTAACAGTTCGATGAGCTGCCTATAGAAACAGGACAGTAGAAGTCATTAATCAGGGCCTCTTTTAAATACATTGGTGGAAACACCAGGTAGATGGATTACAGCAGTGAGGAGACACCTCTGTTACAGGCCTATGTCATAGAGCCTTTGGCTTGGTGAAAGCATATAGTCCGTTCATATATTCCAGAAGCACGAGGTTGTTAGGTCAGACGCAGAAGTCTGCACATGAATGGTTATGAGGAGGGCTGAAGAAAGCCCCGGATGTTTTGTCTGTAGACCTGCAGCCTGCAGCCTTGCCATAGCCACGGGACTTTTGTTCAGTCACCTTGTAGAATGTCCAGCATCACCAAGGCTTTTTTTCTGGGAATTTTGGCTTATACAGTGAATGCTGTAGTTCATGTTATAACACCATGATGGTATGTTTTTCATAATGATTTTGGGATGCTCCTTTTCCTTTTGACAGTTATAACAAAGACCATGTTCATTGTTTCAAAGATAGCACTTACTAGAAACCTGAAGAAAGCTGTTCAAAAGACACCAAGTGACTATTTGACAAGTCATGTGAATGATTTTGGAACTATTGGTCAGAAAACTACTTTAGGAAAAAGTAGCAGAGAGTTTGCTTCACTTAAGAAATGGTATTGTTAGTTATTTTTCATGAACTGAGTGTGCAGGGTTAAGGGAAAGCAGTTAACACCCAAATCAGACATGGACCTCGGGCTTCTGTAATTTCTTCTTGACCCTTGACCACCTCTGCCAAGTGGGCAGCATCCCCAGTCTGGTTTGGGATGGTAGTATTACAGGGAATATCAACATGAGGGAAGTGGAGGACAGTATTATTAGTCAGTAAATTTGGGTCAAGTGTCAGAGTCTAGTTGTGTAGTTACTTTTCACCTGGATTGCATGGTACTTCAATGGATTAAAGAATGATATATGTAGTTGGAGTTTTCCTGCCTGGCCCAGTCAGGACAAATCTCTCTTACCCGCCAGTCCCACAGTCGCTCAGACCCAACCAAGAAAGCACACAGAAACTTACATTGTTTACAAACTGTATGGCTGTGGCAGGCTTCTTGTTATCTGCTTCTTCTATCTTAAATTAACCCATTTCTGCTTATCTATACTTTGCCACATGGCTCGTGGCTAACCAGTGTCTTTACATGTTGCTTCTCATGGCGGCGGCTGGTGGTGTCTCTCTCCAGTCTTCTACTTCCCAGAATTCTCTTTCTCTCTTGTCCCGCCTATACTTCCTTCCTGGCCACTGGCCAATCAGAACTTTATTTACACAGAGCGATATCCACAGCAGATATATTTGTTTGGTATATTCAACAAGAAATATAAAGAGCACTACTGTGCAACTTATTGACCTCTTTTGTGGACTTCTCAGTTTGTATAAACAGTGACCTAGCTGAAGGCTTAGGGGTGGTGAAAAGGTAACCTGAAAGAACAGGAACAGACGGGTCTGTTCTCCGTATCAGAACAGTCAGAAGAATGTCCAGTAGATGAGACTAAGGTCTGTGTGGACTATCTGAAACATTAAAAAGTCTCTCTGCTGCTCTGTCTCTAGAATCAGTCTTTTGGTCTCATTTTACATGCTCCCTGTTTCTGTTGTGGGGATGGAACAGAAGAATCACTGTGTTTTTAAGGATGCTTTCTAAATATTTTTGGGATAGTTTTTTATTATGATTAGCTCCAAGGCCATATTTTGTCTATTAGTGCCACATTGGTTAATATTACATAACAGAAAAATGTCATTCTCCATTTTTACCTTTCAATCTCAGGTTGTTAAACTGTCAGGAACAAACCCCGATTGGACATTTGGCTTGTTAGGAGTTATGAGTGAATTGACAGTTGTTTCCAACTTCTGATAGGTCTGGTATGCCAAGTACTCTCTTTCAGACAATAGAGGAAGACTGTCTGAAAAGCCCATTATTGGAGATTGTTTTATACATTACTACTATTAAAGCAGCCATTTTTCAAAGATGTACTTTTATAGTGCTTTTCTTGAAACATGACTCAAGTCATTTGCATATAATATTTTTGCTGTTTAAAATGTATATTATTTTACTTATAGAGGAATGTCTTTCATTGATTGATAACAAAATTCCTTTGAGGAATTAGTTTTTACTATTAGTTTTTTAAGTTTTTTCACAGTTTTCAAAAACTGAAACTCAGGAAAATTTAACTGAAAGTGACTTTTTTTTTTTTTTTTTTTGTCTATCTTTAAAGACCCAGGTAGGTACGAGGGAAATATTTAAAAAAAAAAAAAAAAAGTCTAAAGAGAGATTGAGAAATGATTTGGGGAAGCAGTTGACTCCAATGTAATGATGATTAAGAAGCTAGATAAACTGACTTCAATTTCTCTTTCTCAAATGTCTAAGCTTCTATATGTGATGTATTGTATTGTTACTTGGGAATTTGGGGGTTTTATGTTTCCTCAATTGTTTTCTTGCTATGTAATTGTGTTGTTTCATGTGTAGTGCTTCTTGAAGGGCGTCCTCAGCCCTCAGTTAGTGCGATACCTTTATTCTAATAGTAGCCTGGGTTTTATTTGACTCACTGCTTGAGCCCGCTTGTTTAATTTGCTATTTGATAAACATTTTCTGTCTCTATATTGACATTATGTGATATATATAATAATTTCCTGTGAAGGATAATAGGTGTATCATGGTTTTCATATATCAGGATCTTTATGTAATGTACTGTAAAAATTCTGACTTTCTTTTTGTTCTTCACAATTTATCCTGATATGTTTACAAAGTTGGTGAGTAACTATGGCTAGTCCTATTAGTGTAACGTGTATGTCCGTTAAGTATTCATAATCTAAGCAAAACTTTGTTTTTTTAAAGGATATATTTATGTTTATAACAAGGCAATTAAAGGGACTAGAAGACACAAAGAGCCCCCAATTCAATAGGTATTTTTACTTACTTGAGGTAAGCAATATCTTATAACTTGAGATGATACTTAATTTAATTTTTGTTCTTGTATGCGTTAGCAACTGAAATACTTGCCTTTTCCCTTTTACTTCTTTCTTTAGAACATTGCATGGGTTAAGTCTTACAACATATGCTTTGAGTTAGAAGACAGCAATGAGATCTTCACTCAACTCTACAGAACATTATTCTCAGTTATAAAGTAAGTTCATTTTCAAATAAATAACACTTCTTAATTGTAAAGATTTTCAGTTTACAATGAATCCACATAAACTGTTGTGATAGTGGCTTAAGATTATAAATTAACTTACACTTATTCTCTATATAGCTCTATATGGATATAACTTATTGTTATGTATTTACTGGTTAGAAGAGCAAATTAGACTAATTTTTTGGTATTATTACTTGTTTACATACTATATTGACTTTTATTGTTGTTGAGATAGTCTGTGTAGCCCTGGCTGTTTTGGAACTAACTGTATGTAGACCAGGATGGCCTCGAACTCACAGAGATCAGCTTGCTTCTGCCTCCCAAATGCTAGAATTAAAGCTGTATACCACCAGGTTGGGGATTTAGCTCAGTGGTAGAGTGCTTGCCTAGTAGGTGCAAGGCCCTGGGTTCAATCCTCAGCTCAAAAAAAAAAAAAAAAAAAAAAAAGCTGCATACCACCACTTCCAGCTTATATATGTGGTTGTTTGAAATTTTTGTGTATTATAAAACTTAATAGCAATTTTAAAATACTTTGTCCAAATTTAAGATGAAACTGAGATTGCATTTCTTTTAACTACTTTGGTTGTGAGATGCTTAAATTATGGGCAAATAATTTAGTTATTTCCCCTTAGTGTTTTTGTTTTGTTTTTTTGAGACAGGGTTTCTCCAGGTAGACCCAGCTGTCCTGGATCTCACCCTGTAGACCAGGCTGAACTCAGAAATCTGCCTGCCTCAGCTCAAATTAAATTATAGGCGTGTGCCACCACCACTGGCTTAGTAGTATAGTTTAAAAATACATTTTTATTACCATAAGAGCAGAGAGAAAGAAGCTTGACAGTAATATAGTTTTATCTCACCATTTTTGTAAATTATCATGTTTACTAGTATCACATCTATCTCAGATACATTTGAAATAAAATAACTGTTTTGGATTTCAGCAATGGCCACAATCAGAAAGTTCATATGCATATGGTGGACCTCATGAGCTCTATCATTTGTGAAGGTGATACAGTATCTCAGGAGCTCTTAGATACAGTTTTAGTAAATCTGGTACCTGCCCATAAGGTATGTGAAATGTGTCTAAACCCTATTAAGTTAATATTCAGAATTTACGCTTATGTTGTAATAGAATTTATTCTGCTTTAATCTTCGTTTTGTAGACTCTTAATTAATATTAAAACACTTACTGTTTAAGGTATAACAAACTCATTGCATTTCTTAGTCTCGAATTATGTGAATGAATAATGGATTTAACTCATATGATAAAAATATTTGTGGTCAATGAGTTTTGTGTAGGGTGCATTTTAAACAGTGTCAGGTTCAAAAGAAGTTTGGGACCCATGGCAGTCTGTGGTGCCTACTAGCATACCAAAGCACATGCTGACCTTCTGACTCTTCTCACCCTGCCCCTACCCTAAACTTGTTCAGCTCATGGGCTTCCCATTCCCACATAATCCTACCATTTTGGCCATGTGCTCTTTTTACACTCTCTATATCTCTTCTTCCCTCTTCTCATGGCCTGGTCCAGGCTGCCCACTATGTTCAGTCTACTACTTTGTCTCTCTGCTCTGGACTCTTCCAGATGCCTCTGGCTGTGCTTTCCTTCATACCTACAATAAAAACCTTCCCCTCAGCCACACCTTACTTTTCTCATGCCCAAACCGCCACTTTATACAGCAGTGAGTTCCTAGCTGCTTAAATACTGTTATATGATCATGTGTTGGCACATGGAACCAGTTGGGATCTTAGTTGAAAGACTGGACAAGAGAGAGAGGTTAGAGCCCACTGGTTTTTACCTGAGTGATGTCAACCAAGATGTGTGTGTGCGCATTTCACCTGTGTGTGTATATGTGCTTTGACTTTGGAAAGTTTCTGACTCTGGTAAGTAGTTGGAATGCAGTTGTATGATTGAGAAAGGGCTGGATTTCAAGAGAGGAACCTAGGAATTACCAACATAAATAAACATTTATTTAATTTTTTTCTCTATTTAAATTTAAGGACTCTGTAGCATTACATTGTCTTAGTCTACAGTTACATAACATTGGTACAAATGGAAATTAACTCCATTTTGGGTTTTGTTTGTTTGTTCGTTTTTGTATTTTGTTTTTCGAGACAGGGTTTCTCTGTGTAGTTTTGGTGCCTGTCCTGGAACTTGCTTTGTAGACCAGGTTGGCTTCAAACTCACAGAGATCCACCTGGCTCTGCCTCCCAAGTGCTGGGATTAAAGGCGTGTGCCACCACCACCAACAGAAATGAGCTCTTAATCTAAAAATTTAAGACATTGGAAATCTATTAAGAGTAAGCAGGCTCAACAGTAAATTAACATTAGACCTCAAAAGTTCAGATGCTGTATTTATTAAATGAAAAATCAGAGTTTTGATGTGCGCTCTGATCACCTCCCTCTATTCTGTTGCTATGCAGGTGTCTGGTTTGCTTCTTGCTAATTCTGCCAGTTCAGCTATATACCTATATCCTGTCACTGATAAATAACAGCCATGAGAAGGGAATAGAGAATAGATCCCGGTGAAGCATATTGCACACCCCCAGGCACATTGCACCCCTTCCTGAGGCTCCTAGCACCTCCTTTGCCTAAAGGGTAGGGCCAACCTGTTTGTTTGAGGCAACCCACCAGGGAGCTTGGTCTATTGTCTCAAGCTCTTCGCTCTCTAATAAGGTAGGAGGACCAGTGTCAAGAACTCTACCATAGGGCATCTTAGGAAGGCTTTCAAGAGTGATGAAGCAGGCTCCCCAGGTTCTTAGTTAGCCCTTGGGAACCCACATCCATGCCAATACCTGGGAGAAAGGGCTTTTCCAGACACAGATTAAGTATCCAGCTTGTTGTTTGCACTCAGCAGATGACTGCCAGGGAAGTCCTAGACCTCTGTCTCTCCAGGCTATTGTCATGAAAAAGTCCGTTTGTCAGGGAAAATAAATAGGCACTATTTATGGAGGGCGCAGTTCAGGGGTAGCTTAGTTTACCTAGCATGTCATTCATAGAGCCACTTAAATAACAGTGCACACAAATGGTTACTTCTTGAGTCCTTCGTTTTCCTTGGCCCACTGCACAGAGACATTTACAGAACAAGAATGCTGGGCTCTGACCTCTTATCTGTGAGAGCAGCTGAGTTCTTCTTGTTAGCTCCTTACAGTTCAATCCTTGGCTTAGCCTGCTTAACTTAGATGGAACAATTTTGGGGATAATTTCTGTTTTAAGTCATTTTATATAATTGTAGTTCTTTATAGCTTAGTGAATACTCTGGTACTGAATAACACACTCAGAGTTGAAGTAACGCAAACAAAGTTGAAAACAAATCTTAAGCAGACTAAAGATAGCGTATATTTTCAGTTAATTAAAGGCATCTAAATAAGAGTTAAGGTCATTGAAATGGTTAGTGATAAAAGCTTGGGGACCTGGAATGTGATCCCTGGGGTCCATAGGACAGAATCATTGCTGAAAGTTGTCCTTTGGCCATCATGTGCTTGCTGTGGCCTGTGTGTGTTCACACACCATACACTCTCTAAACAAATAGAGTAAAAATAAGAGTGAAAAACCACAGTAAGCCTGGTGCTGGTGACACATGCCTTTAATCCCAGCACTCAGGAGGCAGAGACAGGTGGATCTCTGTGAGTTCGAGGCCAGCCTGGTCTACAGAGTGAGTTCCAGGAAAGGCTCAAAGCTACACAGAGAAACCCTATCTCAAGAAATTAAAAAAAAAAAAAAAGTCCACAGTAGGTGGACATATAAAAATAAAATTAGGAGAAAAACTTATTAGGAGTGAAATATAATCATTGGGCTAGTTGAATGTTGACTGAAGTATTCTTAAGTTTTAAGAATTAAGAGAATGAAGATTGGCAGTGATGTAACTACTGAGTTTACCACATAACATAGGTTGTCACATTGAGCTGAAGATTAACCCAGTTGATTGATGATAATAAGACAAACAGCTAAAATATAGCCATGGAAAGGGCTGATTTGTACAATTCTGAGAAAGACTTGACAGACAACTACAAAGAAAAAAAGAAAAGGTTATTTTATATTAACATTAGTGGCAGGGACATAGCTCAGTTGGTAATCTGATTGTGGACCTAAGTTTGATCCCCCAAACCCAAGTAAAGCCCTATGTAGTGTTGTGAGTTGTAATCTGAGTGCTGAGGAGTTGGTGCCAGATGAATTAGCTACCCGAGCCTACTGAAGGAAGAAGAGGAAGAGGAGGGAAGAAACAAGATGCTGGTGTCAAAGGAGTGACACCCAGGCTGTCCTCTGGCTCTGTCATGCATGTGCATACACATGTGTACATACTCTCTCCTGTCCAGAACATGCATGTGCATACATAAGTGTGTATACTCCCTCCAGTCCAGAACATGTGTGTGCATACACCCACACAAAATAGTATACAGAGTGGGCTTTTGAATCAGGGTCTCGTCTCATGTATTCCAGACTGACTTCAGACTCATTTTGTAACTGACTATAACCTTGAGTTTTGATCCTCCTGTCTCAACGTCTTGAGTTCTCCTGGGATTGCAGGTGTGTGCCACCATACCCAATTATTTAGTGCTGGAGGTCTAACCCAAGCATTCTCTCCTGTTGGACAGACACACTCTACCTGTTGATTTTTATCTTTAAAAAAATATTATTTACTTGAAGTTTACGTCCATTGATGTTTTGTCACAGTTGTCGGGTCCACTGGGACTGGAGTTACAGACAGTTGTGAGCTGCCATGTGGGTGCTGGGAGCTGAACTTGGGTCCTTTGAAAGAGCAGTCAGTGCTTTTAACCACTGAGCCATTTCTCCAGGCCCCTGATCTTTATCTTGAGCCTACATGTAGTCTTTATTGGATAAAGACAGGGTTTATCCAGTAAAGTAGGTAAAGCAAAAATGAATGAACTATGAAAGAGAATGAAACATTCACTATTTATTGGGTCGTTTTAAGGTGCTTCCTAGTGATTATAAGTCAGACCAAGGGTTTGTAGAAATACTGAGTGTTTGGAAAACAATACTACAAGCTCAATGTCAAACATCATTAATTTGATAAATTATGATGACAACTGTCTGGTGTAAGAAGTCATAAAACTTTCAGAATAAAACATACAAGTAAAATAAAAGCAGTTGAGCAGAAATGAAATAGGGAACAGTGACATTGCTTGAAAATGCACATTCATGTTTTGAAAAATGTAGTAAATAGACAAAGAGCAAATTGAATCAAAGAAAGGGTGATGATACCAATATACAGTTAAAATGAACAAGAAATATGAAGACCATTAAAGGACAGTTACATGAATAGTAATCTCTGTGAATACATTTGAAATTAGAATAAACTAATCCTCAGAAAAATATTATCTGCCCAGTACCCTAAGCAATAAAAATTAGTTGACTCTTAAAACTCTACTCAGAACTTAAGTTGTCAGCAGCAGCCCCAGCAGCAGCAGTGTGTTTAAGCAGTAAAAGAACCTAAGCTGACCGCGGAGAGACGTCCATTGACTACTCGTGGAGCAAATAGTCCACTATATAGTCACCAGAGTTCCAGAGCACAGGAGAGGGAGAGATACCGCACAGCCCAGTTAGCACAGTGTGTAAGGGGAGAACAAGTCAGTGACACAAGCATTGTCTTCTGGGGAAACTAGCCAGAGCTAACCCACTAGAACAGATGCAGGGATAGGCAACAGCTTCCGGAGTGGTGGAAAGTAATATCGATAAAGATCAAATGGCTTTATTTTAGATACACAAAGACAGACTAACATTACAAAATGGTAATGATAGAATAATTATTAGTAACATGCCAAAGAAAATACTTCCAATAGTTATGACTAGGAACAAAAATCATTGTAACTTACCATAAAAGTTTTTAATCAGTTTGAAATAAAAAGCAGCTTTAATATACTGAAATACTTTCTATGGAATGAGAAATGTGAAAAATGCTGTTTCTATTTTGATAACAACAGATATGTTGTTTCTAATCAGGATTCTACTAGGGGGTCTTAATATATAAAATTAGGCAAAAGTAAAAAGATTAGAAAGATAAAATGCCCTAAAATTATTTGTAAGTGGTATTGTCCGGAGAAGTACAACATAGTATACAGAAAAATCAGAAAAAAAGATACAAGTCCGTTAGTATAACAAGTTTTCATTTGTAACTTTAATAGAGATACGATATACTTAGCAGCTTAACCCATGACCTTAGAGTTAATGCACTACTTTTGTGTCAAACTATTGTAGTTGGTGACAAAACACAGTAGAAGGCAGAATATGTTGAGAGATTTGCTGTGTGTAGAGTGTAAGACAGTGTTGTGACTTCAGTTTTCTGCATATGAATCCATAATAAATAGAGCATCTGATTTAACAGATAGAATCTAAAGTTCACACAAAGGGGCCAATGGCTAGGTAATTTTGAAGAAGACTAGAGAAAATGGGGACTTGCTGTTAAGACTTTCCCCCATGTCTTTCTTCTGTAATTAGGCAGTAATGGACAAAAGGGTATCTGGAAGTAATGCAATGCACAGTTATTTTAGAAGCTTAGAATGTGCTATAAGTCATTGGGAGATATAGGACTATAATTGTGTTAAGGTAGCTGACTACCCATATGAAAAATAAAATCATTATTCCAAACTATATAGAAACATTACAGCTAGAGATCTATCTCTAAAATTAAGTTCATACATATCAAGCTGCATTAAAAAGTGTGTGTGTGTGTGTGTGTGTGTGTCTGTGTGTGTCTGTGTGTGTCTGTGTGTGTCTGTGTGTCTGTGTGTCTCTCTGTGTCTCTGTCTCTGTCTGTCTGTCCATGTCCCAGAAGAGGGCATTTCCCTGGTGCTGGAGTTAAGAGAGTTTTGAGCTGACTGATGTGGGTGTTGGGACTTGGGTTTTCGGAAAGATTAGAAACTGTTGTTACTTCTGAGCCCTGGCTCCAAGATGTAGCCAGTTGTCTTTTGATGTTGTGGTCTATATTTGTATCCACCTGAACATACTTGAATTGGGGATGATATTTAGGGTCACTAAATACTTCCTTTATCTAGTAAACATTCATTGACCATTTCTATATGGTTAATCTGTTATGGACAAAATCTGAAAAGAATATCATTTTTTTTTCTTGGAAAAGAGAATTTGTGATCCAGTAGGCCAGACTTTTTTCTTCTAAGAAAAGTGAGTTTTACTTTCTTTTTTTATGGATAGCTCTCTCATTCCGTTTATTCAAGAAGCTTTTAAAATACAAATAATATTTTGCTTTTCATAGTTGAGGTACAGGACTGGGGTTATAATTCAGTGGGAGAGTTCAGTAAGCCCAGAACATATGAGATCCCACCATTGCAGACAAACATAGCTAGTTAGCTCTGTAAATAAATATATATATACACATATATACGTATGTGTTTATAAAATTCAGATACTGTTTGTGTTTTCCAGAACTTAAACAAGCAAGCATATGACTTGGCAAAAGCTTTGCTGAAGAGGACTGCTCAAGCTATTGAACCATATATTACCAATGTAAGTCTCGCACTTGGTTTAGTAGGACTAAGCGAAATGGTGAAGCCTGTCGGAAGCAAGTCTCAGCAAGTAGCCCACACTTCTTAGGTTGCTATCACTGTTTTCTCAGTGACTCTTTCACTCCTTTCTCTCCTTTCTCGGTTCCTTCCGCTTACTGGTTCTGGGAATGCTAGCTCTCTTGTTTGTGCCTCTGTTTGCTTCTTTCGAGTTCCTAGAGATAACAGCTTTTGTGAGGGAGGCGTTAGCAAATATAGTTTCTAATGGTAGCAATAGAGTTAAAGGTAATCAGAGAAAACATATGGCACTTTCTGCTATTCAGGGAAGCTGCTTACATCTTTTTGGAGATTAAATTAATGGTGTAGGAAGATAATAGGAACCAATATCAGGAGGTAGGCATTTAGACAAGTATGACTGCCAATAGCAGTTTGGTGGAAGTTACTTACACATTGTTAGCCCTGAGGGAGGTGTATGCAAATGTGCCTTTTCTGAGGAAGAGGGAGAGTGGCAGTGAAATGAACCCTTTTGAATATCACCCCAGCTTTGGTCACTTAGGTTGACCTTCTTGTATTTATCTTAGTCATTTATATGAAGTTTGATCTTCTCTCCATATCTCTGAGCTGTGTCGCTGCAGGGGCGCCATCTGTAACACTAGGTGCATGGTGCCGCCTCTTGTTCCTGATAGCCTGGCCTTGTTTAACAGTCCTTCCCACTTGCCTTCTGCTCTCACCCCCCTCAGCGGTCTTTTGTTAGTATGTGCTTCATTATCCTGAGATTATTAGAAGAGCATTGTTTTGTAGCATGTAAAAAAGTAAGGTCAGGTTATAAAAGTTGCTATGAAATGATGTCCTCGGTAAATCCTGCTTTTGTTTTTGATTTCAAACAAAAATTTTGGCTTAGAAACAAAATTTATTTGGAAGTAAACCTTTAAAATCTAAAAGATTAATGCTGTGACTTATCTTAAGAGCTCCAGGATTGTCAACAGGTTCCAGAATTGGTTGCTGCAGTCTTGACACTTGGGTATTGCTTGACATTCATTGGTTGAATTGAGTTTGTCATTATTGACCCTATGGCACTCCTGGTATGTAGACCCAGACTCAGGCTTTCTAATCATCTCTGGCCTTTTCTTGCTTGAAGTGGTTCTGAATGAAGATTTCCACACCCAGTCTAGCACACAGGGTGAGCCCTGCCTCAAGTCAGATGTGTTTCAGAAGAATACTTACCTTATTTTGATGCCTTTTTCTAAGATTTAGGAAAGTAAATATTTGACTGAGCAATTAAAGAAAAGTGAGTAAAACAATGTTTACTGGAACTTCACGATTTAAGATGATTATACTGGTCTTTGGACTTGGGGGTGTGCTTGAAAAGGCAATGTTATATAAGGAAGGAAAAAAGGCCCAAGGGAATGTTTTCAGCAATCCCAGATAAATGAATGAAGGAACACTCCTGACACTCATATTAAATTCCTGCTGTTCTTGCCTATAAAACTAAATGATCCCCTCTCCCCCTGTCTGTAGCTTTGTTGTACTAGAATTTGGGAGCGGGCAAAGGACTAGTGCATTGCCCCTAGCATAGTTTCGGTTACACACTGATTTCTGGTACCTTGTCTATTCTTTTCTCTTTTTATCTTTAATGGTCATTCCATTAAAGTGTGTGCATATCTGTACATGTGCACAGATGTACATTGTGTTGTATACATATGTAGGTGCCCACCTGTGTGGATGGTAGTGTGCATGGTGTGTGCACATGTAGTGGCAGAAATTGATGTTGGTGGTCATCTTTTATAGCTTTCCAGCTTTTAAAGACGACTTATTTATTTTCCAGGCAGGCTTTCTCAAAGGACCTGGAGAATGGCAGTGGCGTTAGACTGGCTGGCCAGTTAGCCACCAGGACTCTTCCATTTCCACTTCCCTATCACTGGGTTATAGGTGCATGCCAGTGTACCCATGGGTGCTGGATAGTCAGGCCTAGCTCCTCAGGCTTGCTCAGCATACGCTTTGCCCACTGAGCCATCTTCAGCCCTCCATGATCATGGTTTCCTTTGTTTTCATTCCTTGCTTTATTTGAGGGTCAGTAATGACGTCATGGGAATTGCTTTTGCCCCTCCAAGTCTTACTTTCCTCTTGAGTTTGTGTTCTCACGTGTGGAGTCACTTGGCAGTGACCCGAACAGCGTTATATTAGCATATATACATATTATATATAATATATATAATAGTAGGAGGTGGGTGCAGTGGTAGGATTGGGTGAAGTGACTCTACTCACCTTCCCCATGCAGCACTGACAGGAGCAGCAGAGGGGATGGCCCATGTACCTCCTTCCACTGTGGGATGTATGCTCTTGTGCACACTAACAAAGCTGAGGTTTGCTTTTCATGTGCTGTTCCTACATAGATGAACACTGAAGAAATCTCTGTTTCTTCATTTTCCTTTCTTCTATCCATAGTATGTATTTATATTTTCTCTAGATATATGTCTCATCTGTATGTTGCATTTTTTTGTATTTTTATTTTATTATTTTTTTTAAGATTTATTTATTTTGTATACAGTGTTCTGCTTGTATGTCACATTACAGATGGTTGGGAGCCACCATGTGGGTGCTGGGAATTGAACTGAGGACCTCTGAAAGAGCAGCCGGTGCTCATAACCACTGAGCCATCTCTCCAGCCCCTTATTTATTTATTTATTTTTTGATTTTAATTGTTTTTATTTTAATTCTATTTTTGGTTTTTCTTTTTTTTTTTTTGTTTTTGTTTTTTTGTTTTTGTTTTTGTTTTTTTGAGACAGGGTTTCTCTGTGTAGCTTTGCGCATTTCCTGGAATTCACTCTGTAGCCCAGGCTGGCCTCGAACTCACAGAGATCGGCCTGCCTCTGCCTCCTGAGTGCTGGGATTAAAGGCGAGCACCACCACCGCCTGGCTATTTTTGGTTATTCGAAATAGTGTTTCTCTGTGTAGTTTTGATACCTGTCCTGGATCTCGCTCTGTAGACCAGGCTGGCATTGAATTCACGGAGATCCTCCTGGCTCTGCCTCCTGAGTGGTGGGATTAAAGGCGTGTGCCACTACTGCCCGGCGTATTTTATTTTTATTCATTTTACATACCAGTCACAGATTCCCCTCTTCCCTCTTCCTCCCCCGCCAGCCTTCCTCTCCTAAGCCCACCTCCATTCTCTCCTACTAGAAGGTAAGGCCTCATGGGGAGTCTATGCTGCATTTTTTAATGTTTTGGATGGAGTGTGAGAGACACATTCTCTGCCCCCCTCCCCCCTTTGCAAGTTTTTTTCCAGGCTAGTAGGGAAGGTAGTGATAGTTTGACCACTGTGGTGGCCAGATTGGCAGAGGATTATTGTTCTTTATTAAGGAAAAGGTAGATTGAGGGATTTTAATTTAATGGTTTAAAATTTAATTTTATTATTTTGTTTATCTAAGTGTTTTGCTCATATGTATATCTGTGCATCACATGCATGTAGTGAGTGCCCCCAAAGGCCTGAGAGTGCATCAGATCCCCAATGCTCTTAACCACTGAGCCATCTCTCCAGCCTCCTCCTCCTCCTCCCCCCCTCTCCCCCCTCATTATTATTATTATTATTATTATTATTATTATTATTATTATTTTTATGAACAGGAGAAAATTTATAAGTACAAATTTTAAGGACAATAAAATTTAATCAGAAGAATTTAATATCTTGATATCTGTTTCTTTTCCACAAAATTGATGAGTAGGAAACAAAAATCAAGTTGTTTTAGAAAACCAGTAAATAAATAAATAACAGAAATTTGTCCTTTAAAAAAATGGTGTTTTATTTTTTGGTAATGTCTTAGTCATTGCACTCACTACATTCTGTGACGAGACACCATGACCACGACAACTCCTATAAAAATAGCATTAATTGGTGTCGGTTTACAGTTTCAGAGATAGTCCGTTATTACCATTTTGGGAATCATGGTAGCAGGCATGGTGCTGTTGAAGTAGCTGAGAGCTACATCCTGATCCCCAGGCACCAGGCAGAGGGAGACAGGGTCTGGCTTGGGTTTTTTTAACCTCTAACCTCAACCCCAATGACAAATTTCTTCCAGCAAGGCCATACCTCCTAATCTTTTAAAGGGTTTCAGTCCCTGTTGACTAATGGTTCATGTGTGTGAGTCTATGGGGCTATTCTTATTCTAACCCCCACAGGGAATGTCATACAGTGTATTCGATCTTTCTTTCCCCATGGCCTTCTTTCTTGGGTTGGGCAGTCTGCACTGTTCATAGTCTTCATTTATAACTGCCAAGAGCTTGAAGTAAGCCAAGGAGGTATGAGGTCTTAGTTGTTGGACCTTCGGTATGGAAGTACAAAAGAAGCCAAGTTATATGTTAATTGGCAGAGGCAAGCAATCAGAGCACCTTGTGTGATACAGATCCTTGACTCTTTCTCTGAGAAGACATATGAAGCTGCTAAGAATGTGTGATATATATTCTTGGTCAATTTTACACATTTTGAGAAGTTTTTATTTATTTTAAGTTTTTTTTTTGAACTGGGGATATTTTAAGTTTTCGAGACAGAGTCTCTGGTTGGCCTGGAACTTGCTATGTAGACCTGGCTGGCCTTGAACTCAAACAGATCTGCCTCCCTCTGTTGCTGCCTCCAAAGTGCTGCGACTAAAGGCATGCACCACCACACCTGGATTCATTTTTGGAAGATTTTAAATATAAAGGAATTTGGTCCTTATGCCTGGTATATTTGCTCATTTGAGTTTAGCGTGATGAATGGTTTCACTTGGAAGTTAAAAGCCTCTTGTGTATATTCTTGGTTGGATTTTAATTAGTGTTGCAAACTGTATAAATGTATACATCATTTATCAGATGCAAAGGAAGATGAAAAGGACTAGAAAGAAAGACATTTTATAATAAAAATATAAATCTGTGCAGTTGAAAAATAGAGTAGGCGCTGCTCTGAAAGTATAAGAAAGCTCGATTTTTAAATGCTGCAATTTTCCTTATGCTAATGTAAACAAGATATGCTCTCTTGTCATTAAGGACTTTACTATAATTGGCTCATATTATTTTGGCGGTTGATGAAGTCTCATGATAGAAACTGGCGAGCAGGGAAGCTGATGGTGTGTAACTCTCTGTCCCAATCCAGAGGCCAGAGAACACAGATGGATGTTGCTAGTGCAAATCTTTGTAACCAGAGCCTGAAGATCCTGGAATTCTTGATGTTCATAGGCAGGAGAGGGAGGTTACCCTGTTTTTAGAAAGGAAGGAGGAGCTCATCTCTCTCTGCCTTTGCATGGCTTGGCCATATGGACACTAATATCCCTACTACTACTCTGGATTCACAGTCTTCTCTGAAAACTTCTTTGAAGATAAAACCAAAAATAATGTTTTACCATTTGAGTTGACCCCAAAATATCACAGTCAGGATATAGTTGAGTACTTTAGTGGAGGAATAAAATATTTGGGTGGTAAAGGTGTTTGCTGATGTTGATCATCAGTGAGTCCATACAGATTGTCTGCATCATTGTCTGCAAAATGAATTCTGTGTTTTAGGTGGGAGTAGTGTCTCACGTAGAAAATGTTTCTGTGTGCTTGTTTGACTTCATTTATTATAATCAAAACTGCAGACAGTTTATCTGTGGCATTTCTTTTAATGAAGATTTTCTTAACAGTTTTTTAACCAGGTTCTGATGCTTGGGAAAACGTCTATCAGTGACTTGTCTGAGCATGTCTTTGATTTGATTTTGGAACTCTACAACATTGACAGCCACTTGCTGCTCTCTGTCCTACCCCAGCTTGAGTTTAAATTAAAGGTAACTATTGTAAAATACAATTGCCAACGAGTTCAACAAAGAGCATTGCTGTTGCCTTTTCCTTCTTATCGGCTTACTAAATACAACAGGAGAAAGAATGTTGTTAGTGTTCATTCGTAGGTTTGTCTGTCTCTGGATCTCTATAGTGTGTGGCATGATGTCTGCCAGTTTAATAACTCCCACCTAAAAAATGAACAGCAGTATGACATCATCATCCACATATTTCCTAGAATGGATCTGGGGTTAGGTTAACTTTTCAGGCAAGCTAAAGCTTGTATTTTCAAAGCACAGTTTATAGCACTCTCCTTGACCTCTTGATTGGACATTAAAAGTAGCTTAGAACTCAGTATCTGTATGGCCTTTTTTTCTTTCTTGTGTTACATAGCTACCTGTGCTTTTAAGTTTTCTTTCTGTAGTTAAAAAAATCTGAAATTTTTAGCATGTCTCTATTATCCTGACATTAAATACTGCTATAAATTGAATTTTATTTGAAGAACTGGGGAGTATTGTTTCTCTCCCAACTCATTACAAGATTAAATACAGCTAGTTATAATTTCTAGCTTTTGATGGATCCTGGTACATAACCCAGAAAAGTAGATTTTTATGTAGCATTTTCTTATTTCTAAAAATTTTGATCTATTACTTTCAAAACCAAAATAAAACAAGCAGTTTATATTGGTATTATATGGTCACTAAATAACCAGTAACCTGTTCTTGTTTCAGTCTAGAGTATAGTTTTGGTATATTTCGTAAGTGAGCCCTTTGATTAAATGGCCTTCCTGTTGTCTTTTAAATGTGATTAGTAAGTTTGATGAGGCCAGACAACCTCTCTAGAGGTTTTCTCCAGAAAATCCTAATTGCATTTTCCTATACACTGTGAAGAATATAAAAATAAGTAAACTCTTATCCCTACTTTCAGCCAGCTTACCTTGTAGTATGGGAGGGAGAGGAGACAGTGAGCTCTGTTAAACAGAGACTAGATGTTGTAAGAATCAGAAGAGAAGTCAGGAGCTGGGTACATTTGGAGGGCAGAGTGTAAGTCACGCAAGGCTCAACTTATACTTCCATTTGTGGAGCAGATAAACACGGACCGAGAATACGTGGGCTATATGTTGGGGGCTCTTGAAGGCTAGCCCGAGGCACTGTTGTAAAATGTAAGAAATCCTTATACAGTGCCATCTGTGGCACCTTGAATTTGGTCCTGTTTGATAGGCCTGGTTGTTGCACTCCCTTTGGAAGTCTAGCATTGGAGTTGGTCTTCTGGTAACAAACTCAACAATAAAACAGTGTTTTCACCTTGAGGGTGCCTGTCATATAGTGGATAAAGCAGACGTGTGCTTGTGGCATGCTCAACGCTTCATCACACTGTTGAACTTCCTTTAAGAAGCTGATGTTTGTAATGTGGCTGCTCTTAACAACTATCTCTTTTCAAGAGTCCTTAGTAGGTCTTTAAATTGACTCCTGACTAGAAAATAACCTGAATTATAGCAGAGGCTTTTTTAGTATTTAGTAGGAATCTTGAGACACGTTTTCACATCACAGTACTGCTTTATTTAACTTGAGATGGTTAGAGCATTTATTGTAACATTCCATTTTGTGAAACATTTTCTGAGTATTGTTGCACACTTTACCATCTGGATTCATAGAAGGTTTTTTGTAATTAGAGAGTCCTGGGAATCCTAGGACTAGGTCACGTTTTCAGTGTTTACTTTGAAGTTTAAACAAATTGTGCTTTGTTTTAGAGCAATGATAATGAAGAACGCCTCCAGGTTGTTAAACTACTAGCAAAAATGTTTGGGGCAAAGGATTCAGAACTGGCTTCTCAAAATAAACCACTCTGGCAGTGCTACTTGGGCAGGTACACAGTTTTCTTTTTTTTTTTTTTTTTTTGTAAGAAATACATGTTTATATCTATTTCTATTGTTTTTTAAAATGTGTGTTTTCTGCACACATTTAAGCTGTTCTTAAAAATCATAATAAAGGGTTTTTGGGTTGGGAATATAACTCAGTTGGTACAGTGCTTACCCTAGTGTGTCCCAGGCCCTACATAGTGATTCCTAGCACCCCATAAACCAGTTGTAGTGAGGCAGAAGGATCAGAAACTGAAGGCCAGCCTTTGCACCAGCCTGGACTGCATGAAAACACTGATTTAAAAATAAATAATGAAAGGATTTTTCATTTTGTAGTTTTCAGTGTTGATGATAACTGGTATGTTTAAAATTTTCTTTTATCTTTTCATTTTATTTTGTTTTTGGTGATTTTTTTTTTTTGAAAGATGGTACATTTTAAAAGCTAACTCATAGTTTTTGTTACAACCATAAAATAATAATAGAAGCAACTGAAGGTGCAGCTTGCAGTGATGTAGTCCCTTCCCCAAAGTTATATGTAATTAGATTGTTTTGCTGTATTGGATAGGTAAGGATATTAATAAAATTGACAACAGATGACATAGCTGAATGTGGGGATGTTGATCTTTCTAGCACTCCAAGCAGAGGCAGGCAGACCTCTTGAGAGTTTTTGGACCAGCCTGGTGCACCCAGCCTCCCCTCTTCCTTTCTTTCCTTGGTCCAGCTTCCTTCCTTCCTTCCTCCCTCCCTCCGTCCTTCCCTTCTTTCCTTCCCCTTTCCCTTTTCCCCTTCCCTTTCTTTCTTTCTTTCTTTCTTAAGAAGGTTTCTCTATGTAGCCCTGGCTGTCCTGGAATTTGCTTTGTAGACCAGACTAGCCTTGAACTCACAGAGCTCCCTCTGCCTCCTGAGTGCCGGGATTAAAGGCATGTGTCACCACCTCCACTTTATAATTTAAAAAAAAAAAAAAAAAAACATATATATATATATATATATAGTCAGTGTACAGTTAGTTATGTGTAGTTGAAAGGGAGCCATCTTAAGATGTTTCCATTAGGAAATTTGTTCTGCAAATATCTCAGTGCACCTTCACGAACTAGGATGGCATTGATGCCAGGAAGCAGTCAGAGATGGACTGTTGCTGTGCATGTGTTGACACTGAAGCGGTTGTGTAGGCACTTGGTCTACTTTCGAATTAGGAGATAGATTAGGCAGGCAATCCGGTTAGCACAGTCTGCTGGAACTCCTAATGTCAGCACGTGTTCTCTTTCTAGTCCACTGTAGCTGCTGCTTTTAATTTAATGACATCAAACTTCTCACAGAATAAATACCACTACATTTGGTTTGGGAATGGAGGTCCATGGTAGAACACTAACCTAGCATATGTAAGGCCCAGGGTTTGATTCTTACCACCACAAAAAGGAAGAAACAAAAAAAGCCCTCTAAAGCCAGTGTGGTGATGCACACCTTTAATCCCTGCACTAGGGAGACTGGCAGATCTCTATGAGTTTGACACCAGCCTGTTCTACGTAATGAGTTCTAGGTCAGCTGGGACTATACAGTGAGATCCTGTCTCAAACAAAACAAAAAACAACAAAACCAAGTCCCCATCAAACTAGAGGAGCTAAAAGTACTTTAACAGATTTAGTTATTTATAACGATCGTCAGTTACATGTTTGTTTAAGAAATGGAGAGTGTTGTAATGTTGGACACCTGGATTCAAAACACACCTTACCAGGGCCATAAGAGAGTGTTGTACTTCCTGGTAGGTAATGTGGTGCTGCTGGCTTTGCAAATGTGTTTTCTTTTAAAAACACACTCCTTTGTGGGTGCTGGGGTGCTGAGGATTGAACCCGAGTCTTGTGCGTGCTTGGCAGTCACACTGCTGTTGAGCTGTCTGCTGGCCCTAGATGTTGTTTCTTTTGGTGTTGAGTGATAAAAATACTTGAGCCTTTTTTTGATTTTACAGAAGTAAGACAGACTTACTGACTGGAAACCCTTAGCTTCAGTGTTATTGACACTTAAGCACAGTTGAAATCTTTGAAGAACTGCTGTGTATAGATGTTGAACATTGCTCATTAGAAGGACAATCATGTGCATGCTAATGGAGGAATACAGTGCTGTCTGTTAGTTTTGCTAAGAAATTCGAATCCCAATACCCAATACAGTCATGTGTCAAACTTTGACTACCAGTTTCTAAGGTTAGGAGTGAAAGGTTCCTGCTAGTTGACATCAAAATAAAAATATGAGGAATATCTAAATCATAGGAAAGCACTCTATGAGTGCTTAGATTTTATAGAGAAATTGTAGATAGAGTATAAAGATGGCCTTATTATTAGTTAGAAATGAGATAATTCTGATGGCTAATTGGATAAGAACAATTTTTGGCTACAGTTTAGAATCATAGGATAAAACTAACACAGTGTAAGGTCTACCACATGTTAATTTATGTCCTATAATTAGGAAAATACATTTTAAGGAAATCTCAGACATGATATGAAATTGAAGTGTTTCTCTGAAATATGAACATATGCATATATGTATAAAACACACAACATATGCCGACATGCTTTGACACTTATTGAACAGACACATTTGAAATAAAGTACTGATGGGAAGACATTTGTTATTATTATTCCAGTGGAAAACACAGACTCCCTAGAATTTTACAGTCCTAAGAGGACCTAACTGAGATTTTCTCATTTATGTATGGCTCAAAACTGTTAAAATGGTCTTGTTAGACTCTGAATTTTCTCTAGTATGTTTATGTATCTGCATGCATTCGAGGAGACCTGTGGATATGTGCTAGTGCACATGGAGGCCAGATGTTTACCTTGGGTGTCATCCTGCAGCTCAGGCACCGCTGCATTACTCACAATGAGAGTACTGCAGCGGTGCCTGAGCTAGGGTACCTCAGCAGTACCTATGCTAGTACCTCACCAGTACCTGAGCTAGGGTACCTCAGCAGTACCTGAGCTAGGATACCTCAGCAGTACCTGTGCTAGTACTTCAGCAGTACCTGAGCTAGGGTACCTCAGCAGTGCCTGAGCTAGGGTATCTCAGCAGTACCTGAGCTAGGGTACCTCAGCAGTGCCTGAGCTTGGAGACTGGTCTGGGCTGCTGGACAGGCACTTTTACTTGCTCAGTTGTGAGGTCAAAAGGGTGTGCCACCACACCCATCTTTTTATGCAGATGTTGGGAATTAAACACAAATCCTTTACCAATCCCATTATCTTCCCAGGCCCCACTTTGGATTTTCATGTAAACATCTATTCACTAATAAGAGAAATAAATACAAATTGAGTATAGATTAAACTTGTCTCCTTTGGTTGTTTTAGAGAACTCTTTTTAATCTTTTACAGGTTTAATGACATCCATGTACCAATACGCCTGGAATGTGTGAAATTTGCTAGCCATTGTCTTATGAACCATCCTGATTTAGCAAAGGATTTAACAGGTAATAGCACACATTTCTGGATGCTTTTCATTGGGGAAAAAAGCTTTATAAGGAAACCTTTCTTTTAGGTGTTTCTGATAGCTGTCTTCTCTTTCCATTCATCATCATGGAACTTACTTTCTGAAGTAAGTTGATTTTTACCATATACTTCCTTGTGCACACTAGAAGCAGTTTTTGGGAAGTAACTTCATGAATTGAAGTAGTTCTTTTGTTTAAGAACAGCCGTGCACATTCTCATATATTTGGGTTTGAATGGGTCTTGATTTTGAAAATTTTGAAAATGTTAATGCTCTGATATTTTAAGAACTTAGTGAAAGTCATTTAACTATAAACTAAGTTAACCATAGTTAATGGAGATAATTTAAAATCTGTATAAGCATTAAGTATTTCACATCTGAATTTTAAAGTAATAAGAATATCATATACTTATTTAATTTTTTAAATTATGAGATAGTTCATAAAATGAAGGTTAATATAATAGCCATGTATGTCTTTTGTACAAATGTTGCGTTTACTAAAGTGTTTGTGAGAGTGTAAGTCCTGCGGAACCCCCTGCAGCAGTTCTCCCAGGCTGCTCTTTTGTTTGCTCTGTGTGGTTTTGTGATTTTTTAGCCATCTGCTTATTTGTATCTTTGTGCAGCTGACTTAGTATTGTCCTGTGGAAAGCATCTCATTGAAATCTTGTGACTTTGTTGGAGTTCTGTCTTTAAGTTTGTTTTTGTTTGTTTGTTTGTGTTGGCCTATTTCCTTCCCTTGTGTCTCATAATTTTTCTTACTGTTTTCTCACTCTATTCTTTTGCATTTAACAGTTATTTATGTAAGTCTCAAGTTGTCCATTTCAGGCTGCTTTTGCTTATCAGTGCTCTTTAAAGCCTTCTATCCCTGCCGAGTTTCTCCTTCTAAAGAACACCATAAATTATATCCATCTGTAATATTTTAAACAGTAGCTTCTCACAGTAATGCTTCCAAGTATATTAAATTATTTATTGTCATTCAGATTTTTTGTTTGTTTTTTGAGACAGGGTTTCTCTCTGTGTAGCTTTGTGCCTTTCCTGGAACTTACTCTATAGCCCAGGCTGGCCTTAAACTCACAGAGATCCACCTACTTCTGCCTCCCAAGTGCTGGGATTAAAGGTGTGCATCACCACCGCCCAGCTGACAGTCAAATTTTAACAGCCTGTTTTTTGTTTGTTTTATTTTTAAGCCAGTGTCATCCTTTTTTTATGGAGACACCTTACTTGGACCTTCTGTCTTCCTGCTTACTTCTGGATCACCTCTTTATAGCTGCTGTTCTGTGGTACTTCTGGGGCTATCTATCTTCTTTACTCTTTGGCCCTCTGCCGTGTGTGTGTGTGTGTGTGTGTGTGTGTGTGTGTGTGTGTGTGTGTGTGTGAGACAGAGAGGGGTGTGTGTCTATTTCTCTCTCACTTCCTGCTCTCCCACCCCCACTCCTCTCTCTGTGGATATTCTTTTGGGAAGGGGACTTGTAACATCCCTTTCTTGTATTATGGATTCAGTATTTTCTGAATCTGTTAATGTTTGTTTTGGTGAGGAGGGTTTTTCTTTTAAAATAATTAACAACTTCTTGTTCACTATTTATTTGCTTTTGTTTGTTTCTATACATTAGTTCCTTTCCTCAGAAATCTTGGTAATTCACAGCCATGTACTCATGATTAATAGTGTGTATACACTAAATGGAAAGCCACTTGAAAAAGTGCTAGGTGTAAGCATTGGTCTGTAACTGCTAAGATTTTCTTACTGTGATGAGATGTTTCCCAGATTCTTAGTTTAAATGTTTGTACTTCAGTTGGATCACATGGAAACAAAATCCTGTCAGCCAGAATCTTAGCTTTATTCCTTTAGTAACCATATTCATAGTTTCACCAATTATAACATAGAAACGATAATACTTCATTATTTCCCAGTAACAGCAGCTGAGTTGAATATTTTAATTCATTGATATGGAAAATGATAATGACATCCTTAACAGTGATACACCTGTTAATGTATATGATTAGCTTAATGAGTTAGAGACAGCCTTGTCAACTTTCCTGCCCTGGAAATGGAACAGACCTTCACTTTTTAGTTGTACGTGACATTTAGTTT
This sequence comes from Onychomys torridus, assembly GCF_903995425.1. Taxonomy (NCBI): domain Eukaryota; kingdom Metazoa; phylum Chordata; class Mammalia; order Rodentia; family Cricetidae; genus Onychomys; species Onychomys torridus. The sequence continues at coordinate 816,703 of NC_050464.1, read as the reverse complement.
GTGAGGAAGCCAACCCTGCTTCTTCCCTCCTTCCTTCCCTTGTTCTTCATGTTCTTGAAATATTGAACATTCTGCATAGGGTTTGCAGTAACATGAATTGCTAAACAGGCTTATTAATAAAAAACCCAGACAGATATTGGGGTAAAAGATGAAAGATCAGAGAGGCAGATCAGCAAGCCACTAGTTCTTACCCCTACGAAATCCTCCGCTGAAAGAGAGCGAGCTCCTCTCTCCACCCTGCCTTATTACTTCCTCTCTCAGCCCAGCTCTATCACTTCCTGTCTGTCTGTCTGTACAGACCTCTATGGTTAACTAGTGGCTAGCTCCACCTTCTGACTTTCAGGCAAGCTTTATTTGTTAGAGCTCAAATAAACTATTACCACAATTTGCTTTTGCTCTGTTGATTTGCCTTTCTAATCTTCTATAGCAATATTGTGGTGATATATTTTGTACCCCAATAAAGCTTGCCTGGGGATCAGAGGACAAAGCCAGCCACTATATTAAACATAGATAGAGGCCAGGCAGTGGTAGCACACGCCTTTAATCCTAGCATTCAGGAGGCTGACATCCATCCAGATCTCTGAGTTCAAGGCCACACTGGGAACAGTCAGGCATGGCGCACAGGCCTTTAATCCAGCTCTAGGAAGGAAGGAAGATGTCAGGGCACAGAAAGGTACATAAGGCATGAGTAAACAGGAAGTCTCGCTCTGGAGGCTGAGGATCTTGTAGAGGTAAGAACGTGGCTGGCTTGTTCTGTTTCTCTGACCTTTCAACTTTCACCCCAGTATCTGGCTCCGGTTTTGTTTTGTTTTTTATTAATAAGACTGTTTAGCAATTCATGTTATACAATATGATAATTATTAAAGTTTCCATTTTAATCAGAAACTCTTACCTTTCAGAGTATCTTAAGGTGAGATCCCATGACCCTGAGGAAGCTATTAGACATGATGTTATTGTGTCTATAGTAACAGCTGCTAAGAAGGATATTCTTCTTGTAAATGACCACTTACTTCATTTTGTGAGAGAGCGAACATTGGACAAACGGGTAAGTAGGAGAGTAGGTAAATCACAGTGGTTTTGGCTTGTGTTTGCTTGTTGTTAAATTTTATATTTGAGGCAGTCTTTCTATGTAGTCCTGGATGTTCTGGAACTCAAGCTGGGCTTGAACTCCCAGAGCTCTGCTGGTCTGCCTCATGAGTGCTGGAATTAAAGATGTATAACAACATACCCAGCGTAGTTTTCTTTTTAAAACTTGAAGTTTAATAGTATTACATTTGAAAATGCTTTTTCTTTCTTAATAAAATTATAAATTGAAAGTATTTGAGGTCTGGATAAATTAGGATGTAAAATGGGGAGTTGAATACTGATGCTGAGTTGGCTTCCTTTTTCTTCAGTAAGGGACCCTACTCTATGGGATGCTTCTGCTCACATTAAATAAGAGTTATTCTTTCTCAGTTAAATTTGTCTGGAAATCCTCTTCATAAATATGCCTAGTTTGTTTCTTTGCAAGTCTAAATCTAGTGGGGTTGATGATGAAGATTAACCAGCAAGCTATTCTAATGCATTTATGGAATAGAAGCTTTTGCTTTTTTCGTTTGTTTCGAGACAGGATTTCACTGTAGCTCTGGCTGTTCTAAAACGCACTATGTAGACCAGGCCAGCCTTGACTTCAAATGCTGGGATTAAAGGTGTGAGCCACTATGCCCACCAGTAATGGAAACATTTTTACCTTATAAAGAAAAATTTTATCTGTTTTTGTTTAAGTGGAGAGTACGAAAAGAAGCCATGATGGGACTTGCCCAGATTTATAAGAAATATGCTTTACAGTCGGCAGCTGGCAAAGATGCTGCGAAACAGATATCCTGGGTCAAGGACAAGCTGCTCCACATATATTACCAGAACAGCATCGATGATCGGTAAGTCGGGGCCCACGTGTGGACATGCTTTTCAGTGATCTGGTAAGTTGTGGATGTTATATACATTCTTTGTGTTTTCTTTATAGCTTTAAATACCCTCCGGTCTTAGTACAGGGCAAATGAGATGCATAGTTTCCTTGCCGGCAAAGCCACAGTCATGCATAGGTAACACATTGGATGAATAGAACTTTCTCTCTTGTTTTCATACATTTAACTTTTTACAGGGTAATATCTAAAAGTAGGAATATTGCTGTTATAAACACATTAAAAGGATATGTTGTTTGATATTCAAGACAGGGTTTCTCTGTATTCCTAGCTGTCCTGGAACTTGCTCTGTAGACCCAGGCTGACCTCAAACTCGGAGATCCTCCTGCCTCTGCCTCCCAAGTGCTGAGATTAAAGTCATGTGCCGCCACCTCCCGGCTGTTAAATTTTTAAGCATAGTTCAAATGAAAATCATTTGCAAGTTTTAAGTTAAAAAAAAAAAGCTGGGCAGTGGTGGCGTATGCCTTTAGTCCCAGCACTTGGGAGGCAGAGGCAGTGGGCTCTATCTTCTCACCCAAGAATAAAAGCAGTTTATAAATTTCTAAAAAAGATGTTATCGCCCTAAAAGTAGATGGTTCTTATAGCAGTAAGAGCCAATTAGCCCTTAAATCCCTCAGTTCTGTTTAGAATCTGAGTTGACAAGTTGTTAGTGTGTCCAAATGGGTGTGTCTGTAGCAAGCCACTTGAAAAAGAAGCCATAGAGAAGCGGTTCTCAACCCTCCTAATGCTGTTACCTTCAATACAGTTCCTCATGTTGTGGTGACCCCCCCAACCATAAAATTCTTTTGTTGCAACTTTATAACTGTAACTTTTGTACTGTTATGAATTGTAATGTCAATGTGTCTTCTGGTGGTCTTAGGTGACCTCTGTGAAAGGGTTGTTTCCACCTCCCCCCCAAGGTCATGACCCACAGGTTAAGAGCTACTGCCATAGACTATGTTAAAATTTTATGAAGTATTTTAGGGAGTGCTTTTGTTAAGTCAGTTTTTACACTTGAGTGTGTGGCACCAGTGTGCAGATTACTATTCTGATTTGATAAGACATCTCTGTGCCCATCCCTGGGAGTCTGGACGCAGTGGCAGTGTGTGTTGCCCTGGTCATGTGCAGGAGCTGGGGCAGGGCCGCAGCAGCTCCTGGCCTCTCTCTCTCTGTGCCTTTAGGTCAGCCATGTCTTGTTTCATAGTGACCTTGGTTCAAGGTGATGAAAATCAAAGGGATCTTCAAACATTCTTTGTAGCTTTAACTTATAAAAAATGATATTTGGATCTTTAGAGGGGCCCTGTGTAGTTTTCTGAACTTTCTTGTACAGATGTGGACATTTAGTCTTTGATACACAGTTTCCAAGCTGTAGGATTGTTGCAGAGCCAAGTTCTTCCTTTGGACCCTCCTAGAGGGAAATAATCCCTTCTCCATTCTTGACAGAAGGGACTTAATTTGTGATTTTTACAGTTTATATGATAATTCTAAATGGAAACTTAGTGCCCTTAAAGATTTCTCTTTTACAGGTTACTTGTTGAGCGGATCTTCGCCCAGTACATGGTTCCTCACAATTTGGAGACGACGGAACGGATGAAATGCTTGTATTACTTGTACGCTACACTGGACTTGAATGCCGTGAAGTATGTCTCCAGTGTTGCGTGCTCTTTCTTCTGTCGTGGAGTGTACAGAATGGGCGTGGGGATAAACCTCAAGTATTTAATGTAAACCTTATAATAATCAGGCATTGTTAAACTTTCAAGACACAATAAATTCCTGGGCTATTTTTTTTTCTTTTTAGAGAGTTCTGTCTCCAACATTTGATTAAGCAGATACAAAAACAGTTAAAGCTGGCCAGAGCTGCTTGGCATGAAATCATTAAGGATTTGATTTTTCTTTCTCTCTAGATTTTCATGTTGATGGCATTTCAAGAAAGGTGATATACCTATTCCCCCCACCCCCCCAGGTGTTAAAAAGGTCCACATTATGAAAATACTATCTTCCTACTCTTAACACGGTACTAATTTAAATTATTCTGTAGTGCAGTAGAGTACAAATTTCTATGTTTGTCTTCAATATAGTGTTGTAGGTTAGCATTAGGGCAGGTTTTACAAATACATTTTTTTTTTCTTCCAGACAGGGTTTCTCTATGTAGCCTTGCGCCTCATCCTAGAACTTGCTCTGTAGACCAGGCTGGCCTCAAACTCACAGAGATAGCCTGCCTCTGCCTGCCAAGTGCTGGGATTAAAGGTGTGCGCCACCACCGCCCGACAAATACATTTTTATTTCCATGTTTCATTCAGAAAGAACCTTGGGATGTCTGGGAAGGGAATTGGCATTCTATATATAGTAGAGATACTAGTCATCTAACTGAATCATATTAAGGCCTGGAGATTTCCTATAGGTTTAGAAATTTAGGCTCATGATATTTATTCCAGTAAATATAATTAGAGCTATAAAGGAGTAAGTGCTCTGAAATTGGAAGTGTAAGGATACTTGAGATTTTTAATGGACTTGTGTCTCATTGCCATAGTTCCATATGCTCCTGTTCCTTTATATAGAGTTGTGGTTTGAAGCACTGGAATGTGTGCCTTGTCTCTGCTCTTACACTGCTACTGAAAGGGAGCAGTGGACAGACAAAGTGTGTTTCAGACAGATAGATGCAGCCATACAGAGCTGGATCTGACGCTCAGGAAGTAGTAAGACAGCCAGGATTTGAAGTCAGTGCTAATGACAAGTAGTGTCATATTTACCATTTTATTTCCTTTTATTATGTTGGAAATTTTTCTCGGGTTGGAATGTGTTCTCAAATTGTTGGTTTACTTCCGTTTAGTTGCTCATCCTTTTCCTTTGGTTCAGTTGATAGCCTGTTAGAGTGGATGATATGATTGATATGTGTCCTCCTAGAACACATGTCAATTTAGAAATCCCATTAAGTCTGGCCTTGACCATGTACCACCTAAGAGTACATTAATAAAGATGCTTTTAAGTAAGAATCCAGAAGTAGCACTCAGAGATTCTATATGAAAGAACTTAGGAAAATGAGTCTGTCTGTATATTTATATTTATTTTTATTTTATGAGAAAGGCAAGTTTAGAAAGAAGGAATTGTGTTCAAGAAGCAAAAACAGTTTCAAGTATTTCTGTAAATCTAAATAACTGAGGATTTGCGAGAATATGGCTTTAGAAGGAAGAAGTAGGAAGCCTGTGGGCTGGGACTTAAACTGCAGTCATGGACATTCTTGCAAGTGTCCTGGAACCCTCTCCTGCACAGCAGGAAGGTCTTCAGGACCTTCATTGCCCACTGTTGTGATTGGTTGATGTCATGCCTCTGTGGGAGGGAAATTAATATTGACAGATAACACATAAAAAATAGTCAGGAAATAAACATTAAAGTTTTTGTTTTGTTTTGGTTTGTTTTTTGTTTTGTTTTTCAAGACAGGGTTTCTCTGTGTAGCTTTGCACTTTCCTGGAACTCGCTTTGTAGACCAGGCTGGCCTCGAACTCACAGAGATCAACCTGCCTCTGCCTCCCGACATTAACCTATTCTAATATCTTTTTATCATATGAACACTAGGACAGGAATATCAACTAATTGATACATTTGTCAGGTGTACATATAAAAAAGCTGATAATCATCCCTACAAAAAGCCCCAGAATATGTTTCTTCTAAATTTAAAGAGTGAAAGACAATAGGTGGGGGGTTAATGCCAGAAATAGAAATGAAAAGAAGAAAACACCTGTAAATAAGGGTGTGTAAGTAGCAGCCATAACACTAAACAGAAGCTACTTTTTCCTTAAATTTAACTGTATTTTATCGAATTTAAAAGTGAAGCACTCATTTTTAAGAGATGTGCTGTGAAATAATACCAATAAAAAGCTGAAAAAACTATTTGAACCATCACATAAAGATTTTAATTTTACAAAAATAGTTCATGAGTGATATTTAACTGTTGAAGGTGAAGTATTGTAGGTAGGTATTATTTAAAAGTGACGTTTATTGTCACTGACTTTGTGAAATTAGCTGATCATGTATATTACCTTAATTTTTAGAACTTAATTTATATTTATCTGTATATTATATCCTCCCCAAATCTCTACATTTTCTTGTGTGTGATAAAAAAGACCACATGCATATGAGGGAAGAGTGTATTACCCATTTTATCCTCTGACTTCCTCAAAGAGGACTGCAGTCATTTTGTTACCTATTCAGAACAGCTTGTAGGGCTCATGTGTATGTATGTCTATGTATGTATATTCCCTTTAATCGCTTATTTTTGCACATTATGCAAATAGGGTTATCATATGTATAATCTTCAGTGACTTTTTTTCACTCTTTTTCTTGTGTTTTGAGGCAAGGTCTTACTTTGTAGCTCTGGCTGGCCTGGAGCTCACAGAGATCTGCCTGCCTCATTCTTCTGAGGGCTGGGGTTAATTGTCACCCACATTGCCTTCTGTTACCCCTTTACTTTCATTGAACTTCCCATCAAGACAATGCATGTGGGCAAATTGTCTTGCTATTTCAACTAAAATTCTTAAGAAATTTTCCTTAAATACATAGTAATATAAATTCTTACTCAGTTGGGGGTTGTTTTTTAAAATTTCAGCTGTGGCCATAGTTTATAATGCTTTCAGAATTTCTTAAGATTTCATATTTAAGTGATAAATATACTAGATTACATAGTTTCATTTGTTTTAACTCAAGACAAGTATCAACACGTGGTCTTTTGGAAGTTGCAAATCATTTTTCTAGGAGTTTTTCTTGGAGTTCAGAAGTAATCCTCAGACTGTTTCTTTGAAAGTTTCTGTTTAATTTATGCAACTCATGCTTTGTTTTATATTTTCATAGTTCTCCAGTAAGTGATCATTTTGCTTTCACTTAGTTTATGAATTTATATTAATTAATAATGCAGTGAAACTTTGTGGAACTTTCACACTCAAAAATAGTAAAGTGTCACACTGAAAATTTAAGGCATCCAAAAATGAAAATGTTCTAGTATTCTTACTGTTAGCAATTTTCTGAATTTCAAGTAGGTTGCATTCTTTTTAAAAGAAACACAACTGAGAGGTATTTTCAGAACATTGATAACGAGGACAATGGAAATATTGGACAGTTGTCTTTTCTGTCCAAGTTGGAAAGCTTGTTTTACGTGGCTCTGCATGTGTCACCGTCTGTTGTCTGTGCTCGGCATATGTGTGGATTGGAAGCGCAGGCCACTGGAAACAGGTGTGGGCTGAGGGCATGGTTCCGTCAGGGGAGCACCTCAGCTTGGTTATTGCTTTGCACTTGTGAGGCTTGAGTTAAGGTTCCCAGAACTTGGAAAAAGCCTTGTGCACCTTGAGTTAAGGTTCCCAGAACTTGGAAAAAGCCTTGTGCACCTTGAGTTAAGGTTCCCAGAACTTGGAAAAAGCCTTGTGCACCTTGAGTTAAGATTCCCAGAACTTGGAAAAAGCCTTGTGCACCTTGAGTTAAGGTTCCCAGAACTTGGAAAAAGCCTTGTGCACCTTGAGTTAAGGTTCCCAGAACTTGGAAAAAGCCTTGTGCACCTTGAGTTAAGGTTCCCAGAACTTGGAAAAAGCCTTGTGCACCTTGAGTTAAGGTTCCCAGAACTTGGAAAAAGCCTTGTGCACCTTGAGTTAAGGTTCCCAGAACTTGGAAAAAGCCTTGTGCACCTTGAGTTAAGGTTCCCAGAACTTGGAAAAAGCCTTGTGCACCTTGAGTTAAGGTTCCCAGAACTTGGAAAAAGCCTTGTGCACCTTGAGTTAAGGTTCCCAGAACTTGGAAAAAGCCTTGTGCACCTTGAGTTAAGGTTCCCAGAACTTGGAAAAAGCCTTGTGCACCACAGTGGAGAAATGAGAGGCGCTAGCCTAGCTCCCTAGCCAGTAAGAGGCCTTGTCTCAAACAGAAGGAAGGCACCCGAAGAATGACCCTTGAGCTTGTTTCCTGACCTCCACACACATGAGCATACATACATATTTGTGTACGTACATGCACACAAAGTAAACTGATGAAAAATACTTTTCAGTAACATTTCCTTAGAAATAATGTGGTGCGGAAGCTCTAACAATGTAGTCATTAGGAAGACATTCATAACAGTAGATCATTTCAATTTGGAGTTGACACATGCTGGAATAAATACTTACCAGACACATCCACCTTTTTTCTCATGGGCCTCACTTTTCTGCTTCTCTTAGAGTCCATCTTATCAGCACCTTTTACAAGACGTTTTGTTGGTTCTTCCTATCTCAGGTTTATAGTCTTGTCAGTCCGACCTTTAACTTACAAAGAGGCCCCACTTAATCTATCTTTATACAAAGCCAAGTGCGGCATCACAAATCCCTGCCTAACGTCCTTGCCGCTGCTGTTACATTTGAGTCTTTGCTTCTGGGTTGCCGGTTATTTTATCTGTGAATTTGACCTTATTTCTCCTGTCTTGTTTTTTTTTTACCTCCCACACTCTTTTATTAAAATGAAATAGTTGGAATATTTGGAAAGGACTTTTATCCTGTTTTGTATGTTTTTGTGTTTTTCAGAGCATTAAATGAAATGTGGAAATGTCAAAATTTACTCAGACATCAAGTAAAGGATTTGCTTGATTTAATTAAACAACCAAAAGTAAGTTAAGTTTTAAAGCAAATCTTTTAGAAAGTTTGTATAATCATTACCATAACTATAGCTGAATGTCTTTGTATAAGTTTACTTAGAATGAATATTGTGGTGATTTTTACTCTGTGGTGGTGGTCTTCTGTGTGTGTGTAGGTGTGAGAGCAGTCTCAGGTGTTTTTCTCAGTGCTGTCTATGTTTTTGTTTTTTGTGAGTTTTGTTTTGTTTTGAGAGAGGGCCTCTGATTGATCTGGAAATTACCAGGTAGCTTGGGCTGGGTGGCCATTGAGCCCTGGATGTACCTGTCTCCATCTCCCACCCAGCACTGGGCCTACTAGCATGTTCTGTGAGTTCTAGGAATCAAATTCAGGTTCTGGTACTTGCACAGCAAGCAGTTTGCTAACTGGAGTATCTTCTCAGTCCCTGAAATTGTGATATTCACCAGTAAATACATATTTTAATTAGGGGCATTTAGAACGATTCGAAGTCCCTTCCCTTTTTGAAAATGTTACCTGTGAAATTATTAATCTAGAAAGCGTATCTGGTCATTTTAAATGACATTCAGGGGAACCAAATCAGTTTGTTCCTTATCATTAGCTCACAGTCGTTGTCTTTGACCCTCCATCACATGCTCGCCTGCGGAGGACAGTGCTGCTCCTCAGCTGCCTGCCTAACAGGCTGTTACTTTTTAAAAAACTTTTGATGTGAAGATTTTAAAAACCAAGGAATTTTCCTAACTAATTGTTTGTGTAGTTGAAGTTTACGTTTGAAAGGTTTTTTGTTTCTGATTTTTAAATAAACTTTTTGTTTTTGTTTGTTTTATTGGGTGGGATTTTATTCATTCATTGATTTATTTGTTTAGAGACAGGGTTTCTCTGTGTATCCCTGGCTGTCCTGGAACTCACTCTGTAGACCAGGTTGGCCTTGAACTCACAGAGATCCACTTGCCTCTGCCTCCAGGTTGCTGGGATCAAAGGCATGCTCTGCCCTGCCTTTTGTTTTGTTTTGGTTTTGGAGCTGAGGATCGAACCCAGGGCCTTGCACTTGCTAGGCAAGTGCTCTACCGCTGAGCTAAATCCCCCAACCCTTTTTTGTTTTAATTTTTTTTTAATTGAATGTAATTTAACCTTTTTTTTTTTATGGTCATTGAGTATATTGAACCTGCTGGGATCTGTTTTCTTCAATAATACTTTAGTGGCTTCTGCTGTCAGTAGGCATGGATTTCAGTGTTACAGTGCAGCCAGAAGCCTTGGGTAGTTCTTCTCTTTGTTACCCAACTTTTTATTCATTTACCTGGGGGGTAAATGCACAAAAGCGTTACTGAAGTATGACATGTTCTTTTTTTAAAAATTAATTAATTCATTTTTCTGTTATCAGCTTGATACAGTATAAATTCTTATCTTAATAGTGAAATGTTTCATTGAGGCTTGCTCAGTAATTGAGTAAAACCAAAACTTATTATAAGCCACAGTCATCCTAGGGTCCCCCCTGCTATCTGTCTGTCTGTCTATCCATCCATCCATCCATCCATCCATCCATCCATCCATCCATCCATCCTCCCATCCTCCCTGGTTCTGTGGGTTGCAGTCTGATTGTTCTTTGCTTTATATCTAGAATCCACTTATGAGTGAGTACATACCATGTTTGTATGACATGTTCTTGTATTCACATGGATAGCATTAGTCTGGATTTTAGGAACATTGCAGTTGGAATAGGATCCAGCAGTATGTTCAGAGCTCAGATCGGGTGTTGAGTGACTCAAACAAATGTGCCTGCTTTTAAGACTCTCACTGTAGAGCTACTCTTCCTACCTGGTCTGACTTCTGTACTTTTCACTCCACCCATTTATCTAGGTTTTAAAAAGAGCTAAAGAAAGATACAACTGTGGAAACGTGTAGGGACGGAGAGTTGTTGAAGGTGCCTGTGGATTCTTCTTAGGGAATTTTAATTGTGCATTTTTTGTATGTGATTTACAGACAGATGCCAGTGTGAAGGCCATATTTTCTAAAGTGATGGTTATTACAAGTAAGTTGTTTTAAATCTTTAAGTTTGAAAGTCAATTGAAGGTTTTATGTAATTTAAATTGTGTTAGATTGTGGTAATCTAAAAAATTATTAAACTGTTTTTGCTTGATACATACCAGACAATTCAGTTTTCCTTTTTCTCCCTGATTTTTTTTTATTCTGTGTGCTATCCAGAATTTAAATTTTTCTTTAGTGTCTTACATGAGAAATAATATATGCGTTTATTTTTGAGAATTGTCGTAACCCAAGATGATTGTTAACATTGAGTCTGTGCATTGCTGTTGCCTCCTCTGTGCCTGTCTCTGGCACTGGTTGCTTTCCCCTCACCCCAGTGGTCACTGTGTAGCTTGTTGACAAAATAATTGGGAACACTGCTAGAGTGAGTGTACCACACTTCACTTGGCAATACTGCAGCTGCGTTCAAATGAACACCAAGACACTAGAAAGCAGTTACTTAATGACTGTGTCTTGGTTGCTACTTAAATTCCGTTTTGAAGAGAGCATTCAGAACTAGGGTGCCGTTGAGAGTAGAGCAGTCTCAGCTGGCCCTTTCTTGGGCTCCCCAGCATCCAGGCTTGTCCTCTGCAGTTGGCTGTGGGTTGTCATTCTTTGCTGTCTCTCTGTTTCTTTTTTCAGTGTCTATCAAACACTACAGGCTTTTCTAGGTTCTTTTTCCAGGAATGTTAGTGTCCTGCAGGTGTTAATAGTGAGAGGGAAAGAAAGGACTCCTACGCATTGATAAAATGCTGCGGTTTGTTTGTTTTGGTTTTTGCTGCTGTTTTCTCTTCCTCTAGTACCATCCCTTTTTTTCATTTTTCTAAAGAACAGGCCTTTAATATGATGCCTGTCCATGATTTAAATGACATTTTCTTTTTTAAGATTTATTTATTTATTATGTATACAGAAGAGGGCACCAGATCTCATTACAGATGGTTGTGAGCCACCATGTGGGTGCTGGGAATTGAACTCAGGACCTCTGGAAGAGCAGTCGGTGCTCTTAACCTCTGAGCCATCTCTCCAGCCCCTTAAATGATATTTTCTAAAATTATTTAACAACAATATTAAATCCTCAGTACTTTTAAATTCCAGTGAAGTGCTAATAATCTTTGGAACATAATTTGTAAAGTTCTACACTAGAACTTTTAAAAGCTTGTCCCCAAGTGCTTCTCTACCTAAATCTTACTGTTTTAAGATGATGATGCAGATACTTGTCTTTTGTAAGTCATCATGTTTATATATTTATTTTTGAGACAGGATTTCACTATAGAGCCCTGACTGGCCTCGAGTCACATTGTAGACCAGACTGGCCTTGAACTCAGAAATTCACCTGCCTCTGCCTCCCAAGTGCTGGGATTAAAAGTTTGTGCCACCAAGCCAGGCCTGCCTTTATTTATGCTAGTTTTTTTCTTATATAGAGAGACATGAAAAGGCCATATAGAAAGTGTTTAATATGATTAGTGTTTAATGTGATTGTGGTATTGTTACCACAATTAGTAATTAGTTATTTTTGCCGAGACTTAAAGGTTTTCATAATTGTATGTTAATTACAGAATAAATTTGCTGTCATTACATTTAAGATATTTATGATTTCTTTTATTATTTATCCTAGTCTAGTTTTTTTCTAAGCAGTTAAAACAGCCAAGAAGACTAAAGCCAGTGGAAGTCAGCGTTCCCTTAGCTATGAGAGTATGTATCAGAAGAGTGGGGGTTTCTGCAGAGAGTGCCTTAAGCTAGCCGTCACACACACCAGGAGTAGACTGCAGTGTCTGCCAGCAGTCCATGCTGCATACCTGTATGCATAGTCAGAGAACACAGAACGTAATGAACTGGACCTCCTAGGGACTCCTGCGGGACAGTGTAAGCAGCGTCTTAAGGAACAGATGGTTCCACTTCGGCTGACACTCAGTGTCTTCAAATACTGTAAGGGACTCTTTAGAAAGAGCTTCTCGCCGGCAGACGTGTCTTCACTCGGATACTTTTTCATATTTTCACCAAAGCAGATTTCTCTCCCAGATTTTGAGTATAAATGATGCTTCACAATTTGTTAAACTAAGGGCAGTTTGTAGATAAGGATTATTAATTAGAATTACAAAGTAGAAAGTACCTTCTTTAAAAAGATCAGTTTGAGAAATTATAAAACTTTATTTCATTTTAAAAGGAAATTTGCCAGATCCTGGTAAGGCGCAGGATTTCATGAAGAAATTCACACAAGTGTTGGAAGATGATGAGAAAATCCGGAAACAGCTGGAAACCCTTGTCAGCCCCACGTGCTCCTGCAAGCAGGCTGAGGGCTGTGTGGTAAGGACCTGTGGGGAGTGTCTGCACAGAGACACACACAGCTTGCTCAGAACATCCACCTCAGTGTTACAAAAGAAATTGTGTTTATTTTAATTTAGAAAATGTTAAATGACAATTCAGATCAATTATAGTATAGAGTCGCTATTACAATTTTTATATAATATCCTTTCAGAATGAGATCATGTTATATATGATTTTTATACATTTCATTTTTATTAGGGTTGGTTTGTTTTTTGTTTTGTTTTGGGTTTTTTTTTGTTGTTGTTGTTGTTGTTTTTGAGACAGGGTTTCCTTCTGTGACGGCCCTGGCTGTCCTGGAACTTGCTATGTAGACCAGGCTGGCCTCAAACCCACAGAGATCCGCCTACTTCTGCCTCGTGAGTGCTGGGATTAAAGGTGTGTGCCACCATGCCCGGCTCATCCATTTTTTTAGAGTGTTAAATTTCATAGCTCATAGCATGCCATTTGTATGTTCACTGCAGCTTCCTGAACACTAACCCTCGGGGCTTTCCCACCCTCCTTTCTCTCTTCTTTCTTTTAGAGTGGGTCTTGCTGCCAGGACTAGACTGGAGCATACACTCCTGCTTTAGAGTCCTAAGGAACAGAGACTGTAGTTTCATACCCATGCCTCTGGCTCTGCTGGGTAACACTTTCATAGCTATTTTTCACATCTCTATTCCTACAGATTCTTAGAAGTCTAATTACATGGGGTTAAAGGTATATTTTTAATGCCTTTAACATGTATTTCTCAATCATATGCTGTTCACTCATTGTTAGGAACAGAACCCAAGTAGAAACAAACAAAACAAAGTTATTTTGATAGGAATTGTGTTTTTAGTTGCTTGGTTTCTGACCACCTTTCTCCAAGTGTTTTTTTTTTTTTTTTAAACCACTTTTGTGAGTTGAATGTTTGTAATCTTTATCTATTTATATAAAATATTTTTCTGTTCTTAGAGCTGGTTAGTTGGTAATGTGTCTTTTATTGTTTTTGTTTGTTTGGTTTGTTTTGTTTCAAGACAGGGTTTCCCTGTGTAGCTTTGCATCTTTCCTGGAACTCACTCTGTAGCCCAGGCTGGCCTCGAACTCACAGAGATCCGCCTGCCTCTGCCTCCCGAGTGCTGGGGTTAAAGATATGCACCACCACTGCCCGGCGTTTGTTTTGTTTTTTTGAGACAGGGTTTCTCTGTGTAGTTTTGGTGCCTGTCCTGGACCTCACTCTGTAGCCCAGGCTGGCTTCGAACACACAGGTCCACCTGGCTCTGCCTCCCGAGTGCTGGGATTAAAGGTGTGCGCCACCACTGTCTGGCTGTAATATGTCATTGTTAAGTTGCAAATAATTTTCTGTCAGCTATATTTTGCCTCTTTGTTTTGTTTGTGATGCCCTTTTTATGTCATGATTTCTATTTTTGCCTAGCTGTGGATAAAATATACACCTCTTGGGTTTTGCTTTTGGTGTCTATTTATGAAATTCTATTCAGGTGCAAGTTGCAACAGTGTTAGTTATCAGCTTGACCCATAATATGATCTCTGGACATGTGTGTGAGGGATTATCTTGATTATTTTAGGTAGGAAGATGTACCCACTTGTGGGTGGCACAGCCCCTAGGCAGGGCATCCTGGAAGATGGAGAAAGAACTGAGGACAGGTGTGGAGTGACTAGCTCCTTCCAGCTCAGTGTGCTGTGAGGACAAAGCTTGAGGCCTGTTAGCCAAAATAAATCCTCTCTCCTTTGGTTGTTTTGTCAGGGTATTTTATCATACCAGAGAAAGACACTAGGACGCCTTAGAAACATTTTTAGTGGTTTACTTATATATCTGATATGTATGTATTTTAGAAAAGATGATTCTTGACTCTTTCCCAGACAGGCTGAATGAGAGTCTTCAGAACGACACCCAGGAATTTAGTATCTAGTTCTCTCTGTTAGTTTTGCTGGTTTGTCTCCACCTCTGGTTTACTCTTACATTTTTATTCTTTTGAACTATTTTTGATGTATGACATGAGATAGGAATCTAACCTTGTTTTTACTCAAAATACCTGTTCAGTTTTTCTTTGTTATATTAGATATTGTGCATCTTATTCACTTAGGTTGTTAATAATAATGGACATCTTACTTACTTAGAATGTGCTCAATTCTTAATCTGATTTTTTTTTTTTTTTTTTTTTAAGCTGAGGATCGAACCCAGGGCCTTGCGCTTGCTAGGCTAGTGTTCTAACACTGAGCTAATTCCCCAACCCCTTAATCTGATTTTTGTTACTTAGCTCCTCTAGATTTGTGTTTTCCAGCACCAATACTGCAGATTGTTAGAAGTTCTTAACATTTTCAAGTTACACTATGTTTAAATTCTTGTAATAATTTACAAATCTGCATTTCAGCGTGAAATAACTAAGAAGTTGGGCAACCCTAAACAGCCTACAAATCCTTTCTTGGAAATGATCAAGTTTCTTTTGGAGAGGATAGCACCTGTACATATAGATACCGAGTCTATCAGGTATTTGTCCTTAAAAATATTAAGCTTTCTTTGTGTTTTCTAGTCATGCATGTAGTAGGTCAGTCACAATCACCACACCAGCTTATCTGTGTTTGTGTGTGGAGTCATCTGTGCTGTGTTTGTTCAGACAGCTTGTGTTCATCATGTTTAGATGGGCCGCTTTTCTTGCTTCTCACTCTGCTTTACTTTATTTTTACTTGAGAGAGCTCAAAATGCTACCTCTGGGAGGAGGCACTATTTCACCTAAGAAGGGAGTGTAGGGAAGGCTTTGCGGTAACAGATGCGGGAGAAAGTAGCATAGGAGTTGAGGTTATCATAAGCCAAACTCCCTAGGTAGGGTATGGGTGTTTGGAAAGTAACTGCCGTCTGTTCGTTGTAGACTGGAGAGGCGTGAGTGCTTTGTGCCTGGGATCAGATATGGGCTACGTTGGGGCTCTTGATTTAGGCCCTTAGTCTTTGGAAACCACAGATTGAGGTGGTGAGTGGAGGAGGGGTGAGTGGAGGAGGGGAGAAGAGAGAGCTTTATTAAGGCTTGCTTGTGGCAGTCTGGGCATTGATGCTAGTAGGACGGGAAATAAAGAATGTACTGGAGGAAGGTTCCAAAGAGCATCCCTAAGATACTGCTTTCTGGCTATACCTATGAGATGAGGAGTCAGAATACGAGGTCACAAGTGCAAAAACTGAATCCTGATACCTTGAAGAGAATAAAAAGGGCTTTTTAAAAAGTAGTTGAGAAAGACAATATGTAATTATTAGTTGGACATAGCAAAAACTTCTTTCCTCCCTTCCTCTCCTTCCTCCTTCCTTTCCTTCCTTTTTTTTCTGTCTGTCTTGTCTTTATTTAGATAGGTTCTCATGTAGCTCAGGTTGTCTTGAATTCACCTTGTAGCTGTGGGTGACCTGGAACTCCTGATCTTCCTGTTTCTACCTTCCAAGTGCTAGGATCACTGGAATAAACCACCACACCTGACTACCTTTTTAAAAACATCAAATGACATTGAGTTTAGAAATGAAGTTATGAGAATTGACTAGTGTGCTAAAGTTAAGTAGACATGAAAACTATTGTAGACAGACCTGTGGACCTTTTACAGTGGGGAGATCAGAGATGTAAGAGGACCAAGTTGTTGCAGGATTCCAAAACTTAGAAACGGTGAAGCTTTTCTCAAGAGCGGTATATGGTGTGAGCTGACAGACTGGTGACCAAGACTAGGCCCTTGGTTTCGGCAATCAGGAACTTAACAGTGATCTGGAAGGTGTGTTAGCGCACACATGGCAGTAAGAAGCAGCAGTTTCTGCTTATACTATATGTGGGTGAATTCTCAACAGTGGTAACTTTATGGAATGGGAACTGCCTTTGCAGGTACAGGACAATGGCTTGGGTATTAAATTGGACTCAAGAAGTGGCTGCAGAGCCACCAAAGAGAGGCTACATTAGTCCCCTCAGGCAGTCAGGCTCTGGACCAGGCCTTTCCAGGCTCTGCATTTTATAGATGATGGATGAATGGTAGGTAGTACCCGATGATCAGATGGGCAGGAGTGTACATGGATTCAGACTTTCCTTTCCCCAGGGACATGAGGGTTCTGTTTGACTCCTGTTCCTAGTTACTTGTGTGTTTTGGCTTCCCAGTGTGAATACATTTCCCCTCTGTGCTCTTTAGCTGACTTTTGCTGATAGAGAAAAATCACTGTTGTTCTGAGAGCTTTGTTTGTATCGCCTTGCTGAATTCTCTTGTTAATCTCTTAGGCTAACATACGGAGAGCATTCACTATGTATGATGCTGTAGATACCATTTGTTCCTCACTGGGTACTTAAAGAGCTTTTGATGACGTAGTTTTCCAATTGGTCATCTTTCTGGCTGCCTGTGCGTGCGTGCGTGCGTGCGTGCATGCGTGCTTGCGTGTGCGTGCGTGCGTGCGTGTGCGTGTGCGTGTGTGTGTGTGTGTGTGTGTGTGATTAGCTCTTGTTCTGCTGCTGCTTTCTGTCCAGAGCTCCGTTCCTAGTGGCCCCAGAGAAGGAGCTTCATTTTTCTCTCATAACTCCCCTTGCAATCCTTGTTAGCTGATGCTGTTAATGTGTGTGTTCACTCACTTGTGGCCTTCCTACCCATTGTTACAGAAGAAAATAAAAGTTAAACTTTTTAATGTTCCTACTGTACAGAGGAATCTTGGTACTGTTGGGAATAAGATTTAGGTTGAAGATTTTCATTTGGGTAATTGGAAACAATTAATATGAGAATAGAGAAAACTTGTTTTATGGAAATAGGAAACACTAGGAGAACTATATAAATAGAAACACGATAGAAATAAATGTTTTTAATGTGTACATGGTTATGTATGTGTATGTGCACAGAGTGGTGTATATGTGAAGACCCACATTTGGAGGTCAGGACAACTTGTAGGATCGGGTCTTTCCTACTGTGTGGGTCCTGTGAATCAGTCTCAGGTCATCAGGATAGGTGGCAAGGGCCCATAAACCCCGAGCTATCCTGTAATCAGAATTGTAGGTAAGAAAATTCGACAGACGGACTTCATTCCTTGTTTGATACTAAGTTTCAGCATAGAATATTTTTTGAAGAAACAGCTCCACTAAATATTTCGAGAAGTATTGTATACATTTTTATTTTGGAATGTTTTATGTCCATACTGTTACTTTACTTGAAATTTGTAAAAAGAGCAACTGCCCAGTGGTGTGAATGATTGCTTTAAATCATTACCAGTGGATTACTAAAATTCATTTTGTTGCATCTGTTACAGTTTTAGCAGCAGGACTGTGGTTTCTAACTCTTTTGTCTGACACAAATCCATGTTGCATTTTTAGAGTGCTTAACACTGCTCTTTGATTGACATGTATTTTAGACCAAAAAAAAAAAAATCATACATTTGATGCTAGGCCTTCTCTGGAAAAGACACTAATAAAGGTACAGATGGCATTCAAAAAGGGCAAATCAAGTCACGTTTTGGTTTCATTTGAATGGGTGAATGAAAAGAATTGATTTTGAAAAGACATTTTCCTGTGATTTGTATTACAATAATGTTTGGTTGACAACCATATGAAATACTATACACTGTGTAGTTATTTAATATTTCGGAACTCTTCTCAGACACTGCTGACATATCACATTGAAAGAACTGACCCTTCTGTCTCCTGTTGTACTCAGTGCTCTCATCAAGCAGGTGAACAGGTCAATCGATGGGACAGCAGATGATGAAGATGAGGGCGTCCCGACCGACCAAGCTATTAGGGCAGGCCTTGAGCTGCTGAAGGTGAGTACGTGTGGGTTGTGTCGTTTTGTTCTGTTGTGTGTGTGTTTTCAAGGCAGGGCTCACTGCTGTGTATCTCTGACTGGTACAAACTATAGCTGCTTATCTTACAGCATCAGGAATCACAAGTGCGCCCCCAGTTACCTACGTTTTCTATTTAACTGTATGAAACCATAAACTGTGTTTACTCAAATTATGTTGATTATTTAAAATGCTATATTTTCTGAGTGATTTTTATCCCTGTAATCAAATCTATCATGTATTTCCCTGAAATTTCTTTTATTTTCTTGATCTTTTCTTAATATTTCGGAACTCTTCTCAGACACTGCTGACATATCACATTGAAAGAACTGACCCTTCTGTTTCCTGTTGTACTCAGTGCTCTCATCAAGCAGGTGAACAGGTCAATCGATGGGACAGCAGATGATGAAGACGAGGGCGTCCCGACCGATGCTCTCTTATTTGCATCTTTGTATATATCTCTAACATTGTTTATTTTGATTATTTATAAACCTTTGAAGTATGACACTATAGTGTTGTTGTTGTTGTTGTTGTTTAGCATTTCTACATTCTGTATTTGAATTCTACTATTCTGCACTCTAATCCTATAATGGGGCTGAGAAGATGGTTCAGTGGTTGAAGTGCTTGCTCTATGAGCAGGAGGACCTGAGTGTGGATCCCCGGATGGTGGGTGTGTGCCTTCCACTCAGTGTGAGAGCCTCCGCTAGCTGACCCTGTGAGCTCCAGAGTCAGTGGGAGACCTCATTTGAACAGACAAAGGTTGGGAGTGATAGAAAAAGATACCCAAAGTGACCTCTGACCACTACATGCTCACAGACAGATGAGCATACTTAGATATATGCACACTTCACACACACAGATGTCCAGAGGGTTTTTTTGTTTTGTTTTGGTTTTTTTTTTGTTTTTAAATTTAAACACAACCTATTATTTTGAAAGAATTTATAAAGGAGTGTTTGATATGATTTTCTCATACTATATATGTGGCTTTCTCAGGATGATTACTTTTCTGTTGCCTGTTTCTGTTTTGTTTTATTTTGTTTTGAGACAGCTTTCACTATGTAGACCTTCCTAGCTTCAAACTCAGAGATCTACCTGCCTTCTTAATGCTGGAATCAAATATGTGAACCAGTAGGCCCAGTTCAGTTGCAGTTTTTTATTTGTTAGTTTTTGTTTTGAGACAGGGTCTCTCTCACATTGTGGATGAGGATAGCCTTGACTGTCTTATCCACGTATGTCTACTCCCGATGATGGAATCACAGGCACACACCACCAGTTTCGGCTCTGTGCAGTGTGGGGGTCAAACCCTGGGCTGCGTGCCTGCTAGGCATGCACTCTCCCAATCTGTTACAGTCTGTATCTAGGTTCTTAAAAATGCTGATCTTGTTGCTTTATCATTTAATTTGATGATTTTTCTCTACTGCTTTTTTAATGTTGATTTGGCTATGGTACTTAGAGTGAGTTTTATGATCTGGTAGGCATACATTTCCTAATTTACTTAAAAAATAATTCTTACCTAGTCTCTTTTAATGGTTATTTATAAAAAAAGAGTTGTTTTGTTTTATTTTCTATGTGTTCCTTTTTCTCATGCCTTTGTTCTGAAAAAATAATTATCAATCAATGTCCAAATTATTTTGACTAGAAATATATTGACAGTCCACAGAGAAACATAGCGTAGTTAATCTTAAATTGATTATTGATTAGTGTTATTTCTAATGTATACTTTAGGTGTATATTACAAACATGAAAAGATTTTACAGATAATGTTTATAAACCCTTTGTAGGTCCTCTCTTTTACACATCCCATCTCATTTCATTCTGCCGAAACATTTGAGTCCCTTCTGGCTTGTCTGAAGATGGATGACGAAAAGGTGGCAGAAGCTGCCCTACAGATTTTCAAAAACACAGGGAGCAAAATTGAAGAGGATTTCCCACACATCAGATCGTGAGTTGGCTTTTTCTAATAAATGCTTTGGATATACTGTTTCTTGAGTTCTGAAGTAATTGAGTTTTGAGGAAAATCGTTGTATGTTAATTATTTGTGCTAGAATGTAGACTTCTTTCTTATGAGAAAGCATTGGTTGGTATTTTAGATTTATAAAAATAGACTATAAGCATGGTGTATCTTTTGTGATGCTTCAGTGTTGCTTAAAGACTTAGGAACCATTTCATGGTAGTTCCGGGATCGGCTGCAGAGTCTCTAGTAAGTGCTGGCCGTGTTCAAGAATCTGTAATCTCCCAGCAGAATACATCTTCATTCTTTCTGCCACCGCTCGCTTCTTGCACATCTTTCTCCCCAGTTTCTGGAGGGAAGATCCCTGTGTGGTCCTGATGTTACAGGGGATTGGTTTCACTTCTGGCTGAGAACTGCCTCGGCAGGGAGCTGTGTTCAGGGTTGGATGCTTCTTCAGAATTGGCCTGTAGCCTTTTTCCTGAGTCCGCATTAGTAACTTTTAGAGGGAGGTGTAACTTGCTCTTCTGGTCATGTGAACGGAAGTGAAGTGAGGAAGCCATTGGTAAAGAGGACGAAGGTTTTATTTCAGTGGTAATCCAAACCTACCAAAATTGGAGGCTGGAGAGATGATGGCTGTTAAGAGCATTGGCTGTTCTTGTAAAGGACCCGAGTTTGGTTCCTAGCGCCTACATGTTTACTCACAACCATCTGTAACTCCAGTTCCAGGGAGTCTGACACGCTCTCCACGGGCACTAGGCATGCACATATTATACATACAAACATGCAGACAAACAGTCAAACACATAAATCTAAAGAGCAAAAAACGTACCAGGATTTTATAACAGTAGTCTTTTTTGGTAAGAATAAGTAACACTATTGTTTAAATGAGTTCATGATGTATATTTCTCTATGGGATGATGCTCTTGCTACACAAATCAGATCAGAGAGCAGAGTGGACTGTGTGCAACTATATACCATGTGTTTGTACGTTCATCTAATAACAGAATGTGGTTATTAGTCTGAGTGAGGAGTCTAACATCCAGATAGGCAAATAGTTCTAGGTCATAGCTAGCAAGTGGCAAATCTGTGATTTGAATTTCAGCTTGATTCGATTATCCATGGAGCTATACCTTTGGGTATAGTTTCTATTTTCTTCTTCTTTCTTTTTTTGGGGGGTTGGGAGTGGGGGGTTTCTCTGTGTAGTTTTGGTGCCTGTTCTGGATCTTGCTTTGTAGGCCAGGCTGACCTCGAACTCACAAAGATCCACCTGACTCTGCCTCCCGAGTGCTGGGATTAAAGGCGTGTGCCACCAACCGCCTAGCCTTATTTCTTTTTCTTACTGACTTTTTTTTTTACTTAGCATGCAAGATAATGGGTCTCATTACTTACTTACTTACTTACTTACTTACTTACACACACACACACATACACACACACACACACACACACACACGTACATATCTTCTTTTACCTCGCTTGTATTTGCCATTCCTTAACAAACTTTTTTTTTTTTTTTTTTAAAATATGTCCACTGAACTTTTGTTGGACATCTTGGCTATTGTGAGTAGTATAGCAGTAACATGAATTTGCAAATACTTCTATGACATACTTAAGATTCCTTCTGGTATATATACCCAGGAGAGATGGATACAACAGGATCAGTTGGTAGTTGACTTTCGACTTTTTGAGAAAACTGCTTACTGAGTCCGGTAGCAGCCCTTCAGTTCCCATCACCACCAGCCATATTAAGGTTCATGTCTCAGATGCCCTTGACAGCACTTGTTTCTTGATGAGACGGAGTCTCGGTGTGTCACAGTCAGGGTTTCTATTGCTGTGAAGAGACACCATGACCACAGCAACTCTTAGAAAGGAAAACATTTCACTGGGGTGGCTTACATTTTCAGAGGTTTAGTCCATTATCATCATGATGTGACATGGTGGCCTGCAGACAGACATGGTGCTGGAGAAGCAGTTGAGAGTCCTACATCTTGATTTGCAGGCAAGAGGAAGTGGTCTTTCTCACTGGGTGTGACCTCAAAGCCCACCTCCACAGTGACACACTTCCTCCAACAAGTCCACCCTCCTAATAGTGCCACTCTCTTTGGAGGCCATTTTCTTTCATATCACCACACTGTAATTTTACTTAGTGTTTTTCTGATGGCTAAGGGGGTTGAGCATTTTTCCAAGGTGTTTTTTTTTTTTTTTTTTTCCAATCCTATTTTGGTAAATGTCTATTCCATTCATTAATTTAGCCATCACTGTTTCATTTTGGGGTGAGGATCTTTGTTTGTTTAGTGTTTTTAAGTTTTGGGATACTTTATAAACTTTAGATAGCAGTTTTCTGTCGGACACAGCTGGTAAATTTCCCCCATCCTGCATACCATTACTATTAATTGTTTCCTTTCTTGGACATTAGGCCTTACATTTTGTGCAGTCCCATTTCTTGATGCTTGGGATCATTTCCTGAGCTGTTGATAGTCCTAGCCTATGCCTGGATCTCGAAGCTTCTTCCCTGTAGAACGTTCAACATCTTATAGTAAGGGCTTTGATCCTCTTGTGTTCTGAGTGAGATTTTTCCGAGTGCTGAGGAGACCCAGGTTTTTCTGTACCGTTGAAGAGGCTGGCCCTTTCCCAGTGGATGCTTTTGCCACTTAAAGATTCTCTTGTGACTAAGTCTGCCTTCAGGTTTGCTTTATTACTTCTCTGAACAGCGATGCCAGCCGGATTTGCTTCCGTTCATCTTGAGTCTGCAATGTGTGCCATTGGAGTATGCTTCCTGGATACATTAGATAGCTGAATCTTGTTTTATTATCAATCAGCTAGTCTATGTCTTTGAATTGCAGCGTTAACAACATTTGCATTTGGTCAGTGAGAGAGGTTTGCTAATTCCTGAACTTTTTTGATTATTTTTCTATTTGGTTGAATTAATGTTCATTTCTTTATTTCTTTCCTACAGTAGTACTAGTGTGCTGAGGGCTTACATTGTCGAGTGTGATAGATTGCTTCCCAGGTCTTCTCTCGTCATCTTTTCCAATCATGAAATCGATGTCCTCTGCTCTCTTGATTGGTGTTCCCCTGGTTTTTGTTTTTTGTTTTTTGTTGTTTTGTTTTTCTTCAGTATTACTGTGTGAGTTTTCCTTGAGACTTGTGAATGTTTGTCTGTTTACCTCAGGTAGGACATCAGTGATAGACAGAAAAAATAAATTCCACCCAAGTTTAACTTGGTGAACCATTGAATTTGTTAGGGTTATCTACAGGAGTGTGGCTGAGAGGTTATTTATAGGAGCTCCAGCAATTCAGAGGCAGTTGCCTTGCCAAAACCAGCATGGGTACAACTGATAAAGGTACGCTTGCAGCTTCCTGTCCCTTCTTCGTGTAGGACCGCTGGGGAGTCTCCTCCATAGTGTTCCCTGCTTTTGAACCCTGTGGAGAGCTCTCAGGAGTGTGCATCTCCTGACCTTACTGAGCCTGCTGGGTTTTTCTAAGTCAGAGCCCCCAGCCTCCCTCTCCCCTCCAGGAGGAAAGGTTTCCATTCTGTGAAATAACAACACTATAGCTGGGTTGGTGATGAGGTGTTGCTTTCCTTCATGCTTGTTTTGGAACAACCTTATTTCCTGGTCAGTTTGAAAGATACCTTTGCTGGGTCTAGGAATCAGTTTGGCAGTAAAATACGTGAATCCACTCACCTGGCTTTCAGGGATTCTGTGGGGTGCTCTGAAGAATTCCTATGTGTTTGTATTTGTGGGTTGGTGTTTTCCTCCAACAATATGTATCATCTTTATTTTACCCTTGCTATGTCTTAACTGTGATATGTCCTGAAGAGGTTCTTCTCTGGTCATGTCTGTTTGAGGTCTTAAATCCCTCTTGTGCTTGAGAAGAGCAGAAGCAGAGTCCATTTTGTTAGGTTTGGGAAATAGTCTACAATTTTACTGAATAGATTCTCTCTGCCTTTACTTTTTATTGACTTTTGCATAGATCCTTGAGTTTGGCTTCTTGATCTCTTGGAAGTTATTGTCAGGATCATTTATTTGCCCTGTTTTCCTTTTAATGTCTGAATTTATGTCTGAATATAGTGTTTTCTGGCCTTTCCACAGTCTCTTGTGTTCTTTGATCTGTGTGGCTTAGTCTAGTGGTGATGTTTCCTGCTCTGTGTTTTTATTTGATTCCTGGGCTTTTCATTTCCTACATTTCTAAACTTCTTCCTCCTGCCCAGAACTCCAGTTTTCTTTTTGGCTTTCTCTTCCATAGTACTGTCTTTCTCACCCGTGCTGCTGGCTTTCTTTTTCATGCCCCCCCCCTGATGGCATAACTTCATTCACCAGGTTATATCCTCTTTGAAGTCACTGATAATTTCTGCAAGTAAACTTTTGAATTCTTCATCCAGTATTTTTCTCATCTTAGTATCCTTGGATTTAGTGGAGGGCTTATGATCTTTTTGAGGACTCTTGGCTTTTTTATGTATCCTGTTTCTGAGTTAGGATAGACATATCTGTTATTCTGGCTCTCTTGTAACCTGGGGGTCTACTTAATGAGCAGCTTGCTCCTCCCTAAGGTTCACTCCCTAACACTACTTTGTCAGAGAGGACAAAGCCAACTGCTGTTACAGCACCTACACCAACCCTCAGTGACATATAGTCGAAGATGGTACAGCTGACGTGAAGTGTGTAATGGGGCGAAATCATTGAGTGGGTTAAGGAAGGAGGCAAGGAAAGGGAGCAAGTAGAGCAGAAGCAGAGCCAACTGAAAGGAAAGAAGCAGCCAGTCATGGTGGCCCGTGGGAGGCAGACGCAGGCAGACCTCTGAGTTGCGGTTAGCCTGATCTACCCTAGCATGTTCCAGGACAGCTAGGGCTACCTACCAGGGACACCCTGCCTGCGCAGGTTCAAGTCAGATGGAGTCCCAGTGTAGAACTGGGGAGTGGACCTGGGCTCCCACCTTAATGAAGAATCCATCTGCAGTTGATAGCCACTGGCAAAGGGAAAGTTAGTTTCCCCAGTGTGGTCTCCTGGGTGTACTAACCACACTTGATATAGGCCCCATGCCCAGAAGGCGGCCAACACAAAATGAAGTCATTGGTGCTTTGGGGAGACTTTTGTTCTCTTTCTGCTTCATGTGGGTATTTCTGTTACTACTCTTTCGCTTGTGTGTATGTTGCTTGTTTTTTAAAGAGAGAGGAAAAAAAGAACATAAAATTGGGTGGGAATGACATGATCAAAGTATATTTCATGAAAAAATTTTTCAGTTAAAAATGGAAAAAAAAGTGGGAAGTAATGTGATGGTGAAGAGGAAGGAACAAGAGATTAATAAACAGAAAAAAGGAAAGAAGATTGCTCAATAGTGAAAAATACCACACATAAGTATAAGGGAATTAAAAGTAAAAAGTCTAGAATTCTATTTTTAAGACTAATATGCTAAAGGCAGATAGTACTAAATGAACACCCAGTGGGGTGAAGTACAGGTGGAAAGGGAGCAGACCTCAGCTACAGTGGGGAAGTGTGAACAAGTGTGGGTAAATACACCAAAGTCTGTAAGAGGAGGGACACAGGCAACCTCACAACATGTTGGAGTGGCTCCTTGTTCTACAGACAGTTCTGGAGTTTCTGCCAGAGCCACGTCACTCTAGTCCTTCCCTGTGGATAGTGGAGGCTGAGTAGATTATTCCAGTCTGTCCAGACAGGAATTGGTCAGCATCGAGGTGGCTGATAGCCAAGCTTGGATGTGTTTCCTGAGTGCAGTGCTTCATCCACTGCCTACTTTTAGCTCATGTAGAGTGTCTGGTCCCTCTTTCCCGAAATGAACATGGCTGTGTGTGTACTTGACAAAGACAACTCACCAGTGAATACAGCCACTGAAGAAGATGGTACGTCACTGACAACCATTTCCTGACTGCCTGAGGCTGCTTGGGGAGGGGGGCCTTCTGAGAGTCTCTTTCTTCCAGTGATAGGATGTTGACGGCTCAGTCTTAGGCAGGTAACCACCCCTGCTGTGGCTCCATGGACACAACAGACATGCCATGTCTAGAGGACCGTATTTAATTCCCTTTGCCCCCTCCTTCCTTTGCAGTGTCCACTGAGCCTTAGAGAGGGTGATCTAGATGTCCTGTTTGAGACTGAGCACTCGTTTGACAAATTATGAGTTTCTATGTTAACTATTCCCTCTACTCACAGAAGCTTCCCTGACCTTGGTTGAGGGGTATAAATAAAAATTATCCTTTTTTAAGTTTATTGCTTTTCTTTCCTGTTTGTTTGTTTGGTTTTTTTTTTTTTTTTAGAGCCTTGCTTCCTGTATTGCATCACAAATCCAAAAAAGGACCACCTCGTCAGGCCAAATATGCCATCCATTGTATTCATGCTATATTTTCTAGTAAAGAGACCCAGTTTGCACAGATATTTGAGGTAAGGAAAAAATTTTTAATTCATTAAAAAATAAATACTGATTTTACAGAATATTCTCAATTGGAGATATATCCTATTGTGTATTATCAGGATTTGAATCAGTAATCAACAGCAGCAGCAGTTAAAATAGGAAAACTGGTTTTCCATAGGTTTAAGGCTACTTCAAGTTCAAAAGTCAAATACTGCTTGATACTTTTTGACACTGCTAGATGTATTGATTTTTGGAGAGTTTTCATTGTGTGATTATTGTATATAGTCACAGTCAATGACAGTAAGTAATGAACTTACTCTGTCAGTTTACAGGTTTAACAGCTTGAATTCTCAATGTAAATTGGTCCTGATGGTAATGTAAACAAGTTTAGATTGAATGACTGAGCTAACCCTGCTAACATAAAAGTATATTTTTAATGTTTCTTCCTATTTTCTCTTCATGTTAATTAACTTTCACCTTGAGTAGGTGTTTTATTGCAGCCAAGTATGAGAATAGTCTGTAACGTTATTATTAAAACAGAAGCTAGCAGAAAAGTCTGTAAAAAAAAATGATTTTATAATTCTATGTCTGGAGCTTTGAATGGCAGTCAAAAAGCATTTTGGAGATCATACTAAACCTCATACCATAAATATTTTGATATTTTATCCCTGGGGTACAAACCTTTATGGTTATTTTATCATATTTTCATGTATCATGTTCAAATTCCCAAATAGGTTACATTCTGCATCTTCCAAATAGCACTTTGGTTTATATGGCAAGTAACTTACCTTAATTTGTATGCATTTGGGGATGTCTCCTTTTACTTATAAAGATGACTTCATTAATTAGTGTTGACTTACAAGAAAATTTTGTTTTTATTGATTAGTCTTTTTTTTTTTAGTGATGGTCACTGTGAGAATAGTACTGATATAACTTGGCTTTCTAAAGATTTTTGCTGTGTTTCTCTTATCATAATGTGGAAGGTTTGCTGGCTTTCTGTGAAAATACCTCCTAGTGGTCACTAGCCTTTTTCAGTTGCCAGTATTCCATGATCTGGCCATTAATTTTTCTTTTTTCAAAAATAATTTCATTAATGAATTATGGAAAATTATCAATTAGTAGTAATAAAATAACTGACAATGTATCTATGCCACCATGTTGTTGTTTCTAATGTGATCAGCAGTGATTCTTAGGTATGGACACAGTGGAAGTATGGAGAGAAATGAATAGCAAAAGGTCAAGTTATCAAATGTTCTGTTGGTCTTGCTGAAACTTCATATTGCCCATGTGTGTTGGAAAATCATAGTTTATATTGCTTGTCAAGTTTGTAATAGTTGATGTTCAGTGTTAGAACATAGAACCTACATTTGCTTTTTGTATGTGTTCCTGTGTGTTTACATGTGTGTGTATGTGTAGGCCATGCTTGTAGAGACCAGAGGTCAACACTGCATGTCATCCTCAATTGCTTTGCACCATGACTTTTGACACAGGGTCTCTTACTGAAACTGGAGCTCATTCATTCAGCTAGACTAGCTCTCCAGATAACCTCAGGGCTGCTGCTGTCTCTGCCCCCACAACATTGGAATCACAGGTGCACTGAGCCTTTTATTTATGAAGTGTTGAAGGGCCATACTCAGTTGTTGATGCTGGTGCATTAAGCACTTTGCCCACTGAGCCAGTTCCCAAGTCCTGGTATTTTCATTCAAATGAAGCATTGGTGCTTCTGCTATGTACCCTCTTAGCCAGGTGTTTACTTTCTGCAGATCACTGAGTGTTGTTAGTAATGGACTTTCCAGAGGTACTTTATTCATACATACGTAAGGATGTAGCAATCATACATTTTGTGTGTCCTCCCCCTTAATGCTTAATGATGGCATAATTTAGTCACTCTTCTGGTTTTTCTATTTTTAAAGTTTAACAACACTTTTCAGCTATTCTAAAAATGAGTATGACATTGTTTTGTTGTAATAAGATACTTACTGATGGTTTGGTTTTAAATCAAATGAAAAATAGTCTTTTTATGGAATTTAGTATTTGATGGTATGATTTTTCAAGATACCCAAAATTCAGTTAGCTATACATAGGAAAACTTTGTTCCTGCTACTGAAAATTGGGTTTTGGTGTTCAAAGGGCTTAGGGGCACATATTCTTTCTGACTAGTGGTTCTTTGTGTTTCCCTGGAGTCCTGCCTGCTGGACCTAAGTCAAGTAAGGAGATCGTGTGGAGACACTCAAGTGTGGGCCAGTGTGGCCTGCCTCCTTTTCATTCCCACTTCCTAACCAGATCTTACGTGTTCTCCTCCAACTCCAGAAGACGCTGCAAGGTGGAATCTTCTTTATGCTTCGGAAGGGGGAGCAGAGTGGGTTTTGATTAGCCCTAGCAGTCATAGACATGGTCATAAGTTATATGCTATGTAATGAGATTGATGCTGAACTGCTCCCTTACCTATAAAAAGTGAGCTGGGCAGAACTGAAAATGTTTAAACTTAATGTCATCTAGACATAGGTTAATTATAGAAGTCTACACTTAAGCTTGAGTTGCTCTTACACAGGATCTAAACTTCCGTAGTGCTCATAATTCAAAGATGAAATGCAGGGGCAGTTTTACTTGTTGTGTCTGTAGAGAACTGAATATATTTCCTGTCCTTCATTTTCAGCCTCTGCATAAGAGTCTAGATCCAAGCAACCTGGAACACCTTATAACACCACTGGTCACTATTGGTCATATTGCTCTTCTTGCACCTGATCAGTTTGCTGCTCCTCTGAAGTCTTTGGTAGCAACTTTCATTGTGAAGGACCTTCTCATGAATGACCGAGTGAGTGCCGTTTTCAGATTTGTTATCTTCATAGTGTTCTACATGTCATTTATGGTGAAGAGAGGTGGAATGCATAATGACACTTTTGCTTGGTTGCTTTCACTTAAGGTTGTCATCAGAAATGCAGTAACATTGGCACTTCTTGTTTGAACACAGGCGTTTGATCTGAAGTAGACCTTCTTGGGAATTGTAAAATAACACCCAGTTGTGGCTATTTTGGTTTTACATGAAATTAAATAATATAAAAACATGAAGTTTTGATTAAGTGGTAGACTTTTGGGGAGGAGACAGATGGTATGTTACTATGCAGCCCTGGCTGGCTTGTAACTGGCTATGTGGACAAGTTTGGGCTTGAATTCACAGGGATCTGCTTGTGTGTGCCTCTTGAGTGCTGGAATTAAAGTTGCAGACCACCCACCATACCTGACAATTCTTTTGTGGGGGTGGAGGGGTATACTACAGAGAGAACCTAGGGTCTTGTGGGGCAAGCACTTTGCCACTGAGCCATATCCTAGCCTGGTTGACTTTTTAATATGAAAAGTAGAGATAATTTGAGGTTCTCAAAATTTATATTTGGTGATGAAGATTTACTCTCGATCCTGTCAAATAGTTAAACTTTTGTCAGGTCATTTTGGTCCAATTGGAAACTGGGCTCTAGGCTTTTTTGATTGATAGTTTTGTTTTTCTGGTGCTGGGAATATAATCCAGGAGCTCATGTGTGCTAGTACCATTGAACTTCACCTACCCTTGGCTTCAGTTACTGGTAGGTTGCTGTCTTTTCTTTGTGTCTAGGGTGTATTTGTTTGGGAGCTCCCTAAATCTCTCAGATACTCACTGAGGCCTCTGTTCCTTACTGGGTCCATGATTCCTAATTTTTCCCTGACGACCTGTGACATGATGACAGGATGGGTGGACCTCTCAGCCGCCTCTTCTTCCACTTGTAGAACAAGAAATCACCGTAGTCAGAAAAGTCACCTTGGTGCCAGACTCAATTCTTTTGATGTATTCCTTCATCTGAGCATCTGCCCTGCTGATGGTTACTGCTTTGGTAATTCTTTATTGCTTGCATACTGACTTTAAAAAACCAGTTGGTCTACTCTTTCTAATTGTTCCATCCAGTAGGAAAATTGTTAAAAATAATCTAGTTCTGTCTTGTCAGGCATTAAATTCCTTCATGCCCCCGTTAACCTAACAGTTTGTCCTGTTTTATGTCATACAAGATAATGGGCAAATGAAAGGATGTTACACTTATCCCCTTTACATGTAATAATACTGTTCATGCATGGCTTTATTATGCAGTAATCCTATTTCCTTCCTGTTTTGGATACCCACTTTTCTGAATTTGGAGTTTGTTCCTCAGTCTAGAAAAAAGTCATTTCATATTTGTCACCTCATCCTCATCTCACACATGTCTGACCAGCATCCTTCTTTAATCTTGTTTGTTCTGGAGTCTTTCGAGAATTCTGCCCTGTGCCCTGTGCAGATGTCCTTACCTCTGGGTTCACTGCTGTACCGTTCTCAGTTACTGCTGCTGTTGGCGCCTGGCTCTCCTCATCAGATGGCTGACCTCCTCTATACAAAGTCACACTCTTCATTTGCATTGCCTTTGTTACTATTGTTCCTGTGGCTCCTTACCATTCATGCTGCCCTCTCTCATAATGTCCTTTGCATGCTCGCTGGCCCGCCCTTTTAGTGGGCACATGCTGCAGAGTAGTCTGAAGGTCTCATTTAAAATGTACACTGTCATTCTCTTTGTGTTGTCCTTTAATTTGTTGATTTTTCTTGTGATTTTCTCATCCTCTGTAAGAAACTTACTCTGTTCCAATGTCATAAATAGTCTCCATGGTCTGAGCCTGAAGCTTGCCTTTTGGTACATTGAGTTTTAGTCCGTCTAGAACTAGTTTTGGGTTTCCACCCTAGAGGAGCCCCCACCCTTTGGGGTCCTCCTTAGGCTCATCTGCTTTCCCTTGACAGTTTATGGAGCAGTCTTACCTTCTCCTCGTTATCCCTTTGTTCATCCGTGAGAGTCTGTTGTTAGCAAACATGGTAGTTTTCTCTACCACTGTAGAACACTGTACACTCTACTAGACACTAGACATTAATGATATTTAAAAAGTTATAGCCTATGTTGTGACTTTATATCCATTTCTTGCAAAAACTGCTTTATTTTTAATTATTTGTGAAGTTGTTCCTAAATTTGAATATTTTATTTCGGTTTCATCTTGCAGGTTTTAAAAGGCATATACCTTCAGGTCTTCTGCTTATAGCTTTTAAACTCCTTTTTGAAAAATCATCTTTTAGTTAATTTTTTTAATTATAGCTACATGAATTCTTTCAATCTCTCCAGGCAGTCTGCCCACAGGTTCAGGTGGACACCCCTTTGCACCACTGCCCTCCACAGAGCAGACTGGGGTTTTCTGTCTTTCTCAATCTCCATCCCCCCCCCCCCCCACCTGAGAATCAAACCCAGGGCCTTGTGCTTGCTAGGCAAGCACTCTACCACTGAGCTAAATCCCCAATCCCTTAGCTACATAAATTAGTAGATTTTATATACTAGTGATAAAAATGATGTACGTTAGTGTCCTGCTCATGTCAGTACCACAATGAAATCTGTGTCTGTCGTTCTATCCACCTGCTTTCCACCATGTAGATTTCATTCTGCCACAGCAGTAGCTTTTGTTGTGGCTGCTGTAATCATAGTTAAAGCTTAACATCTTGCTGTCCTCTGTTGACCTACTTTATAATCTGTTTTAAGTTCTCAGATTTGTAATTACTGACCGAGTGGGTTATCTTGTAAGTTGAATATTGTAGTATACTTTATCTTTAGTTAAATATTTGAAACTGTATTCCGGTTTGCAAACCTTGAGTCTTGAGTTCTGCTGTTGCCCTTTGAGCAGTAGAACTCGGTCACTCAGCACAGAGGGTTTAGAGCACTTCCCTTTGCCATTCAATTCTGCAGCTGAGAAACTGGCAGTGATTTGATTCTTGCTTCTTCGAAGAAACAGTCTTGAGCCCTGGGCTACTTGACATGCTTGGTCTAGAAACTTCATCAGAGTGAACCTAATGGGACTCCCTTCTCATGGTCTCAGTGCCATGTGTTGAGATGCTTACCAACCACCGATTCTCTGGTTCTGGAAGTTCGCTTTTCTGGGTATTGGGGTTATCTGTCACATTGCCTGGGCCTTACCTGAGTTGATACTTAATTCCTCTTTTCTTTCTTTTCTTTGAGAAACAAATTGTTTACATTTATTTATGTAACAGCGTGGGGAGGGGGATATGCACATATGCCATGGTGTGCCTGTAGAGGTTAGAGGACAGCTTTCTGCTGCCCTCTGTGTGTGTGTGTGTGTGTGTGTGTGTGTGTGTGTGTGTGTGTGTGTGTGTCTGTTTGTAGTGGCTCACACCTTTAATCTCAGCACTCAGGAGACAAAGGCAAGTGGATCTCCGAGTTCAAGGCCAGCGTGGTCTACAGAGTGAGATCCAGGACAGCCAGGGCTACATGCAGAGAAACCCAGTCTTGAAAAACAAAACAAAAAAGATTTTGTCTTTTGCAGTTGGAGCTGAGCCTACTTACCCATGTCATGAAAGCACTGTCCCACTAATCCCCCCCCCCCTTTTCTTTGTTGGCGTGTTATTTCACAGGGTTGTCCAGGCTGTTTTTTTTTTTTTTTTTTTTTTTTTTTTGAGTTGAGGATCGAACCCAAGGCCTTGTGCTTGCTAGTCAAGCGCTCTACCACTGAGCTAAATCCCCAACCCAGGCTATTCTTAAATTACTTTGAACTTGTGATTCTCCTGTCTCAGTCTCTTGAGGAGCTGAATTACAGACTTATGCCACAAAGCCTGGCTAAGACTTTTTAAAAAATATCTTTTCTCCTGTTTTAAACTACATTTCTTGGATCTGGTGAGAGAGCACAGTGAATACTTACTGCACAGCTTGGAGAGCAGAGTCTAAACAGACTCACATGGCAACCAAGTGTGTCAGTTTGTGTTCATGGTCACAGAGCTGGTGTGATCCCAGAGCAAGGTACTCGGACATAGGTAGACCCTGGAGCTTGCTAGCCAGTAGGCCTTGCTTAAGTCAGTGAGGTCCAGGTCCCATGGAGAGAGACCTTGTATCGAATAACAAGTTGGACAGCATTCAAGGTTGACTTCCTGCCTCTCGATACTCAAGTGCAGCATATACACAAATGCACACACTCTTCTTAATGCTGGGGTTTTATCCTTGTCTTTTCTCGCTAAATAATGGACTCATCAATCTTTTAAAAGGGTCTACAGAATAGATTAGCCCACACCTCCAAAGGATATTCAAATGCTCCAGCCAGGTGCTGGTGAGAATTTTGCTTTCAGGGCTGTTTAGTAAATGGGGTTAGGATGAATCATAAATATTGTCTATTATTGTTAGGAAGGTAAAAACTTTTTTTTATTCAGTAATTTCTTTTTTTATGTTTGGTTTTTTATTTTTACATTCCTACCGAAGTTTCCCCTCCTTTCTCTCTTCCCAGCCCAACCCTGTCCCCATCCACTCCTCCTCCTCTGTTTCTCTTCAGAAGAGGACAGGCTTCCATGGGTATCAGCCAGCCATGGTATATCAAGTTGTGGGTAGGAGGAAACGGTCCCAAAGGTCAGAGACAGCCCCTACTCCCACTGTTGGGAGTCCCACACGAAGACCATGCTACACAACTGTAACATGTATGCAGGGGGCTTAGGTCAGTCCCATGCAGGCTTCCTGGTTTTCACTTCAGTCTCTGAGAGCCCCTGTGAACCCAGGTTAGTTGATTCTGCAGGTTTTCTTGTGGTGTCCTTGACCCATCTGGCCCCTGCAATCTTTCCTCCCCTCTTCCACAGGACTTCCCAAGCTCCACCTACTCTTTGGCTAGGTGGGGATCTCTGCATCTGTTTCCATAAGTTGCTGGGTAAAGCCTCTCTGATGACCATTGGGCTAGGTACTAATCTATGAGTATATCAAAACATCATTAGGAATTATTTTATTGACTCTTTTTTTTTTTTTTTTTTTTTTTTTTGCCAGTTGGGTATGGTTCTATCCTGGATCTCTGGGCTATCTCACCTCTGAGCCCTGGCCCTCCAAGCAGTTTCAGGGATGAGCTTCCTCTCATAATATGGGTCTCAAGCTGGACCAGTCATTGGTTGGCCACTCCCTCAGTTTCTGCGCCCCATTTACCCCAGCACATCTTGTAGGCAGGACAAATTATAGGTCCAAGGTTTTGTGGCTGGGTTGGTGTCCTAATCCCTCCACTGGAAGTCTTGTGATGATTAGTTCAGGCTCTGTAACCCCATAGCTAGGAGTCTTAGCTAGGGTCACCCTCAGATTCCTGAGAGTTCCCATTGCTCTATAGTTCTAGCTCTTCCCAGAGATGACCCCAGATTCCAGTTGTCTCTCTCAGAACTCTCTCCCTAGATCCTCCCCCTACCTGATCCCTCCTGTTCCACACATACCCTACCCAGACCCCTCCCCCATCCATTCAACAGCAATGTCTGTTCTATTTCCCCTTCACAGTGAGATTCATGCTTCCTCGGCTTGAGCCCTCTTTGTTACTTAGCTTCTTTGAGTCTGAGGATTATAGCATGGTTATCTTTTGCTAAACAGCTAATATCAACTTATAAGTGAGGACATACCACGTATTTTCTTTCTGGGTCTGGGTTACCTCACTCAGGATGATCTTTTCTAGGTCCATCCATTTGCCAGCAAATTTCATGTCATTGTTTTTAACGGCTGAGTAATATACTCTATTGTGTAAATGGACGAAATTTTTTCTTTATTCATTCTTCGGTTGAGGGAAATACATCTAGATTGTTTGCAGTTTCTGACTATTATGAATAAAGCTGCTGTGAACATAGTTGAACAAATGTTTTTGTGGAATGGTAGCGCATCCTTTGGGTATATGCCCAGGAGTGATATAGCTGGGTCTTAAGGTTGATTGATTCCCAATTTTCTGACAAACCACCATATTGATTTCCAAAGTGTCTGTACAAGTTTGCACTCCCACCAGCAATGGAGAAGTGTTCTCATTGCTCCACATCCTTGACAGCATGAGCTGTCACTTGTATTTTTCATCCTGGCCATTCTGGCAGGTGGTGTCAGATGGATTAGATCACTTTGATTTGCGTTTCCCTGATGGCTGAGGATGGTGCTTCTCGGCCATTTACGATTCTTCTGTTGAGAATTCTGTTTAGCTCTGTATCTATTTTTTAATTGGGTTATTTGGTTTATTGATGTCTAGTTTCTTGAGTTCTTTCGGAGATCAGCCCAGTTGGTGAAGATCTTTTCCCAGTCTTGTAGCCTGCCATTTTGTCCTTTTGATGGTGTCCTTTGTGTTATAGAAACTTATGTGTAATGAGGTCCCATTTAGTAATTGTTGATCTTTGTGCCTCTAAAAGATTGGTATTCTGTTCAGGAAGTTGTCTGCTGTGCCAATGTGTTCAAGAGTATTCCTCATTTTCTCTTCTGTCAGGTTCAGTGTATCTGGTTTTATGTTTAGGCCTTTGATCCACTTGGACTTGAGTGATAGATATGGATCTATTTACATTCTTCTACATGCTGACATCCAGCTATACCAGCATCATTTGTTGCAGATGCTTCCTTTTTTTCCATTGTATAATTTTGGCTTCTTTGTCAGAAATCAAGTGTTCATAGGTGTGTGAATTTTCTTCTTGGTCTTCAACTTGATTCCATTGATGATCCACATTCTGTTTTTACACCAATGCCAAGCTGGTTTTTTTGTTGTTGTTGGTGGTGTTTGTTTGTTTGTTTGTTTGTTTGTTTTTTTAAACTATAGCTCTACAGTAGAGCTTGAAGTCAGGGATGGTGATGCCTCCAGAAGTTTATTATACAGGATTGTTTTAGCTATCCTGGGTTTTTTGTTTTGTTTTGTTTTGTTTTCCATATAAAATTGAGTATTGTTCTTTAGAGGTCTGTGAAATAATTGTGTTGGAATTTTGATGGGGATTGTGTTGAATCTGTAGATTGCTTTTGATAAGATGGCCATTTTTATTATGTTAATACTACCGATCCATGAGTATGGGAGATCTTTCCGTCTTCTGATATCTTCTCCAATTTCTTTCTTCAGAGACATGAAGTTCTTGTCATACAGGTCTTTCATTTGCTTGATTAAGAGTTAGACCAAGATATTTTATATTATTTGTGGCTATTGTGAAGGGTGTTGTTTTCACTGATTTCTTTCTCAGCCCTTTTATTGTTTATGTATAGGAGAGCTACTGAAAGCTGTTTTCTGTTTAGTTTGATGTTGGCTATTGGTTTGCTTTATATTGCCTTTATTATGTTTAGATATGTCCCTTTTATCCCTGATCTCTTGAGGACTTTTATCATAAAGGGGTGTTGGATTTTGTCAAAGGCTTTTGCAGCATCCATGAGATGATCATATTTTTTTTTCTTTCAGTTTGTTTATATGGTGTATAACATTGACAGATTTTCGTATGTTGAACCATCCCTGGCATCTCTGGGGATGAAGCCTACTTGATCATGATGGATGATCTATTTAATATGTTCTTGGATTCGGTTTGCAAGTATTTTATTGAATATTTTTTGCATCAATGTTTATGAGTGAAATTGGTCTGTAATTCTTTTTCTTTGTTATGTCTTTGTGTGATTTGGGTATCAGGGTGACTATGGCCTCAAATGAATTTGGTGATATCTCTTCTATTTCTAGTGTGTAGAACAGTTTGAGGACTATTGGTATTAGCTCTTTGAAATTCTGGTAGAATTCTGTGCTGAAATCATCTGGCCCTGTGATTTTTTGGGGGGCGGGGGTTGGGAGACTTAATTACTGCTTCTATTTCCTTAGGGATTATAGGTCTATTTAAATTGTTTATCTGATCTTGACTTTACTTTGGTAAATGGTATCTATGGAGAAAATTGTCCGTTTTTTTTCAGAATGTCCAATTTTGTGGAGTACAGGTTTTGAAGTTGACCTTCTTCTTTGGATTTCCTTAGTGTCTGTTATGTCCCCCTTCTCATTCTTGATTTTGTTCATTCGTCATTAAAAGACATTTTCTGTCTTTTAATTCATTTGAGTAAGGATTTGTCTTATTTTGTTGATTTTTTTCAAAGAACCAACTCTTTGTTAATTGATTCTTTGTTTTGTTCTCTTTGTTTCATTTTATTGGTTTTAGCCCTGAGTTTGATCATTTCTTCTTGGATATGTTTGTTTGTTTTTGTTCTAGAACTTTTAGGTGTGCTGTCAAGTTGCTAGTGTGAGATTTCTCCAAATTCCTTATGAAGGCAATTAGTGCTGTAAACATCCATCCCTCTTAGTACTTCTTTTATTGTGTCCCATAAGTTTGGGTATGTTGTACATTGATTTTCATTGAATTCTAGGAAGTGTTTAATTTATTTCTTTCTGGATCCATTGGTCATTAAGTAGAGAGTTCAATTTTCGTGAGTTTGTAGGCTTTCTGTTGTTTTTTAATTCCAGCTTTACTCCATGGTGGTCTGATAAAGTACAGGGGATTGTTTCAATTTTCCTCTATCTATTGAGACTTTGCGACTGAGTATGTGGTAATTTTGGAGAAGGTTCCATGAAGTACTGAGAAGAAGGTATATTTTGTGTTGGGGTGAACTGTTCTGTAGATGTATATTAGGTCCATTTGATTTAT
Source organism: Onychomys torridus (assembly GCF_903995425.1). Lineage (NCBI taxonomy): Eukaryota > Metazoa > Chordata > Mammalia > Rodentia > Cricetidae > Onychomys > Onychomys torridus. The sequence continues at coordinate 778,308 of NC_050464.1, read as the reverse complement.
AATGTCTGTTAGTTCCATTTTTCCCCCTCTGTTTAGTTTCTGTCTGGCAGACCTGTCCATTGGTGGGAGTGAGTATTGAAGTCTCCCACTATTAATATATGAAGCCTGGTGTGTGATTTAAGCTTTAGTGATGTTTCTTTTCCAAATGTGTGTGCCCTTGCATTTGGGGCATAGATGTTCAGAATTAAGATGTTATCTTGGTGGATTTTTTTCTTTAATGAGTATGAAATGTCCTTCTTTATCTCTTTTGATTAACTTTGGTTTGATGTCCATTTTGTTAGATATTAGAATAGCTACTTGCTTCTTAGGTCCATTTGATTGGAAAATCTTTTTCCGACCCTTTACTTTGAGATAATGTCTATCTTTAGTGTTGAGGTGTGTTTCTTTTATGCATCAGAAGAATGGATCCTGTTTTCGTGTCCATTCTATTAGCCTGTGTCTTTTTATTGGTGAATTGAGTCCCTAGATATTGAGAGACATTAATGACCAGTAATTGTTAATTCCTGTTGTTTGTTGGTAGTGGTGTGTGTGTGTGTGTGTGTGTGTGTGTGTGTGTGTGTGTGTGTGTGTGTTTCCGTTTTCCTTCTTTGAATTTTGCTAGTGTGAGATTATATATTGCCTATGTTTTTTGTAGGTGTAGTTAACTTCCTTGGGCTGGTATATTCCCTCTAGTATCTGGTGTAGGGCTGGAATTGCGGATAGCTGTTGTTTAAATTTGACTTTATCGTGGAATATTTTGTTTTTCCATCTATGGTGACTGAAAGTTTTGCTGGGTATAGTAGTCTTGGCTGGCATCTGTAGTCTCTTAGAGTCTGCAAGTTGAAGCCCTTCTGCTTTTAGAGTCTTGGATGAGAACTTGGATGTAATTCTGATAGATCTGCATGTATATGTTATTTGGCCTTTTTCCTTTGTAGCTTCTAATGTTCTTTCTTTATTCTGTGTTTATGTTTTGATTATTATGTGGCACAGGGACTTTTTTTTTTTCTTGTCCAATCTATTTGGAGTTCTGTAAGCTTCTTGTGCCTCTATAGGCATGTCCTTCTAGCTTAATAAAATTTTCTTCTATGATTTTGTTGAATACATTTTCTGGTTTTTTTTTTTTTTTTTTTTTGACAAGGTTTCTCTGTGTAACAGCTCTAGCTGTCCTGAAACTCTCTTTGTAGACCAGGCTGGCCTCAAATTCACAGAGATCCACCTGCTTCTGCCTCTCACATGCTGAGATTAAAGGCTTGTGCCACCAATGCCCAGCTTATTTTCTGGGTTTTTCAGTAGGGATTCTTCTCCTTCTTTTATTCCTATTATTCTTAGGTTTGATCTTTTCATAGTGTCTCAGATTTTCTGGATGTTTTGTGTTAGGAGTTTTTTAGGTTGAACATTTTCTTTGACCAATGAATATATTTCTTCTATTGTATCTTCAGCACCAGAGATTCTCTCTTCCATCTCTTGTATTCTGTTGGTGATACCTGCATCTGTAGTTCCTGTTCTCTTACCCAGATTTTCCATTTCCAGAATTCTCTCAGTTTGTGTTTTCTTTATTATTTCCATTTTGATTTCCAGGTCTTGAATAGGTTCCTTCACCTGTTTGTTTTTCTTGGTTTTCTTGGCATTAAGGGGTTTATTGATTTCCTCCAATTTTTTGGTTGTCTTTTCCTCAATTTCTTGAAGGGAGTCTTTTATTCCTGCTTTAAGAACCTCTGTCATCTTAATTAAGTTGGTTATACTGTCATTTCTTATGCTTTGGCTGTGCTGGAGTTTTCAGGTCTTGCTGTCATAGGATCTCTGAGCTCTGTTGGGGACATATTGTCCTGGCTATTGTTGGCAGTTAGGCATCTGGGTTTTCGATGATTATAGGTTGTGGTATTGATTTCTAGTTTGTCTTTGTTGGATGGGTGTTTTGTTCCTTAGTTTCTGTTTCCTCTTTGGTCTTCTAGTCTTTGTGACCTCTAATCTAGTGGGGAGTCTGTGTCCCAAGTTGGGAGCAGGTCTTCTGGTGGTTAGCTTGGCCTTTGTTGTAGCGGGGGTCTCTGTTCTGCCTGGTGTTGCTGTGTCTCAGGAGTGGAAGTCTGCTGGGGTTGGTTATGGGAAGTGCCCATCAGAGACAGGGGTGATGAGCTGGGAGGGCAAGGCAAGGCTGTGTGATCTTTGGGGAACAGAATCTAGGGAGTGGGATAGTTCACCTGGCAGGTGAGTGACTCACCTGCTCTTCTCTTTTCAGTAAATATTAATTGGACATAAGAATTCATGCTTACATTTTAATGTTTCCACCTTTTGTCTAGCTTCCAGGAAAAAAAACAACTAAGCTTTGGGTTCCAGATGAAGAAGTCTCTCCTGAGACAATGGTCAAAGTGAGTAACATACATAGATTTGTTTTTTCTTAGTATACTCACCATATCAAGTAATAGATGTGGGTGGCTATTAAAGTCAAGAATTTGCCTTTATTGTAGTACAGTGTTACATGTATTGGGAGATTGTAGGACAGTGAAGTGCAACCCAGTGCCTTCTGAGCAGTAGCATGTAACCTAGTATGAGGGGAAAGATTTGAAATCTGCTCCCATATTTCTGCTTCTTAGAAATTAGCCTTTTAGTGGAGTGACTAGTGTTGTCTCCTGGATGTACTTCTGTTTAGTGATGATGCTAATCCAGATTCTAAAATTACCTTTTCCTCAGGATTTAATGAAAGTTTTTATTTAAAAAAACATTTAATAACTCTTGATTTGGGTTTATAAATAAGGAATTACATGTCACTAAAATACAGCATTGGTTTGTTAAAGTTGTGGTAGGTGTCAATTCAGTATATTTGTGAAGGTTTAAAAGTTAGGGGCAGATAAACTAACTGAATGTTGACATTTTTTTCTTGGAATTTCTTACCACTCTTCTGGGCTCACTCCCACATTGTCTGTCCTGCCATTGTTCTCTTCGTATGTATCTGCTTGTGCTCTGTATATTGAATTATGTTAGCATATTGTTGCAGCCTCAGATTCCAATTTGTCTGCACACCTGGAGAGCAGCCCTTCCTTTACATCTGTAGTTCCATCACTGAATGATACTGGCTGCGTTTGGGTCTCAGCATTAGTCTTAAGCAGCAGTCCTGTATCATAGAGGCAACACTGGATGAGAAGACAGGCCATTTAGGCCGAGTGCGCACTCACCAGGTGCCCAGGAAAGGGATCTTTGGGACTGCTGTGTGCTGGCACTGTTCAAGCTCAGTTATTGTTGCCTTTGCTTTTTTGAAAGTTGAGACAAATGAAAACCAATACAGCAAGGTATGTCAAAGACTGTCACAAGTGCAGAAGTACTCACATGCTTCATCACCACAAAGTGTGTGAAAGTGATGTCCATTCTTAGGCAGGTAGTTGGGAACTCTTTCTGCTTAGGGGAGTTAGCATGATTCTAATTCTGGCCCTAAAGGATAAGGTGCATGCTTGGGAAACATTCAAGAATAGCAACAAAAGAACTCATCTTCAGGGAAATGGGTTTGGGTTTTTTTGTTTTTTGTTTTGTTTTGTTTGCCACTTTCCTGGAGGTTGAAACAACACTGTTATCTTCCTGTATATAGAAAGAAATAATTCATTTTGTCTTTTTTTTTTTTTTTTAAGATGCTCCCTCCTTTTTCTAGTATTTAAAGTTGATGTGGAAATTCTTGAAACATAACAATGCTTATTGGTCAATTTTTTCTAATAGATTCAGGCTATTAAAATGATGGTTCGATGGCTACTTGGAATGAAAAATAATCACAGTAAATCAGGAACTTCTACCCTCAGATTACTAACAACCATATTGCATAGTGATGGAGATTTGACAGAACAGGGGAAAATTAGGTATGTGGTTATTGTTTCCAGATATTTGGGTTGTATAATATTTCAACTCCTGGTGTAACTGTTATATGTTAGAATTTCTTTTTAAAAAGATAATTAGGCGGGGCGGTGGTGGCGCACACCTTTAATCCCAGCACTTGGGAGGCAGAGGCAGGTGGATCTCTGTGAGTTCAAGGCCAGCCTGGGCTACAGAGCGAGATCCAGGACAGGCTCCAAAACTACACAGAGAAACCCTGTCTCAAAGAGGGGGAAAGATAATTAGTATTAATTGGTAGGTATTCATGTGTTTTATTGTAGTATGCTTTTACATGGTGTTATTGCAATGTAACAGTCTCGTGTCTGATAGGGTTCTGCCATCTAGACACTGCAAGTGTTTTACGTGATAGATTCTTGCTTTCTGTCACAGCCCATGTATAACTGCTAGTGCGAAGATCTAGAACTAATGTTTGACAAGTTTGCTAGTGTCTCACGGTAAAAAACAAGTTAGTGAATCTGTTTCTAGAATGCAGAAAACAAAAAAAATGTTAAAATATGCTAGACGCATGTCCGTTAAAATGCACTCACTGTTTTTATTTGTACAATGAGACGTAACTTAGTGCTCCCTGGTCACAAGTCCGCATCTGAGAATTAGCTACCTGTGAATCTAAATACCCAGAAAGCAGTTGTTTTCTCTGTGTTGAGGGTGCATGGACTTCCCCACCAGTTCCTGCACCATGCAGCGTCGCCGCTGTTTGCTTTGTAACCCAGAGCTGAATGAAGGTATGTGGAGATCCATGCAAAAATGATGCCATTTTTCTATGAAGGACTCAAGTATTGATTTTGCTGTTTTAAGGTCTAACTGACTGTACTGTGTTTGAAACTCAGATTCAGATCCTGAAACTACATACTCCAGGCAGAGTCAAACCTTGGCTCTTAGCACTTTCTAGTTAGCTGAACTTTACCAAGTTACTTCAGCTTCTCAGTGCCCCAAACACCAACTTAGTGTACCACTGTAGTACAGTTAAATACGTCATGGTATTTGAAATATTCCCAGCATTACATAGCATATAGGAACATGGATGATAATAGGGATTTTTTTTTTATCAGCATTAGATAAATGTAGAGTTGGTCTCAGATGCTTTTTAGTGACACACTTCGTAGCTATCTAAAAATAGAATAATTCCCTCCTTAATACATCTAAGTTCTTTAATGAGAAAACCAGACGGTGAGTGTCAGCTGCCTTCCACCTTTCCAGGTTCATTGTCTTCTTCCAGGCCCACTCCCCAGTCTCACTCTCTACTTTGAGAGCTGGACTTCAGACCTAGGACTTCGCATGCTAGGCAAACACTGTTAACACTGAGCCCTCACCTCCACCCGAATCTGTTCTCCTTGTATGTTTCATAGTGTCCACTGTGCCTAGAATTTAACAGAACATATTTCTGAAGTGAAATAATAAAAAGAAAACTTAGTACTATAGACAGTTCGTGTGCTTACCATTTTTATTCTAATTTGTTGCTTTCCTTTAATAATTTAGACATGTCTATTATATATAAAAATGTTTTGATTTAAAATTCATGCCTCACTTGAGATAAATTTGCATTGGTTAGCTCAGCCTGGCAGAAAAAAAACTTTGGTACTAATACAATTTATTAATGACATTGTTTTGTACATAGTTGTTTATGTTATTCCTGGCTAGTCTTAAGAAGTTAAGAACATTGACAGGCTGAAGGCTATATTACCGTTCATCAGCTGCTTTTATTGTGAGCTCTTTCACTTGTGTGTGCCTATGGTAGGATGTGAGCTACTCCGCCTGCTTTCATGATTCTTGTTGTACGTTTAGTGCAGTAGTTGTTGGAGACAAATTAGCAAGTAAAGAAACTCATGCTGACCTGGGAGTAAACATCACACACACAAATCAGTAGTACTAAGAGTTTTAACAGGCAAACTAACATAGAAATAGATGTCTTCTCTTCCTGCCTAGGTTAGGATGTAGGACCAGAAAATTGAATGGCTTTAGGAGTAGTTGGCACCAACATATTTAAGAGACATTGGCATTGGTTGGGTTCTCTGAGAGTTCTGTGCTGTATGTAGACTGATTGCTGTGACCCCATGTGGCAGAAAGTACAAACAAGCTCCATACCCCATTCTCTTTGTAAGTCCTGAGGGTTCTGCCCTCTCGACCTCATCCCCTTCCATGAAACTCTCCTTTGTAACACTGCTTTGGCCTAGGATTTCAGAGTATACATTCTGAGGGGATGGTGAATGCTCAGACCATAGGACTTTCTGCTTTCTTTTCATAGAGGATTATTTTAAACATCAGATGGTGAGGTAAGAATGGTTTCCCCCAGCCCTGCACATCGAAGTCTTGCTTACATTGTTTTCTTGCTTCTTTTTTAGTAAACCAGATATGTCACGCCTGAGACTTGCTGCTGGGAGTGCTATTGTGAAGTTGGCACAGGAGCCCTGCTACCACGAGATCATCACATTGGAGCAGTACCAGCTCTGCGCACTAGCCATCAATGTAAGGGCAGTGGCTAGTGGGGATGTCATTGTGTGCTCTTGGACTGCTAGGAAGAAATTGCTACAGTAGCATCAGAGCCTTGAATGTTTTCATGAAAAACATGTTGCACAGTCTAAAATTGGCATTTGGTTTCCTACCCAGCACAGTGTGTGTAACTACATCATTGTTCTAGTCTGCAAACTTCCCACAAGCACTAAATGAACCTTGCACTGGCTGAACCATTGCTCCTCAAGGAGATACAGGGAACTTGTTTTAAGACTCTGGTCAGTGTACAGCCTTGTTCTCTGTGTATCTGCTGAAGAACACCTCAGTTATGTGCACAGACAAACAGCACCACCACTCACTCTCAGTGAAGCTTTACTGCAGCACATGCATTTTTCTCTGGAAGGCAGTGTGCTCTGTGCTTAGGCTATTGTGTTCTGTCACTTGTTGGGAGCTGTTTAAGTGTCGGTCATCAACAAGAACAACATTGTTTACAGTGTGTCACCAGGTAGACCACGGAGACGAGGCTGACCTCTCTAGGGGTGAGCACAGAGGCTCCTTCTGTGTCAGATGCCCTGCACATCTGTTCACTAATGACTCTATCATTGCTGCAGGTGTTGATTTTGGATTATAAATAAATGATCAGGCAGATCCCTCAATAAATACAGAATCTGTGAATAAGGAGGAACAACTTTTACCAAGATTTTATAAAGCTATGTTCCTGGGTTTTCATTTTTGAAGATATAGAGTACACAGTTGGAAGGTAGAAAGAAGTATTCAAAATAATTTTTTAAAAATAAATCTTTTAAAAGTGAGAATACATAAACACATGTATCAGTAAATCTAAGCCATGACCTAAGCTTGCCTCTCTGCGTACTTTTCCAGTTGTTGCAGAAGCCTTGACCCTCAGACCTGCCTTCTGGCATGCCTGCAGTAAACTGTCCTGCTACACTCTTGCAGACTCCTAACAGGCTCTCACAAGACTGTTCGGAGACCTTGTCTACTGTTGGACACATTTCCCTAACCACAGTCCTCATCATGTTATTCTCCTGGTCAGACACATTTAAGAGCTCATACTTGCTTGAAATGGGTGTGTGTGTGTGTGTGTTTTATAACCTGATATTTGAGCCTCTCTGTGGTTTGGATCTAAACACATACTTGAACATCTTTTATGCTGCCTTTACAGTAGTGGTTCTCTACCTGTGGGTCACAACCATCAGAAAACATAGATGTTTATATTATGATTCATAATGATTGCAAAATTGCAGTTATGAAGTAGCAACTAAAATATGGCTGGGGTCACCACACCATGAGGAACTGTGTTAAAGGGTCACAGCATCAGGACGGTTGAGAACCACTGCCTTACAGTACAGTGCCATTCATCACCTTCATTTCAGTGGAAGCGTGCACTTCTATTTATCTTGTGTTTTGTTGCTTTTTTCATCTCATCCTTCCATCTGCACACACTGGCATTTACCAGTTACAGGAAGGCTCAGGTGTGATCTTTCCCACAAGACGTGCCCAGTTTTCCTAGCTGGATGCAGTCTCTGTTATTGGAATTCCCTCCAGATTTTAGTCTCACCCTGCCGCATACAGTCTCAGCCTGTGCGTTCACCTTTTCTGTGCGTGTGCTCTGTTTGCTTCCTTGAGTTGAGCCTCTGTGAAAGAAGTATTGCTAGGGGCTGGAGAGATGGCCCAGTGGGGGTTAAGAGCACTGGCACTCTTCCAAAGGACCTGGGTTCAAGTCACAGCACCCACGTAGTAGCTCACAAGTGTCTGTAACTCCAGTTTTAGGAGACCCAAAACTTCCCATGGCAAAACACGTAAAAGTTTAAAAAATGTCGTATTGTTGTATATTTAAACAGACATTAAATGTGCAGGAATAGATAAAGACTGAATAATATGACAATGCATTTCATAATTGCTTAGGTATTTAGAATTTGAAATTCAGTTCATGAAAAAATGTACCTTGTATTTTGAGATATATATTGTTGTAGATAACTAGAAATGCAAAGCTGCATAAGTCATGATTGCAGTTGTCCAAAAGCTAAGAGCCTTTTAGAATAGAAGATAGAGATGTTGATAGAAAATAAGTGTTGATAATACAATGAGGTACACAGAGTAGCACAACTACTTCTGAGGTGCTAAAGAAGTTCTAAGAATAGTTTGTGTTCAGAAGGCCTCTGAAAGTAGACCGAGGTATGTGATGACAAAATCAAGTTTGTAGCAATGAAGTAGCTTGGTCTCCAACTTTATATTGTGAGGCAAAAAAAAAAAAAAAAAAAGTGTAATTTTTTTCTTGATCTTAAGCAGTTATTTTTCATAACCAGAGTTAATGGAAGTATGAGTGAGAGTTTGGTGTTGGTAGAGCCGTCCTGCTTTTCTTCATTGTACATTTTTATGTTAGTAAGGTGCCTATCTTAGGGCTGTGAGACCTCAGTCCCTTAGTAAGTAGCACCTCTTGAAACCCCCTCTGCCTTCAGTTTGTCTCCTCTGTAGTTAATTCTTCGCTCCTTGTCTGAGCTAACAGTCTTCTGTCATTAATAACTGAAGGCTGGTAGTTTGGAAGTGATTGATAAGCTGGCTTTGTAACAAGTTTGCATTGGGTTATTAAATGCTGAGCTGTTGGTGAGAGGGACAGTACTGTCATTAAGAGTGTGTCTCAGTAAGAGGGTGGGGTGTCTGAGTGGAGTCATTTTTAAAGAATGGTCTCTTCACTGATGAATATGTTTAACATAAGTTGAATTTGATTATGAAGTTTATAGTAAATTGTATATTTTCATGATAGATGTATATATTTGTTCCTCACTAATTCTGATGAAGGATAGCTATTGAGTGTGATAGTAGAAAGACTGAATTTCTGTGGACACCTGAATAGGTTTTTAAAAGTAGTAGGCGTACTGAAAATGAAATGAAATGAAAGGGAATACATACCATAAGAGCTTAAAGATTGGCATATGACACGCCCTCCCTTCCCCAGCTGCATTAACCAGGTTAATGGTACCTGCCTACACTCTCAGCATTAAGGAGACTCAAGTGGTAGATAATGAGACCTTGTGTCAGAAACAAAAACAACAAACCCAGAAACCAAGTGTTGGGGCTGACAAGATGGCTCACCCATCAAGAGCACTGGCTGCTCTTCCAGAAGACCTACATTTGGTTCCCAGCACCACATGGAGGCTCACAACTGTCTGTAACTCCAGTTTCAGGGGACCTGACTCCCACTTCTTGCCTCCACAGGCACCAGGTACCCACTTGATGCACATTACATACATGCATGCAAAATATATATGCACTAAAAATAAAACTTTGAAAGAACAAAATCAGAAAATGTCTAAGTGCTATGGATAGAGCCCATAGTCTAACTCTAATGTAGAGCTCTAGTCTAACATTCTGGAACCTCGAGGGTCAAGCCTGTATTATAGAGAAATAGTACAGGTAAGGGCAAGACATATAAATGACTTAGACTTTGAAGAAATGGGGTACCTACAGTTGTAGTACTAAGAGAACACACAAGTTGAGAGAGGGTATAATTATGAAAGTGCCTTCATGCATGGAAACACATTGGAGCTGTTTGCATTGTAGAAGAAATTCTGGGGACTGGAGGGGTGGCTCAGTGGTTCAAGAGCTCTGACTGCTCTTCCAGAGAACCAGGCTTCTATTCCCAGCACCCACATGGTAGCTCACAACTATATGTAACTCCCAAGATCTGACACCCTCACACAGACATGCAGGCAGGCAAAAACGCCAATGCACCTAAAATAAACACATTTAAAAAATTAAAAGAATTGTGGTTGGGGATTTAGCTCAGTGGTAGAGCGCTTGCTAAGGCCCTGGGTTCGGTCCTCAGCCCTGGGGAGGTGGGGGGGATTAAAAGAAGAGGAGGAGGACGAGGAGGAGGAGGGAATTCTGATCCACTGTGTGCTGGTTACTGTGCTAGTCCTAGATACAAGGGTGCATAAAGCATTGTTCCTGTCTTTGAGGAACCAACAAATGAATAAGGTAGATATCTTAACCAGCCTCGATCTGTGCTAAAGATCTGCAGAGTGCTCAGAGCATAGGCCAGCACAGGATACAGGTTATGTGCTGCTGTCAGGAAGGTAGATGAGTTGCTTTAAAGCACAAGGAGGAGTTTGCTAGAGAGAGATGGGTTGGGTGAAGCAAGTCATAAGGTCACCATGTCCCTTGCCTAAGATGCCAGTGCTGTGCTTTGCTATATGCTCAGCCTCTTACTTTATTAGTATTAGTATTGTTTTAATCATACTCAGGTAAGTTGGACAACGTGTACTGAATTCATCTGTTCTAAGAGTGTATTTATTGTCTAACAATATAATTGGCAGCTGTTGGGTCCAGTTGCATACTGCAGCCTTGAGGTGGAGTCACACCCTCTGTTATGAACGCTGACTCAACTTGGTCGTATCTGAAGTTGTAACTTCTTACTGCTTTGTAGATAATACCTGGAATAATTTTATCTTCACAGGATGAGTGCTATCAAGTCAGGCAGGTGTTTGCTCAGAAACTTCACAAAGGGCTTTCCCGATTACGACTTCCACTTGAGTATATGGCTATCTGTGCACTTTGTGCCAAAGACCCAGTGAAGGAGAGAAGAGCCCATGCTAGACAGTGCCTCGTGAAGAACATCACTGTGAGGCGGGAGTACCTGAAACAGCATGCAGCTGTCAGTGGTGAGTGCCCGGGTGGCGTAAAATGCACCTTCCACAGAGCAAAACACTTTGCAACTGTTCTTTATTATACAGGTGCACACTTCTTTCAAAAGTCAGCATCGTTCAGTAGCTACTTTTCACTTACTGTATTTAAATATATGTGTATAAATGCGTGAGTATTTGAGTTTCATTATCTATGTAAGTGGTTAAATGAACAGAAAAGTAAGTCTGACACTGGCGGTCGTAGGAAAACAGTCGGATTGGCGCGTTTATGTGTGCTGTGTCAGCACTATCTTGGGTCTTTTTCTGTGTAGCTAACATTCATGTCGGGTGCTTGTGTGCCTGCCTTCCCTGTGCTTCTGTGCCTCCCAGAGCAGTTGGTGTGCCCTTCACTTCTGTGCCTTACCACACAGCATGCATCAGCACCTCCCGTTACCCACGGCAGATGAGAGGCAGTCTTTGTGCGTGTGTTAGCCCTTCTTCCAGGTGTCTCCTGCTCTCTTAGCAGCTGTACTTGACCTGGATTTTGGTAGCTACTCTAATTCACACTACGTTGTAAATGCCTCGCTTCAGTCCCTCCCTCCCCTCCCCTCCCACCGTACTGTACATAACCGTTCCAGCACAGACCAGTCATCCATCCCTTCCTTGTAAGTTGAAACACATGCAGGTTCTCCTGCTCACGAATGATACTGACGCACCCGATGGCTGTTCATATTTTATACTCAGCTCAAGTTGCAATTCTGCCATGTTTACTTACCACTGCCGTTCCCTCCTATGTGCCTAGGCTCAGTGTGCAGGGTTGCTTGAAGTTTTGTGCAGCCTGCCTCTCCCTACTCTGTTCTGAGCTCTGGAAATCACTTCTCTTCTGGAAAGACAGAGCTGGGAAGTAGATAGAGTTTGTCCCTTTGAGTCATTGGAGATACAGTTTTAGTGGTCAATTGGCCACTATGGTCCTCTTTCTCTTTTTCCTCATCTTGGAAAAAGTGAAGGCTATGAAGTCACATCCCACCTCTGCAGTTTATGGGCTGTGTTTGGCCAGGGTATGTACTTCATGGCCTATTTTGCTTGTTTTTGAATTTGATATAATTATACTCACTTGTGGTTGTTACATGGATTGAAAAATGATGTGTATGAAGAATATAGCATAAAATAAATGGCCCAGAAAAGTCATCAGTAGTAGTAGCTGTTGTTATTTTAGGTTCTTTCCCCATAGCTTCCATCTCTTTGTGCTTTAGTGTGAGTGTCTTATCTGGTCTTATTATCTTTATATTTTTATATTGTATTGATACAAAGTAGTGAGCACTCTGTAAGTATTTAATTTAACTTAAATATCACTGAAATTTGAGCCTTGCTGTTTTTTTTTTTTTCTCTCATGCTTGTTCTTTGCCATCCGCACAGAAACTCTTCAAAGACAGTCTGATACTTACTGGCATGCATTATGCTCCTGGTTGAACATAGGGCTAAAATGGAAATAGGAGACTGAATCCAAGTCCTTTTGTATATTGTTTCCCAAATACAGTTTGCATGCCTTTCTGACCTCTACAGTATAATTTGCTGTTCCCAATCAACAGATAAAATGCTTGGATTTAAACTGAAAAGTTGTTTGTTATTTACACTGTCCTAGGAGCTCTGTTCTTCTGTATGGTCCTTCTGTTAAAAACTGACCATTACTTCTGTCCTTATGTCCACTCAGATAGCTTGTCAGCGAATACCAACACACAATTGCATATAGCATAAGGAAGAAAAAAATGTTACATTTCAGTCTTAAATAGTTTGTGTGGCTCACGCTTTCCATGTGCATTTGAAAACTGAACTCTTGGTCCTTGTTGCTCAGTGCCTGGCGTGTGACTGGGCATTTTAAACTGCTCACCAGGTCTCAGCACAGGGTGCCTGAGTGTGTTGCTCTGCAGCCATAGTGTGGTAAATCACTGGGATGGAGGAAATAGACAAAAGAGCATGCATGGGATTTGATCTTTCTAACCTGGATGTTTTTGTTTGCTTTTTGTCTTTTATTATTTTTTGTTTTGTTTTGTTTTTTGTTTTTCAGAAAAATTATTGTCTCTTCTACCAGAGTATGTTGTTCCATATACAATTCACCTTTTGGCACATGACCCAGATTATGTCAAAGTACAGGATATTGAACAACTTAAAGATGTGAAAGAGTAAGACTTTTCATCCCATTTTCCTACTTTCTGAGTGTTTGCTTTAACCCTTCCTGCTGCTGCTGGGGTCATAATTAGAGTTGGTATGTGTTTCCTGAGTCCCTTTCCAGTTGTCTGTTTTTCATCTCTTTACATTGCATTTCTTACCTGATTTCCAAAAATGCCCCTTGCACTGCCAAACTTGAGTTGTGTTTCTCTGCGGCTGTGGCACTGCTTTTCTACTGAAGCAATGATGCCCTCGGGTTTCTCTCTTCCCATTCTCATCTTTCATTTCCTTCTAATTGTAGATTTTCATGGGAGGAGAACTGGTAATCTCCTCACTAGGTAGTGAGCACATTTATCTTTGCAATAACTGTCTTTATAAAAAGAAAGACTAGTTTCTTCATAATAGGCCTCATTTCACAACCAGTGGAGTATTTTTAGTTATAACTTCATTGTTATCCTCTGATTAGAGTAAAGATCACTTACTGCCTGTGTAGAGAGAATAGGGGAATATGAAACTGAGAGGCATTTTAAGACCAGCATAATTCCTAGAGTAAATTTGAGATCATCTGGGTCTTAGTTCTGTTATAATAAAAGGTGACTATTGTGATTGTGAATCAGTTAATTTAGTATGGAAATATATTAGTAAAAATGGTTAGTCTCTTGATTCATAGAAATATAGTTAGTTATTTAAGATATTGTAGGAAAATAAAAAATTACCATTAGCTTACTATGACAAAGGGGAAAATCCAATGTCTTTTTATTGCATAATACCTCTTTCTGAGATGCTGTCTCTGAAAAGGAATTCTGTTAGAGTGATTATCAGTGACGAGGAGCCCTGGCTGCCTGTCTTTCTCTGAGAGCACTGGCTTTGAAGAGGTGGACTGCCTTAGAAATGCACTGGACAGTTAGGTCCCTTCCTTGATTGCCCCGCTGTCTTCATCTGTGGAGCACAGTCTGGTTGATGGCATTTTCTCTGGACAGTTCCCTTTGCTGTTACTGCCCTCCTTTATAGATCAACTGTAATTCTGTTGCTTTCTTACGGAGAGGGGCATTTAAGTTGTTTTTTCCTTAGTCAGCAGATGCAGTGTGGATGGGTGTCAGCCACGCCTGCCTTTCTCGTTTGCCCGCCTGTTCCTGAATACTGGCTTAGGTGTCCTGTTGAAGCGTCCCTTAGGGCCCAAGTCACCTCATGTTGTATGGCCAGCCTTTCTCCACTGTCATAGCACAGAATTCAGGGGTTCCATCCTTCCATTTCTGTGTTTGCTCTAACCCTCATGTAGACTCTGCTGAGATTCTGAGCTTACATCAGCATTGCTGACCTGCTGTAGTAGATGATACTGCTATGTATAACTTGGGCTTTTTTCTACTATTTCTTTTTGAGTTTGTAGCTGCTTCTTTCAAATTTTTTTCCTCTTCTGGAATTACAGTCTAGGTTCACTATGTTAATATTGGGAATCATTGTATCTGTATTTAACAAAATATTGTTTTCTTCTGTATTTTTCATTTTTGTGTTCTTAGATGTCTTTGGTTTGTTCTGGAGATATTGATGGCTAAAAATGAAAACAACAGCCATGCATTTATCAGAAAGATGGTAGAAAATATTAAACAGACCAAAGATGCTCAAGGACCAGATGATACAAAAATGAATGAAGTATGTAATTCACAATAAGTATTTTGATGCCATGCTGATTTAAATATTTTGGTATAGGGTACAACTTCTTTAACATTTTAAACAGTATTAGTTTTTCTATTAGTGATAATTGCTAACATAGAATTATTATATCAATACTAGTGTTAATTTAGTAGTATTTCTAATGCTGAATCATGTTGATCTTGTTGTACTAATATACACAGTAATATAAGCCACAATATTTATCCCGAAGGCTTCTTTCATTAGTTTACTGTTTGATCTAAGTACATGTTTTAGAATTACCCCAATTAACAGAGTCTAAGATGCCAGTCTTAATAACTAACTAAAGAAAATACCGTTTCAGAAATTATACACTGTGTGTGATGTTGCCATGAACATCATCATGTCGAAGAGCACTACATACAGTTTGGAGTCTCCTAAAGACCCCGTGTTACCAGCCCGGTTTTTCACCCAACCTGACAAGGTAGTGACTTTAGAATTTGTTTGTGGCAGTTGAAATGAAGTTTGTGCTCGTCACTGGGCTGTGGGAAGACAAGGGAGCTGCCCACTACCAGCACCATAGCAAGGGCACCGGGCTCAGAAATGTGACTCTAGACCAGGTGTGGACCAGAGTGGAGGCCATGAAGGGATGATCCAGAGTTTGTTTGAAAGTCTGAAGCCATGCCAAAAGCACAGGCAAAACTTTGCCAAAGAATTTGTGAATTAATAGCCTTTGATCGAAAATGGGAATTGAAATGCTGATCTGTGGAGTTGAAGTTGCAAGCCCTGCATGAGGTCTTACTAGGTGGTATGAGGAAACAGAGAGCACAGGCATTTCCATAGGCCCAAGGATCTGGGAGCGCTGCAAGAGTATTCACAACCATGTCCCAATACAGTTTTACACAGGCCTGTGCTGATTGAGTGACAGGTGGAAAGCACCATCGTCCTCTTTGTATTGGAAGCAGTATACCAATTAAGATCTTGGCAGCATATTGAGATTTAAAATGGCCTTGTAAGTTTCCATAAAGTTAAAGGGCTTGTCTCTTTTTTAAGCATTCATTTGGTTATGAGCAGCATAGCCAGGGACTGTGTGGCTTCATCTCTTGAGTGCTGTGCAGGAATGTGTGTTGTCTGGCACGTTTAATATTGGAATTGCTATGAGGTTAGTCTGTCAGAACCACAGCCTGAAATTTCACGTTTGAACTGATTAATTTAAATAAATATGAACTTGGTTGGCTCTTGTCTCTCATAGAGCTGTCTTGGTCCTCACTGACTGCTTTTTCTCTTGCTTTCAGAATTTCAGTAACACCAAAAATTACCTGCCTCCAGAAATGAAATCATTTTTCACTCCTGGAAAAGTATGTTTTGAGAATTGTTTTATTATTTATGTGCTAGTTAATTTTAGTGTGATTATTGGCCTAATTGTGCTATTTTATTTCTTAAAGAATTTTTGTGTCTCAAGGTAGGAAATCTAATTAGCTATCTTCCATTTGTTGATTAAAGAATTAATTGTACTTACTATGTAGGTGCCAACTAAGATGCACTTTAAAAAAAATAAAAGCTAATAGCAAAACTGTGAAGACCTTTATCCCATAGACATCTTATACCAATCTGGATACCAATCTTAAAGACAATGTCTTACACCCTTCCATAGCAAGGCTCTATTTTCATGTCCGGTCTATATTTCATTTGTTGTCTTACAGTGGAAACCTTTTCCTGCAAATAATTAAAACTCAATTGCTCCGTTGTCTTTGGGGGTTTGCTGTTTGTTTTGTTCTGAAATGACCTTACTAGGTAGCCCAGGCTAGCTTTGAATTTGCAGTACTCCTTCCTCAGCCTCCTAAGTGCTAGGATTATAGGCGTGCACTGTTACAAGTTTTAAATTTGTATTAGTAATAATTCAGTTCATCATTTTTATTTTGCGTAAGGATAGATACATTTTTTGTAATGTGTGTACAAACATGTTGAAGTTGTTGCTGTGAGTTCTTGATATGTGAGTTTCTTTTAATTAACTAGGAAGAGTTACATGTTTCTCGTTTCAGCCTAAAACAGCCAATGTTCTAGGGGCAGTTAATAAGCCGCTTTCATCAGCAGGCAAACAGTCTCAGAGCAAGTCATCAAGAATGGAAACTGTGAGCAATGCAAGCAGCAGTTCAAATCCAAGCTCTCCTGGAAGGATAAAAGGGAGGCAAGTGCACAAGAGATGTCATGTTTTGTGTTTGATTCCAACAAGGCTGTAAGATGTAGAGTAATGCAGTTACAATATTTGATGCCACTGAATAGAGATGAGTTGGTAGTTACTGACGAGTAGGAGATACTTAGCTTTTCATGTGTAAGCTTACTGGGGTGATCTCTGCTAGTACACACAATAAATATATGACCTCATTGTTCATACCACATATGTGGTTAGTTGTTCACTTATGGTCCATTCATACAGTGGAATACCTGAATCATTAAAAATAATGATCAGGGCCTGGAGAGATGGCTGAGCGGTTGAGAGCACTGGCTGCTATTGTAGAGGACTCTAGTTCAGTTCCTAGAACCCACATAGTGCCTCACAACCGTCTCTAACACCAGGTTCGGGGATCCAGCACCCTTTTCTGCCCTCTGCAGGCGCTGTGTGCATGTAATGTATGGACATACATGAGGCAAAGCATGCATGCACATAGAATTCAGGGGCCAAAGGCTTGGCTCAGTATAACAGCACTTTCTACCAAGACTGATTGGTACCCTGAGTCTGGTCCCTGGGACTGACCTGGTAGAAGGGGAGAACTGGCTTCCTGGGGTGTCCTCTGTCCTCCACGTGGTTGCATGTAGTGTGTGAATGCACGTGCGCATGCAAAGTAAACAGAAAGTGTTTTGTTGGCTTTTTAAAAAAATGTATTCCCCATTAGGTCTGCACTCAGATGGGAGTCAGTGAGTGAGATCAGTTGTGTAGAGCAGGGTTGCAGGGCCTTTACTTTGGAATGGCTTCATGATCACATTGGTTTGCACCCAGTAGGAACTTTTTGGGAAAACATAGATCATCTTAATAATGTTCATAATAACTTAATGCGGAGGGTGTGTATTTTATACTGTTTGAATTTCTTTTTACTATGCATATATATAAACTTCATTATTTGTTTAAAAAGTAGTTTTAACGAGGATTCTCCTTTTTTCTTTTTCTTGTAAAAATGCACCTTCTTGTTGACCAGAGCTTGAGATTTATGAGTTCAGCAGTATGTAAAAAGATTGGTTTGTTTGTTTTGAGACAGGGTCTCTCTTTGTAGGCCTGGCTATCCTGAAACTTGCTGTGGTGACCAGGCTGGCCTTGAACTCCCAGAGATACGCCTGCCTCTGCCTCCCAAGTGCTGGGATACATAGATAAGGATGATGCAGAAAGCTAGAACTTTCTAAGAGCATGAAGCATTTGCTTTACTTCATCCAGCAAGTCTATTAAGTGCCTGCTCTGAGCCCTGCACAGGTTTACACACTAAGTAAAATTGGCTTATGTGTGGTGACAGGCGGAAGAAGTCAAATAAGGAACGTGATGAGTTTGCATGCTATTGCTACAGAGGAAGTGAAGATGGGGAAAGGAGAGGACAGAGCAGGCTTAAAGCTGCCTGTGGGCCAGCTGGACATACTAACAGCAGGTTTCAGTGTCTTGCTGCTCCAAGATGGGATCTAGTTTTCAAAATATCATATAGTAAAATGAATTTATTATTTATTTCCTTAATTCATTAAATGGGCTACATTGCTTACTGATTTGGAACTAAATACAATAGGAAAAGTTATCTTTAAAATGAATGAAGTCTTTGCTTATGAAGTTATAACACTATACAATGAAATAATCAAAAAAGGCTTTTAAGGTTATTTGATTGTAGAAATAATTGCAGATGTCTCTCTTCAAAGGCTTGATAGCTCTGAAATGGATCACAGTGAAAATGAAGAGTATACAATATCTTCACCTTTGCCAGGAAAAAAAAGTGACAAGAGAGACGACTCTGACCTTGTAAGGGTGAGATGCTTGGTTGAGGGTGTGATGCTGTTAATAGGAAGAGCTGTAGTGTTGCTCTTTAGCCGGATGTTACAATCGTAGTCAAATTTGGGATGTGATATACTTTTTGTAATGTTAGTTTGAAATTTGATATTATAGCTTAGTTTGAGTTTATGTGATTCTTATCTTTGGGTAAATAATCTTAATTCTTTGTCTTTAGAGTCAAACATGTTAGTTTCATCTTCAGAATTGTTCGTTTTTCTTTTTCTTTTTAAACACAGTGTTTTAGTCATGGCCTTAGGAAAAGAGAGTGGAATGCAGGTCCCAAAGTCTACCTGCCTCCTCCTTTTAGAAAGTCCTTGTGAGGTTTTTAAATATTAGTAGAAGTGGCTATCATTTGTAAATGTTAGTTGAAGACAGGCAGATTTGGTGAGATTGAGTGAGAGACGGAATTCATGCTCTAGTACAGCCCACAGGGTTTGTGGGACCTGCCCTTCGGACTCCCCAGCTGAGCTCCAACCATTTCTTGAGTGCCTGACTGAGCTTTCTGAATCCGTTTTCTTGTCTGTGAACTGGATAGTTTAGGCTTGTCAGCCTAATAATAATGAGTTATTATTCATTCACTGAATAAATGAATGAGCCCAGATAAGTTGTCAATGCTGTGTCATTGTTACAGTGATTCATGCTGTTGAGCAGTAGTGACCATAAAACAAATATGTCTGACTCCAATTCAGAAGCAGAGATGGCAGTTATCAATATAGTTACTTTTGCTTTCTTTGGAATTGTATTTGCCCTTCTTGTCTCCCACTGGCATATTTCCAGTATTTTCAAGTTTCTTTAATTTATCTAGCCAAGACACCCAACGGGCTGGCTCAGCAGTTAACAGTGCTTGGGTATTCTTCCCGATGTCCCAGGTTTGGTTCCCAGCACTGTCTTTAACTGCAGTACCAGGGCATCCAAAGTTCCTTCTTACCTCCACCGGCACCAGATGTGTGTAGTGCACAGATATGCATGCAGGCAAAATACCTTTACACACTTTTAATTGTTTTACCCAAGTAGAATTAAAATTTGATAACTTAGAGAAATGTATGATCAATAAAAGAAAGGAGTCCTATTGCGGGGTTTCTAAAGATAATACTTAAGTTAGTAAAAATATGTTTTTTAGTTCTACGTCTTAATCAAGAAAATCCCTGTAATCGTGCTTAAAAACAGAGTGATTGATCAGCTCATGATTTCTTTCTTTTGGTAGCAGAGACGAGGGTATTCTAAGTTTGAGGCTAGTCCTGGCTTTATAGTAAGCTCCAGGCCACGCTGAATGCCACAGGGAGGCCCCCCCCCACCACCACCACCACCACCAACAACAACAACACCACCACCACCACCACCACCACCACCACCAACAACAACAACAACAACAACACCAAACAGGGCTAGGGCTGTAGTTTGTGCTTGTCTATCCTATACAAGGCACCAGGTTTGATCCCCAGCACTGGAAAGGAAGAGCTAGAAAGAACGAAAACATACATATGGTGTCCATGCATGTATATGTTCATGCATATAGCTCACTTCTCTTTGGTGAGTTTGCTACACATCAGATTGATTCTGTTCATCATAGTAACAGTCTGAAGCAGAATCTAAAAGAAGCAGAGAGCACTTGTGTGGGAAATCTCATAACCAAGAGACTCTTAGAAGACTTAGAATGTTGTGTGTCCTTCTGCGAGAAAGAAAAGGTTGGAATGGTGATCGTTTTCTCCCAAGTGAATATGTAGTAAAATTTTAGTGATTTTTAAAATTTTTTTCCCCCAGTGTGGAAAAATTAGTGGACAATTACAAAGGGACAGTATAACCGGCACCAGCACAACAAGACACAGATCTGTTTAGCTGTGGCCAGTGAGATACAGTGTACTGCTGCCACAGCCCCTAGACACTCTTTCCTGGGGTGGAGAGTCTATAATCTTAGATATTTAGTTCCTAGAAGGAAGAGAGGATTCCATCTTCCTGACTCCCCTCCATCAAATTATCCCCTCAAAGCCTCATCTCACGTTGGGATATAAAGTCTGCAACACACGAGGGGCACAAACTTAGACAATACCATAAAGGAAATAAAGGTTAAATATTTTTAACAGAGTACATGAATATAGGTAAAGTACTAGGTTTCCCAGAAAACAATCCAGACAGAAGAAATAATACCAAGAAACACCCCCTGGGGGGGCTTTTCTTTTTGCGATGGAGTCTCACACCACCCATTCTGGCTTTGAACTCTCGGTATGTAGCAGTGATGACCTTGAGCTTCTGATGCCTCCTCCCCTTGTGCATACTGGATTACTGCTGAGTGCAGCCACGCCTGACTTACGAAGTGCTAAAGAGCAGTTGAGACAACCAGCTCAGTCACTTCCTCCAAGTTACAGCTTTTGTTGATTTTTGTTTGTTTGTTTGTTTTTTGTTTTTAAACAATAAAATTTTACTTACTAGTATTTATTTTATGTGTTTGGGTGTTTTACATTACATGTGTGCCTGGTGCTCACAGAGGCTGGAAGAGGGCATTGGATTCTTCTGGAACTGGAGTCACAGATGGTTGTGAGCTGCCATGTGGGTGCTGGGAATTGAACCTTGATCCTCTGGAAAAGCAGCCAGTGCTCTTAACCACAGAGCTATCTTTCCAGCCCCTCTTTCTGTTGAAAATTTTAAGAGTATAAATGTGCACAGACTTTGTGGAAGTTAAGTTTTACCTATAAGTATTCATATACCCTCTCATTCTTAGGTCTCTAAAGAATTTTCTCAGTCTCCATTTTCTTAATACATAAATTCTCTGAAGATAAAGTAAGATTTTATTTTAAGTTTGAAAACCCTGGTCTTTTTTGTTTCTTTGTTTTTTATACTGTTTTGTTTTGAATTAGTTAAATCTGGAAAGAAGGTCTCTGGCTCAGAGATGTTTCTGGGTTTTTAGTGTATCCTGTAACCTCCATTTAGAAAATAAAAATAGTTCTTTACGACATCATAGACACACATAGCACATGGTTACTTTATATCACACACACTGTGTGGTCTAATCACAGCTAGGTGAGTACACTGGGGACAGATGCTTGAGTGCCACCTGTGTACCCAGTGACTGAGTGTGAGGTTCTCATCTTAACTGAGAGACACACATATGATAAAGTATTGATTTGAGACGACAGCTCCCTTTGAAGCTCTGAATCCTAAATTTAAGAATAAAGACTTGTAAGTTGCACACTAGCAGGTAGCCCCATACCTAGGAGTATATGGGCATCACAAATTAGAGTTGGGGGTTTTAAGATTAAGAAGTTGGAGGGATCTTGGAGGAGTAGGGGTGAGTGTGATCAAAATACACTGTATCAAGTTCTCCAGGAGCGAATACAAAGTGTTGTTTTAAATGGAATTCTACTCTTACTCCAAGGACTTTTAAGAATCAAGTTCCAGTAAATAGCCTGGTGAAGTTGCACATGGTTGTCATCCCAGCCACTCTGAACTCTAACATGAGAAGAAAGTTTGAGGCCAGCCTAGGTGACCTGACGAGGCCTTGAGTCTGCACACTAAATAAAAGAAAAGCAGTACATAGTTGTGGTCGCAGTCCGTTTAGAGCTGTACTGCTTGGTAGACAGTTGAGGCAGAAGTAGACCGCAGGGTTTTAGGAGTCGTCATGTTGTGCAGAGTGCTAACGTGTTTGCTTGGCACGCTGGAGCTTTCGCCCAGGCCCCTGCTCATGCTACTCAACCATACCCTGAGCCCTAACCTTTTCATTTTCAAAACTTAATTGTGATCTTCCTCCCTCCAGTCTGAGTTGGAGAAGCCTAGAAGTCGGAAAAAAGCTTCTGTCCCAGACCCAGAAGAAAAGTTAGGGATAGATGAGCTGACTAAGCTGGTACAGGAACAGAAACCTAAAGGCAGTCAGCGAGGTCGGAAGAGAGGCCACGTGCCTTCCGAGTCAGACGAGCCGCAGTGGCCTGAGGAGAAGAGGCACAAAGAGGAGCTCCTTGAAAACGAGGATGAGCAGAACAGCCCGCCCAAAAAGGGCAAACGAGGCAGGCCGCCCAAACCTCCTGGTGGAGGGTCGTCAAAGGAAGAGCCATCAGTGAAAACATCCAAAAAAGGAAACAAGAAGAAAACTGTCCCTTCTGTGGTAGACGACGAGGAAGAAGAAGAAAGACAAATTGGAAACCCAGAGCAGAAGTCAAAAAGCAAACAGCACCGAACGTCGAAGAGAGCACAACAGAGGTGAGTATGTGTGACCCTGAACTGCTAGTGACCGTCGATGCAGTGACTATATACTTACCACAGTGGAAATCATAATTTGATGCTGTCCACATTTGGGTCTTCCCCAAAGCAGAGCAGAATCTCCTGAAACTAGTGCAGTTGAATCCACACAGTCCACACCACAGAAAGGACGAGGAAGACCATCAAAAACGCCATCACCATCACAACCCAAAAAAAATGTGTAAGTTGTAAATAATATTAAACTTCAAACCAATTTCAAAATATTTTGCAAAAATCATAAATTTATAAACATAATTATTGCTGTATTTAAATTCCAAATATTTTGTCCCATTATACTAGGTAAGACATTTTTATAAACTTACCTAGGGGATTAATAGCCCAGTTAATAGTTGTACATTTTTATAGGTCTAGAGAAATCTTTATATCAAATGCTGCATAGTTAGTTATACGGACTTAAGGTATAAAAACATACTTTTCAACAATCACTATGCCTCAGCCAGGTTTCCTCATTGCTGCAGGCTATGATTCTTCTTAATCATCTCTCTCATCAGCCTTTCCATTTGGAGGAGAAGGAAAGGTACCACACCTTGGTTTTCATCCTCTGAACTCAGATAAAGTAGTAGGTGGCACTTTCCTTCAGTTCTGTCCATAGAAATGACTGCAGGTTGCTCCTAAGCTTTAAGGTCGTTGGCACTTGCGTCTGTGTGCCCATGTAAATGTAGTCACAAGAGAGAGCAGTGAATCTACCCAAAATCATCACCATAATATAGCTGCAAACAAGGCAGGGCTGTCTTCTGTTAGGAAAGTAGAACCAGAATATCATGTCCTATTAGCTGGAAATGTCATCTCTGTTCCTGAGCATGCACAGTATGCAACTGTACCCAGTACTTGGACTTTTTTTTTTCTTCATAATTAAGACTTTATTGAAAAATTGGCACTGAAATTAGAGTTCACTGTTGGATACCTTCAAAATCAAACATAATTACAGTCTTGGTAATAAGTCTACCAAGACCTGATCTTTTGCTTGACTTTTCAGCGTTTCCAGCACGGCTTAGCTAAATGCTTGGGTATCATAGAGTTTTTCCTGTTCCTGTGTGTTCCACAGGAACAGGAAAAGTTGCCTAAGTATCAATCAGTGCTTCATGCTTTCTTCGTATAAGTTTTCTGTAACCTTAGAAGTAAAGGTAAGTATATTATTGTGATAGCTTCCTAAATGTGTTTGGTCCAAAGAGCAAAACTTGTCAGATAACACTTTTCAATTTCTCACCCTTATAACTTACTTTTTTTTTTAAATGCAGACATCATAAAGTTAAGGGCTCAAATGGATGTGATGTCCCTTCAAGTTTCATAACTCTGTGTTTTGTGAACATTCAAAACCTAACTATATCTTACAAAATCAGTACAGAAGGAGACTTTTTGTTTCACCTTACACTTCTGGACAATTCTTTTTCAGAGCTGGAGTAATGATGTTATAATTTGTTTGCATTTTGTGTTCTAACTGTATTATAATTGAAAAACATTATAATCATCATTCATGTAATTCTGTATGGTAGCACAGAACAGACAAGAGTTTTTATTCTCTTGAAACGTGCTCTCCAGTGGGCAGGCAGACACTAAGTAGTCACATAGGAATGTGGAACTATAACTCTGGTATGTGTCCTGAAAATATGAGGGCACTAGAAGAGAATATGGTAGAAGGATTTGGGAGTTGGGAAAGTTTTCTTTTTGGAATGTGACAGTGAATTGATTACATGAAAATACTAGGAGAGAGAGATGAGGTGAGATGGGATGGGGTGGGATGGGGTGAGGTGAGGTAAGGTGAGGTGAGGTGGGGTGGGATGGGATGGAAGGGGATGGAGTGAGGTGAGATGGGACAGGATGGGATGGGATGAAGTGAGATGGGGTGAGATGAAGTGAGGTGAGGTGGGATGGGATGGGATGAAGTGAGGTGGGATGGGATGGGATGGGATGGGATGATGAGATGGGATGGGATGGGATGGGATGGGGTGATAAGATGATGGGATGGGATGGGGTGGGAGATGGGATGGAGTGGGGTGAGGTGGGATGGGATAGGGTAGGATGGGGTGGAATGGGATGGCTCCATGGTAAATACACTTGCTACCAAGGCTGCCTGTCTGAGTTCAATCCCCAATTCTCACATGGTAGGTGAGAACCAACTCCCTCAAGTATCCTTTGACTTCCACAAGTGCACTGAGGCACACATATGTTAACACATAGTATATACATATGAAACAAAAGAGGAGAAAGTAGGGAAAAGACCATTTGGAGAATACTATAGTGGAAGTTTCTGAGGTGTGAAAAAATTGGTAAATCCAAGAAACTGGAAAAGGCAAGCGATTTACTGGATTGTAACTGTCAGGAATAGACAGGTAGGCCGGGACAATCTGAAGGAATTTATAGAGTTGTTGGTTCAGTGCAGGGGTTTGTTGGAGTAATATTACCTGTTCTGTGTTTTTCAAGGGTCACTTTGTAAGAAAAAGAACCCAGAGGTAGGAATAAATGGTGGGGAGGAGTGAATGGGTTCAGATTCCTCGCTGTACAGTCTAAGGAGGTAAGAGGAAAAGGGCCCATTTCTCTACTCAGAGGATGCTGCCCTGAGCGGCTTAGTGAGACCGATGTCCTGTGATGAGTAGGAGAGATGGAGTAGACATCAGGTTCAGGCTGTGGTGAAGTCCTTTGTGGTAACAGTCCTGGCCATACCTTCCTTCCTTTTCTATATATAATCTTTGTAAGATTCTCAGAGCAATGCTTGAGGGTCAAGATGGAAATTTATCTCTTATGACATAATTGAGGATAAAAATGACAAGAATTCATGGGTCATTTAAGCCATGTCTTCCAGTGAGTTAATCCACAACTTAAGGTTGGCATTCTCATTTTATTTGTGTTTTCCTTAGTCGTGTAGGACGCTCCAAACAGACAGCTACTAAAGAAAATGACTCGAGTGAAGAAATGGATGTCCTTCAGACCAGCTCTCCTGTCAGTGATGACACTGCACAGGAAGGAGCGGAAGAGGAGGACATCTCTGCAGGAAATGTATGTGCTCATTGCAGGGTCGTGTGCTGGGGGCGGGGGGTGTTTACAAATGCAAAAAGAGAGCCAGGAAGTATTCAGTCAGCTCCATTTAACACTTGCTCTTGGCTCTAACTCTAGATATTTATGCTTTTGCTTGTTAGTTTGTCATGTTACTTACCAGCTTGACTAATGGAATAAACAGATTTGAGGGGAGTTTGAACTTCCATGAGAACGAAAGGTGTTGGAATGTCCAGTGAACCTGTCAGCTGAATGCTGAGTGGTCCCAAGAGTGTAGCAGCATCATGTTGCCAGGCACTGGGAACCACGAACTATTTATTTGTATTTCACAGGTGTTTTTGACGTGTCTGTTTTGAGTCTAATGATAGAAACCAGAAGAAAACCACACAGAATAAAACTAAATCTTGGAGTAAAATCAGCCTTGGGATTGAAGTGTCAGCTGGCTTTGGCACTGGGTGCTGCTTCTCCACAAGTAGGAGCTGGTGCTTTCCAGGGACTTTGTTCTGTCAGATAACAAATGGTGTTGCTAGTTACCACATAGTTCTCACTGGAGAAAGAGGAAATTAATACATAGAGGAACTGTTTTCTTGACACATTAACACAAAAATTTAGTTCAGTTCAGTCAGTTTTCTTCATTTGGGAAACTTGAGTTTGGTCAGTTCCCAGAGCTGCCCTCTGTGGATTGAGTCTCTTGAGTGTGTTCAGCATCTCATCTGCCCAAGGTGTGTTTATATGAATCGCTCTAAAGTGTCTCAGAGCTGGTTTGCTTTGCTTCTCTTTAAGACTGAGGAGAAGGATTTGAAAGTAAGACTGAATCATCCATAGTAATGGGGAGCAACTAACTGTATAGTAGGTTGATTCAAATTAAACCCCTGCTCCTTTACTTACGCTGTTTTAGACTGACCTTGTTGGGGGTTTTTCTATGTTGTTTTTCTTTTTTCTTTTTCTTTCTTCCTTTCTTTGGTTAGTTGGTTTTTTTTCAAGACGGGGTTTCTCTGTGTAGTCCTGGCTGTCCTGGATCTCGCTCTGTAGACCAGGCTGGCCTCGAAATCACAGAGATCCGCCTGCCTCTGCATCTCTAGTGCTGAGATTAAAGGCATGCGCCATCACTGCCTAGCTCCTGACCTTGTTTTTGAATCAGAGTTTTAGGCTTCCTCTAGACCGTGCCAGTAAATGGTAGTATGTTTGAACTTGAGGATTGTGTAGATATGTCTGCAGCGGTTGGGAGCCAAACTCACCAACTTCTGTCCAAGAGTCAAATATTTACTTTGCCGCAGAAAGTAAGGAGAACGATGGTGGATCTGAGAGTAATTGTTGTGGGTTTGTCCACGTGCAGATGTCATACAAGCCTAAGTACCTGAAGATAGAAAGGAAGAAAGAAGGAGACGGGTTTAGGGGAAGAAATGAAAAGCAATTCAGAAACTTGCAGGAATAAAGATTGTGTCAAAAGCAATGGTTGTTACTATGGCAAATGTGAATATGCTCACATTAGTTGACTTTTCTCTGCAGATACGGCGGAGAAGTTCCAAACGAGAGAGACGATGAACACATGTCATTAACTTTCATGGGAAACAAACAATGTTTTTTGTCAAGTATAGGCTAAATAAAGCCTTGGATGCACAAAACAGGACTGCCAAAGTGTGGACAGCTGGACCTTTGATGGTCATGAATTTGTGTCACGTGTTGGCCATTCACATAGTGACAGCATTGACTGCGGCATCTTGTGAAGGGTTCATGTGTGATGGCTGTGTAGACATACTAAAGAAGAAGCGTGTAAATAGCCCTGCCCCATTCTGAAGTGCTTGTATAGCTTCTGTCTGCGGCTTTAAACTGACAGGCCCACTGCTCACGGGATCTGTTCATCTGAAGAGCATCTGTTAGTTCGGATCTCTAGCACTGGTCAGTCAGTGTGTGTATTTGTATTCTCTGCAACTTTACTGTGAAAATTTGCTTTTCAACAAGTGGTGTCATTTTCCTGATGTCACTCTTTGTTGGAGTTAGATAGTCTCTTCCCTCGTTGTATCTCAGCTTGTTTACCCAGGGCACCCTTCATCTGGAGAGGTGCTAGAGACTGCCTTCACACTAGAGCAGCACCTGTCTCAAGTTCTTTGATGACTTTACACCTCAGTATTGGTCCCAGAATTTTCTGGCCTTTCATGGCAATGAAAATTTTAAGAAAGAGATTTAAAATATTTTAATTTTAAAGAGTGTGTTATAAAATAATGTACTAAATTCTTTATTCCATTCTATCATCTGTTTTCAGTTTATATTAATCTACTGTATCAATAAAATTCTGTAATTTGATGGGCTTTTAATAGTCTAGAATGTTATTGTGTATAGATACTACTTCTTGAACATTATGTTCAGAAAATGCAAATTATTACACTATAATATAAAATCTGATGTATACACATTAGAAAAGTTCTCGTTCTCCATAACCATGTAAAGTTAATCAGAAACAAAAAATTTTATTGATGCAGTGTATCTTTATAAATCTGTTCTTGAAAGCCAAGTGTTTTGTATTTTATAGTGAGTTGCATGTTCATGAAAAAAATTGCTGATCATGAGATGTGCTTTTTCTGTAAATTCCTACTTAGCCATAGTATATGATAGATGACCCCTAACATAGTTTTTCATCAAGAGTTTATAATTGTACTTTATTTTGGAGCCAAAAAAACTTGTTTTGTGGGGGTGGGGGTGGCAGTGACATACTGGTGTGGGCTGACACTATAGGTGTCACACTCTGCTGACACCGAGTCCACTGCATCCAGAACAGGAGAAAAGGCAGTTTGCCTGATCATCTTAGAGATCTGTGCTGTTGTCATTTCATCTACAAAGGCTAAAAATGGGTTATACAGTTATATGAACTGTGTTTTGAACCGAAATGTATTGGTTACCATCTTATACTCACCTGAATTAACTTTACATTTATGGGTGCTGAGTTGTTTTTGCACAATTGTTAAAAACAGAAGAGAAAATTACATTCTAAGTTACCAAGTTTATTATATCAGATACAGAGCATTTTCATATAGTATACCTTTATGTTTAAGGTATGTCTCCAGAATTGGCTATAGTAGATTGGGGATGCAATAAAGAAGTGACTATTTTAGAAAACAACACTTTGCTATTTTCCTGTATGTATCGCAAATGATGTGATTATTTTTCTTTTAAATATTTCCTTATGTTTATGAAACACTTTATTTTTAAAAAGACGTTTGAATTGTGTCTTAATCTTTCAGTGTTGACCGTTTCTTCACTTGGAACAGTGCTGACGAATGGCGTTGGGAGGCTGATGGGAGGCTGCTGTCTATCGGGCAGCTAACATTGGATTGTGATACTTTGGGTTTTAATGTTTCATTAGCTCGGCTCTCTAAACAATGTTGTTTCAATTTCAACAACAGTACAAAAGCATGTTTTTAAATCTATGCCATAGATAATAAAGGATAGCTTTGTATTTTTGTCATCAACTAAACTGCATTGGAAATATTTATGGAAATATATCTTTAAAGCCATTTTATAAAACATACAAAAATTATTATAGAGGATTTTTATTTGCATGATCATCGTTCACCAAATTTCATTGCACTTAATGCTGTGCATTGGTTCATGACAAAACATGGTCATTGTAGATTTTGTTTGTATTCTTTACCAATAAGTCTGTAATTTTTTAACTTGTCTGTTCACTTTTTGGGAGGATTATGATATAAAGTTCTCATTTTTGTGTAGAGAAATAGGTGCAATAATGATCAAAGTTTTTGTCTTGAGTCTTCATCTTAGGGACTATTATGTTTAAATGTTAACACTCATGCACTAATATTTGGAGAGGCACGTACTTTACAGTAAAGCTAGGTGTGTGTATGACATTAATTGTTGACAGTTGTTAGCACACTGCAGTGACTCCCTTTGAGAATATCTGACATTGAGGACCTGTTTAGCTCATTGTAACCCACGGCCTCTGGGATCTGTTGACTCCCTTTGAGAATATCTGACATTGAGGACCTGTTTAGCTCATTGTAACCCACGGCCTCTGGGATCTGTTGACTCCCAGGTGAGCTTTGCTTGCTGTGTACAACACTAAGTGGATTCAGTGCTCTCCACTGTGTGAGTTAGAAACGTGCTGTAGAATGTTCTTGACATTAAATGACTCTGTGTCTTCTTACAAGAGTTCCTTTTGCCTACTAGAAGACTATTGGGGGTTTAATGATGTGTTTAACGTAGGCATCTCTCTACCACATAGTATTATGTTACCATAACAAATGAATGGTTCTTAGATAACCAATTTTCAGACAGAGTTTGGGTTTTCTGTGAAGTTAAATAAACATAAAAGCTCATGTAATTATATTTTTATGTGACTCAATATATATTTACCAGAGAAAGTCATGTTTTGTGATTTTTAATTTTGGAGTATTTGTTCCCCAGTGACATTTTTCTAAACTTTATGTTTAAACTTTTCATGCAATGTCTTGGCTGCCAGAAATTTTACTAAAACCTAAGTTAAAGAATTACAGAACTAAGAAATAATATAAATTTTGAAACTAAGTGCTATGAAAATAAGTTGCTAGACAGCTTATTTATTCAGTAAACATTATGAACCTATTGCATGCCAGTCACTCAATTTTTATTCGGGATGAAGTTGAAGTTTGATCAAGACAGACTAGTCTCCTGCCTTTGTGGTATTTATGTTGTTTTGGGAGTGTGTTGAAAAAAGAAAAGTTGTGCCGGGCGGTGGTGGTGCACACTTTTAATCCCAGCACTCGGGAGGCAGAGACAGGCGGATCTCTGAGTTTGATGCCAGCTGGGCTACAGAGTGAGTTCAGGACAGACTCCAAAGCTACACAAAGAAACTCTCTCTCAAAAAAAAAAAAAAAAAAAAAGATTCTTTGGGGGGCTGGAAAGATGGCTCAGCGGTTAAGAGCATTGGCTGTTCTTCCAGAGGTCCTGAGTTCAGTTCCCAGCACCCACATGGTGGCTCACAACCATCCGTAATGAGATCTGGCACCCTTTTCTGGCCTGCAGGCATACATGCAGACAGAACATTGCATATATAATTAATAAATAAATCTTTTTTTTTCCCCCCTGAGACAGGGTTTCTCTGTGTAGCTTTGTGCCTTTCTTGGAACTCACTTGGTAGCCCAGCTGGCATCGAACTCACAGAGATCCGCCTGGCTCTGCCTCCCGAGTGCTGGGATTAAAGGCGTGTGCCACCACCGCCTGGCTATAAATAAATCTTAACCAAAAAAAAAAAGAAAAAAAAGAAAGAAAAGTTGTAGAAAATGCTTTGAACAGCCCTGGAAGAAGCAGTTTGGGAAGAAGCCACTTACGTAGACTTAAATAGTTGAGTTATTCAGAAGTGAGGTCTGGAGCTGCTGTGTGCCGACTGGGATCTGTAACTATAGGGTATCTTGGGCCTACTAGTGTTCTAGCTGTGGGGACCTGGTTCTGAGGCACTCTGCTGTGGCTGCTGTTTGTTTCTTGTATTTGCATCCTCAGGTTGAATGTGTTTAGCGATGGGATTTGCTGGTGTGGGGGCCTGTCCTCTAATTGATCCTCTAAAGAGGAGGAATCCTTTGCATTAGTTATAAACTATTAACTTGGGTTTCTCTTGTTGCTTTTTTCTCCTCCATCTGTCCTTCATCATCTTAGATCTTTTAGCTCTATAACATGCTACTGTTTTACTTGATCTCTTATAGTAGTTCTTTAATGTTATATTTGGTGGTGTTCTTTAGTGGTTTCCCTGTAGGTTACAGTAGCTGTTTGACTTCCTGTAGGCTCACACACTGTTGGTTTGCCACCTTCACCACGGGCGGGAAGTTCCTAACAGTTGAGCTGTTGGCCGCTATTTTGTGCAATAGTCCCTATGTATCCATGCTCACTATGTTGGTTACTTTCCCGTTACTCTGTGCCTAACAGAAGAAGCTTGGGGAGGAAGAGAGTGTTTGGGGTGTAAGAACATATACCTGCACTGGGGTGAGGAGCTCAGAACAGCAGACACTGTCATGGTGAAGGGAGTCTGGAGACTTCACTGAGATCTCTGGAGATACCTTGGTGAGACAGGAAGCAGGCTGGGCAATTGGTTTTTCAAGGCCCTCTAGCCCCAGAGAGCCAGTTCCTTTAGCTAGGCCTCACTTCCCAAAGGCCACCAGTTCCCCAAACCAAGCAATCAACTGGGGCCAGATGTTTAAACATGAGTCTATGGCCCACAGTTTATATCCAGACCATAACTTCCAACTTTTGCCTGCGTAGGTTATGGCCCTCTCAGTGCAGTATGTGTTCAGTCCAGCTTCAAAAGTCCCCGGAGTTTCACAGTTCAATACTGAACAAAAGTTCAGAGTCTCTCCTGAGAATCAGGCCAGTCTCTCAGAACTGAGTCCTTAAGCAGTAAAAATCCAACTCAGCATGCATGCAGCACGTGAGGGAGCAGAGTAAGACGGCATCTCAGGAGAAGTGGGACATAGCAAGACTGAGACATAGCAGGTCAGCCCCCAAGCCCTACGGTTGTTCCCACATGTGCTGCAGGCTTTGCTGGCTCCCGGCTCTCACCTGCAGCACCCTGACCTCTCCTGAGCTATCTCCTCTTGGAAACTGTTGTCTTCCTCAGTGAGTGCTCATGCTGTTGGGTCTCCCCTGCAGGACTGGCTTCTCTGGATCTCTTGGTGCCTTTCTGAGACTGGCACAAGCTTCCATGACCTCTTCACTCCTTAACCTATAACACCAGCACCATGTAGATAATAGCACCAAGTTCTGCTGGCTTCTGATGTGGCCTAGTCCCTTTCTGTGGGAGTCAGCTAGCAACTGGCTGGCTAACCACAGGCAGTTTTCCAATAGGGAAGGCTGGAGCCTTTGATAGGTGAGGCCTTAACCAGTGCAATGTTTCTTTAATGGCATCGGTTTCTTTGCAGTTACAGCTCGATTGTTATGTCTGCCTGTCCACAACTTGAACAGTGGCTTTCCCTAGCAAATTACGCTGTTTTCGTGTCTTTGCGATCTTACTAACTTAAGCATGAATGAGTAGTAACCACATAGTAGGCTTTCTATTACTCTGTCTTAAGATTTCTTCGGCCAAGTGGCTCAGTCTATGGCTTTTTAATTTAGCCACGGTCACAATTCCAGGACATGAGCAGAATGCAGTCAGATTCTTTGCTGTAATGAACATGAATACCCTCTAACTCAGTTCCTCTAGAGCAGTGGCTCTCAACCTTCCTAATGCTTTGATCCTTTAATACAGTTCGTCACGATGTGGTGATCCCCCAACCATAAAATTATTTTCATTGCTACACATTACTGTAATTTTGCTACTATTATGAATTGTAATGTAAATATCTGTGTTTTCCAGCTGTCTTACGTGACCCCAGTGAAAGAAAGGGTCATTTGACCCCCAAAGGGGCCGCACCTCACAGGTTGAGAACCACTGCTATAGACTGTTCCATCTCTGAAGTTGATGGGCTGGGGCCTGTGCTGAGTGTCTGGCATGCTGATCTTTTGAGGCCCCACCAGAGTGGCCTATTTGTGCATCTGTTTATCTTTTTAGAGCATTCTAGGATTTCTCTAGCATGTAGCTCCAACCTCTTCAACATTTCCTCTGCAGACCATTTCCAAGAGCCTATGAACTACATGGTCAGGTTTGTGAGGCAATGGCCTTACTTCTTGATACCAGTGATCTGTATTGGTAACTTGTCTCATTTCTCTGACAGGAAGTCTGATGAAAGCAATGTAAGGGAGGAAGTATTTTTTGATTATTTGTCTCCTGGCTCACAGTTTGAGAGACTCCAAGTCCATCATGGCAAGGAACGTGGCTCTCTGATAGTAGAGCATTCAGCTAGGACTCTGCATCTGGGCAGAACAGGAAGCAGAGCCTGGCTATAAATTTCAAACCTCCCTCCTATCCTCATTCTGATTCATGTCCCCTAGGTCATCCCCCACCCCCCCCCCCGCCCCCACACACAGAGTCCAAAACAGTGCCAGCAGCCATAGACCATGTGTTGGAACAAATGGGCATGTTGAGGACATTTGACATCTAAGCCATAACATGGCATCTGAACATTAGTGGCTTTGTTCGTTTGGGAATGGAGACCAGTGTGACTGAAGCAAATTTACTTGGAGAAGTGGTGTAGGAGAAGAGCACTATGTGGGGCTTGGAGACTAAAGCTGGCAAAGGAGCAGCAGCAGCTTCTGGAACAGCGGGAGTGTGAGGCGGAGGTGCCAGTGCAGTCTTGAGAGAGGTTTGGGATGTTAAGGGACAAAGTTGAGCAGTGCAGTTAGATGGCAGTTAAGGAGCAGCTTGCTGCCCACCTCAAAGTTGTCTTCAGAAGTTTGCAAATAGAAATTGCTAGAAGCGAGTTCTTGAGTGCCGTTATTCAAATGGCAAAGCTGTGCACATTGAGTAGAAGGCAGTCACACTTCAGAACAACTGAAGCAACCCAAAAGAAAGGAAGGAAGTAACTCCTGAGATGAAGATTGGGTGCTTGTTTTTATTCACCTCTCTCTCTCTGTTTTTTTTTTAGACCTAAGCCATACTCAGTACCTGTATTTCTTTAGTTGTTGTTGTTTGTTTTGTTTTTGATTCTTCAAGACAGGGTTTCTCTGTGTAACAGTCCTGGTTGTCTTGGAACTCACTCTGTAGCCCAGGCTGGCCTAGAACTCAGAGAGATCCACCTGCCTCTGCCTCCCAGAACTGAGATTAAAGGTGTGCACCAGTATGCTCAGCAAAACCTGTTTATCTACAGCTGTTGCCTTCATACTCTTTAGAAGTAGTTTGTCAGCACACGCTCGTGTGACTTGTCCCTTGTAGAAACTACAGGGCACGGCACGGGCAGGTTATTGTCACTGTTCGGTTGTGGCGTTCACTATGGCAGCTGTGTTCCTGCATGGAATAACGCCTGTGGCTCTTGTGCTGGTCCTGTGCAGGGTCGTGGAGAGACCTCTTGAAGTAATTATATATTTGGTCAAATTGCTTTTGAAAAAGCCCGATACTGACTTTGGTTTTTTGCTAATTCTGTGATAAAGATATTCATTGTTCATTCTCATGTCGCTACAAGTGAAGCAGCGTTGTCCCATGTTTGCACGTTTTCAAAACTTTATTTTCTGTGGTTGCTATATTTCCTGTTTGTGTGCTTTCCCCAAGACTTTCTTCCTTTTTGTTTTTTCTTATTTCGAGACAGGGTTTCTCTGTAGTTTTGGAGCCTGTCCTGGATCTCACTCTCTAGACCAGGCTGGCCTCAAACTCACAGAGCTTTGCCTTCCAAGTGCTGGAATTAAAGGCATGCACCACCAATGCCTGGTATTTTGTTTGTTTTTATTGTTTTTTTTTTAAAAAAGGTTTATTTATTTATTTATTATGTATACAGTTTCCTGTTTATGTGTATGCCTGCAGGCCAGAAGAGGGAGCCAGATCTCATTACAGATGGTTGTGAGCAACCATGTGGGTGCTGGGAATTGAACCATGTGGGTGCAGGGCCTCTGGAAGAACAGCCAGTGCTCTTAACCTCTGAGCCATCTCTCCAGCCTGTGTTGGTTTTTTTTTAAATCATTGTTTTTTTGAGAATGGGTTTTGAATTTTAATCATACCTTATTTCTTACCTTTAGTCATAACCTTATCTTCTGTGAAGAGACACCATGACTAAGGCAACTTATAGAAGAATGAGTTAATTGGAAGCTACAGTTTCAGAGGTTGAGTCCATGATCATCATGTCAGTAAGCATGGCCATAGACAGGCAGGCATGGCATTGGAACAGTAGCTGAGATCTTACATCTGATCTACAAGCAGTAGGTAGAGAGCTGGGAATGGTGTGGGCTTTTGACCCTCAAAGCCTGTTCCCAGTGACTCACCTCCTCCATCAAGGCCACACCTCCTAATCCTTCCCAAACAGTTCTACCAATGGGGACCAAGCATTCAAACATATGAGTCTATTGGAGCAGTCTAATTCAGACCACCACAACTTGTGATATTTCATTTCCTATTTTAAAAGATAGTGTATTTTGGGTTTGTACATATGCTGTGTGAGTGCATCATCTTCCTGGGATTATTTACATACTAAATTTTCTTCCAGGATAGAATTTTTTTTTTTTATCACACATTATAGAAATGTTTACTTTTAAACTGTTTGGTTTTTTTGAGATGTTGGAGATCAAACACAGTCCGCATGCTGAATTAAGTAAGTGTACTACTACTGAACTACATCCCCCAACCCAATGCCCCCCTTTTACTTTATCTTGAAAAAAAAAATTGTGTTGTCTGGATTAGCCCTGGACTCACTGTGTTCCAAACAGACCTTGAGTTTGAAATCTTACTGCATCCTCCAAGTTCCTTAGTGTAATCAGCACTACCAGGCCCAGCTCTGTCTTGTCACTAGTAACTCAATGGTGTTCATGTTTCATTTGGCTTCTGTGTTTTATGTTCATTATAAGATGTTGAAAATACCTTCCTATTTTCTTCTAACACTTTGATTCTATATTAAGTTACTTAATATTGGGACTGTTTTTGCATGTTGCATGTCACTGTAGTTAGAAATGACACAGATCAGGAACTGCGTCTCCCACCACCTCGATCTGTTTCTGAACTGACATCATTGGTCTCTTCATGCTTATGTCAACACTACCTTCCTACATCTATGTGTTGGTTTTTTGTTTTTTGTTTTTTTCAGAGCTGAGAACCGAACCCAGAGCCTTGCGCTTGCTAGGCAAACACTCTGCCACTGAGCTAAATCCCCAACCTCCACACCCCTTTTAAAAGATTTATTTATTTATTACACATACAGCGTTCTGTCTACATGCCAGAAGAGGGCACCAGATCTCATTATAGATGGTTGTGAGCCACCATGTGGTTGCTGGGGATTGAATTTGGGACCTCTGGAAGAACAGCCAGTGCTCTTAACCACTGAGCTACCTCTCCATCCCGGTGGTTTGTTTTTTACATATTTTATTGTAGTGTTCTTTTTTAGTTAAAAATTTTTTAAATTCCTTTTATATACCAACCACAGATTCTCCTTTCATCCCTCCTCCTGCTTTCCCCACGCCTGCCTAAAGCCCTACTCCCACCCCTCACCCCTCCCTCCAAGAGGGTAAGTTCTCCCATAGGGACAGCAAAGGCTGGTACATTCAGTTGAGGCAGCACCCGCCCCTCCCCTTTGCCCCAAGGCTGAGCAAGGTGTCCAACCATAGATAATGGGATCCAGAAAGCCAGCTCATGCACCAGGGCTAGATCCTGGTCACACTGCCAGGGGTCCCTCAAACAGACCAAGCTATACAACTGTCTCCTGTGTGCAGAGGGTCTAGTCCACTCACAGCTGTTAGTCTAAAGTTTGTGAGTTCCTATGAGTTTGGTTCAGTTGTCTCTAGGTTTCCCCATCATCATCTTGATGCCTCTTTTTCATAGAATCCTTCCTCCATCCCTTCAGTTGGAGTCCCAGGGCTCAGCCTGGTTCTTAGTTGTAGATCTTTGCATCTGCTCCCATCAGTTACTGGATGAAGGCTCTATATGACAGGATATTCACCAATCTGTTTACCAGGGTAGGCCAGTTCAGGCACCCTCACTACTATTGCTAATAGTCTAATCTGGGGTCATCCTTGTGGATTCCTGGGAATTTCCCTAGAACCAGGTTTCTCCCTTACCCCATAATGTCTCCCTCTAGCAAGATATCTCTTTCTTTGTTCTCCCACTCCATCCCTCCCCCAGCTCGACCACCCTGTTCCCTCATGTTCTCATCCCCGTTCCCTTCCCTCTGTTGCCCTCCTTCATCTCAGTTTATTCATGGAGATCTCCTTTGTTTCCCCTTTCCAAGGTGATCCATATATCCCTCTTATGGTCCTCCTTGTTGGCTAGCTTCTCTGGAGCTGTGGGTTTCAGTCTGGTTATCCTTTGCTTTACATCTAGTATCCACTTATGAGTAAGTAAATACCATGTTTGTCTTTCTGAGTCTGGGTTACTCAGGATGATATTTTCTAGTTCAATCCATTTGCCTGCAAATTTCATGATGTCATTGTTTTTTTTACAGCTAAATAATACTCCATTGTGTATATGTACTACATTTCCTTTATCCATTCTTTAGTTGAGGGGCATTTAGGTTGTTTCCAGGGTCTTACTATTATGAATAATGCTGCTATGAACATTGTTGAGCATGTGTTCTTGTGATATGATTGAGCCTCCCTTGGGTATATGCCCAAGAGTGGTATAGCTGGGTCTTGAGGAAAATTGATTACCAATTTTCTGAGAAACCGCCATACTGATTTCTACAGTGGTTGTACAAGTTTGCATTCCCACCAACAGTTGAGGAGTGTTCCCATTGCTCCACATCCTCTCCAACATAAGCTGTCTTCTGTGTTTTTGATCTTAGCCACTCTGACAGGTGTAAAGTGATATTTCAGAGTCGTTTTGATTTGCATTTCCCTGATGACTAAGGATGTTGAGCAATTCCTTAAATGTTTTTCAGCCATTTGAGATTCTTCTGTTGAGAATTCTCTGTTTAGCTCTGTAGCCCATTTTTTAATTGGATTGTTTGGTATTTTGTTGTCTAGTTTCTTGAGTTCTTTATATATTTTGGAGAGGAGCCTTCTGTCAGATGTGGGATTGGTGAAGATCTTTTCCCATTCTATAGGCTGTTGTTTTGTCTTATTGACAGTGTCCTTCGCATTATAGAAGCATCTCAATTTCAGGAGGTCCCATTTATTAAGTGTTGCTCTCAGTGTCTGCGCTACTGGTGTTATATTTAGGAAGTGGTCTCCTGTGCCAGTGCTTTCTAGGTTACTTCCCACTTTCTCCTCTATCAGGTTCAGTGTAGCTGACTTTATGTTGAGGTCTTTGATCCACTTGGATTTGAGTTTTATGTCTTTTTATACTTACTAGAAGAATTATTTCAGTTTTGATTTTAAAAATACCTTGATGATTCTTAGCTAAACTTAGTTCTTTCTCAGACAAACTGCTTGCTAACTTCCATTTTGAAGATTAAGGTGATAGCTTTAGAAATGGCCTTCCATATATAAATTACTTAAGACTGGAAGTCTTCATGCTTGCCCCCAGGGGATGGTTGTGGGGGTGTACAGATGTCCCACTGTGATGGAGCACTCCATAGACAGTCACACTCTGCACTTTCTCCATCAACTGCTGTTCACTACATAGAGAAGCTTCTCTGAGGAGGTTTGAGAGTCACACTAATCCATGGTGTTGCTGATGCTGTACTTTTGGCCAAGAGCGATGGCTGAGCTTACTGGCCCAAGGATGAACCTACTAGTATTGGTTTGAAAATAGTAGTAGAAATGGACAGAGTATCAAGCTGCCGTCAGAAACTATGACTTAATATAATGAATTCCATTAGTAGACTGAACATATAACCCATGTCAGATTAACCAGCTCTATTGGCTGTTAGATTCAGTTTGTGAAGATGTCACTGTTCTTACGTGCATGTCAAGGTCAGAAACATTATAATTTCCTATGTTCTTATTCCAGTATTGGTGTATTCCAGGATTGGGTAGTCTAGAATGAATTTAATTGGGAGGTCTATCTGTGAAACAATATAGTATAGGATTGTTTCTGAACATTTTTTTTTTTTTTTTGAGACAGGGTTTCTCTGTGTATCCTTGGCTGTCCTGGAACTCACTTTGTAGACCAGGCTGGCCTTGAACTCACAGAGACCCACCTGCCTCTGCCTCCCAAGTGCTGGGATTAAAGGCGTGCGCCACCACTGCTAGGCTGTTTCCAAACGTCCCTAAGATTGCTCTTTGTTAATACAATTTTTTTTCAGTTAGGATAGTTCACATAATAGTATAATAAACATGGTCTCGTGCTCCAATTTAAAGGATGTTAGCATTTTGCTCTTTGTTTTGGATTATGCAGTCTGCCCTCCTTGTTCTCCCCACTCCCTGTAGGTGAGCAATAAAACCCTCTCAGGAGCATTTAACAAACTGTTTCTTTTGCTTAATGAACATTTCCTGTGTGCAGATGTCACAGTGACTGTGGAATGACCAAGTTTGTCCCTGTCCGTTGGAGAGGGTGAACTCACCTTTAGCAAATAGAACATCTATGGAAAGCTACAATTCCTTTGCTTGTCTGTTTTTAAGGACTTATTTTTAATAATATGAACAATGTTAAAAAGTACATCTAATGCTTATAGCCACTCCCCATTCTTACGTCATTTTAAAATCAAAAACATTCATGTGTGTCATTACCATGCCTGTTTGCATCTCCATTTTATGCAGATTTGCAAAATCTCTAGTGCAATTTGTTTTAAATTTTCACAGAAAATACCTATATTTTGAATTTGTGTTTTATCTTATTGTGCTGTCAAAGCATGTGTCATAAACTCAGTGATGGGATCCTTGATCTAATGATGCTGTCTACTTCCAGACAAGAGGGTAATAGTCCTTAGAGCACTTAACAGAGAAAAAAAAAGATCGAATCGTGGGCCACTACTCTTCTAGTCACTATGACACAGTACTTGACAGATACAGCATAAAGATGGGAGGGGTCACTGTGCAGTCGGCAAGGAGCGAACCCCTGGCTGTGGCAGCAGGACTGTAAGGCAGCTGGGCACATTGATCCACAGTAGGAAGTGGAGAGATCAGTGTTGGTGCTCAGGTTGCTGCTGTGGATGATTGATTGATAAATAAAACACTGATTGGCCAGTAGCCAGGCAGGAAATATAGGCGGGACAAAGACAGAGGAGAAGTCTGGGAAGTGGAAGGCTGAGAGGAGACGCCAGCCTGCCGTCCTGGGAGCAGCATGTAAAGCCATGGGACACATGGCGACATATAGATTACCAGAAATGGGCTGAGTTTAAGTGTAAGAGCTAGACAGTTGTAGCCCTGAGCTAATGGCTGAGCAGTTTAATATAAGCTTCTGAGTGATTATTTTATAAGTGGTTGTGGGGTCTCTGTTTCATTCAGTGGGTGACTCCAGCTCACAGTCAGGGTTGAGCCCCCTCTTTAAGCCTCCCCGGAAATGCCCTCACAAACATGCCTAGAGGTATGTCTCTTAGGCTATTCCAAACTCAGTTGGGTTGACATCTCAACATATAACTGAGAGTATTCATGGCGAAAGTTAGTGATACCTAAGCTATGTTTCTGTGTTCTGTTATCCACCCCGAACAATTTCACATGACCCAGACTGTAGTTAGTCTGGCCTGTTATTTTGTTTTATTTCCTATTTGTTATATAGTCTGTCTGTGCTGTTACCCAAGCTTCATCTTCACTGCCTGCTTATGACCTGCATCTGTGTGTTTGGCTTATGGTTCCAGAGGAATAAGAGACCGTCATGAAGGGGAAGTGTGGCAGCAAGCAGTGGACAGGCACAGAGTGGAGAGCATAAACTGGAGATGGTGTAAGCCTTTGTTTCCAAATCCTACCCCTAGTGACCTACTTCCTCCAACAAGGCCACACCTCCTAAACCTCCCCAAACAGCACCGTCAACTGGGGACCAAATATTCAAATGCCTGAGACTGTTTGGGGACATCTCATTCAAACTCCTATATAACTCATTAAGCTTATCCTTTCAGGCCAGGTGTGATGTGCATGCCTTTAATCTCAGCACCCGGGGGGCCCAGACTGATCTCTGTGACTTTGAGACCAGCTTGGTTTACATAGATAGTGCCAGGCCAGCTAGAGCAGCATAGTGCAAACCTGTCCCCTACAAAATACCCGACCCACAAACAGAAACCACCCCCAACAAAATATCCTTTTAGGGGCTCGAGTGGTTCATACTACAGCTGCAACTGAAAGTGAGTTTTGAAAGCCCGCCCTTCCCAGAGCCGAAAGCCAACTCAGCTTCACAGTGTCTTTTCCAGGAGTGACCTCCTAACTCACTGGGGGACTCTCCACCCATTCGTTGGGTTTCCAGCAACCTCTTCTCTCTTCCTGCCCTAGTCGCTTCCATCTGCCATCACTGTGGCCATACTTTAGTTCTTCTGGGAGAGGACCTGCTAATTGTTTACGGCTTTCAAAGTAAACTTGGCTTTACTTTCCACGTCACTGCGGCCCTTGCAAACAAAAGAGCTAAAAGAAGCCGAAAATTGTATATTCTATTAACCAAAGAAGCAGCCCTAAGATCATGTCACAAATGAGGAAGACTCTTTGCCAAGTTGCTTGGACCTGAGCCAAGTGAACCCCCAAAGCAATAGGTGGCACAAGCTTGGGAAGGAAATCTGAAAATGTCACCACTATGAAAAGTCCATGTAAGGACTCGGTTCACATCCCCTGTGACAATGATACAAGATTGAGGGGGACTTTGGTGAGTCACTTAATCTTTTCTCCATCCTTCAAATGAAGGGAGAGTTGATCTGGGAGCAAGAACTCAGCAAGGGGAACCGCAGCTGCGTGCCTCACTTGCAGCTCTCCACGGAATTGGCTAAGGGAGGCATTGAGGCGGGTCTCCACGCGCGGAGTGATGCAGAAGCTGAGTACAGATGTTCCCCGCCACCTTGAGTGAGAGCACTGTGAAGCCCAAATTGAAACTGCCAGCTGCTTCACGCTACCAGTAGCCAGTCTCTCCCACACTGCAGCTGGGTATTGCAAATGGCAGGCCTGGGTAGAACTGTCATTCCCGGAAGACGAGTAAGAGGTAGAAATGAACCATTGGAGGGGCTGTGAGTAGTCACCCCAACCTGACATCTGGGTCCTTCCTTACCCTCTTTACCTCCTCCCCCCAGAAGGAGCAGAATAAGGAAAGCCAAATGAAGAGAATGAGGAAAGACAGCGTCAGGGCTGGGTTTAGTTGAGATGCTCGTCCTCAGGGAATTACAGGACTTGGGTTCTGGAAAAGACTTCACAGAAATGATTGTGAGAAAAAGAATGAGCTACAAATAGAGCTCAGAGCATGGAAAGGAGCAAAATAATGTTAAGTCCTGTGTCCGTGAAACAACACCCTCTCTGGCCTCCATGGGCACCCACACACATGTGGTATCTACTTAGACACATATGCAAGAAATACCCCCTCTTCTGAGGCAGGGTTTTCCATGGTAGCCCTGGCTGTCAGGGAACTCACTATGTAGACCAGATTGACCTCAAAGTCAGAGATTCCCCCCGCTTTGGCCTCCAAGTGCACCACAATGCCTGGCTAAAATCAAATTGCTTGGCAAATTTTTCTGATGTTCCCAGTTCAAGTGGGGGGGGGGGTTGGGGGTGAGGGCGGGGGCGTCCTAGATGAATACTTAAAACGTGCTATAATAAAATTGCCAACTCTCAAGAGCTGGCAGACTCAGCTGGCTCCATGGCTCCTCTTATACTCTCAGTTTTTCTGCTTCTCAGGCACGTACATAACCTTGACCAAGTTACATAACTTCTCAGGTTCAGCCAGGCATGGTGGCACATATACTTCAATGCCAGTACTTGGGAGGCAGAGGCAGGTTGGGTCTCTGATTTCAAGGCTAGCCTGTTCTACATAGGAGTTCCAGAGCAGCCAGGGCCACATGATGAGACTGTCTCAAAAGAAAAAAAAAAAGAAAAGAAAAGGCAAACGTTCCAGTGCCAACAGATTACATACATGTAAGAACATACTGGGCACTGACGCGCTAAAAGGAAAGTATTGCTGTTTTTCAAGATGGTCACTGTGACTGGAGCACCGTGAAGGAGGGAGAGCTGTGCACTCCCTGAGCCCTGGCCACAGCACTGATGTAGGTAGGCCCTTGGCCATCCGAAGGACAAGGAAGGCCTTATTCTTGAATGAAAGAGGAAGCAAAGTAGTCATATGCAGAGGAGCCTCTGACGATTGTGATCAGGACAGACTGGAAGAAGAACCGAGGCCGAAAGATTCGGGGGGCTGCTGCGTTAATACGGGTAACGAACGACTGGAGTGGCCTCAGTGGACTGGGGAGATGATGATGTAACATAGGCGATTGGATTGGGATAGTCATTAAATGTAGAGGCAGCAGGTGCCTGATGCATTCTCTGATGCCTTGTTGGGTATGAGCTGTAAGAGGAGGCACTGGACCCAGGCAGGATGGAGTTAACATTAGCTGAGGGATGCTAAACCATTATGAAAGGAAGTCACGTGACCTCAGGTGGAATGAGCCCATACCCAGATCTTAAAATGAGGAGCTTAAGCCAACATATGTGGATTCCTGGTTTCTTTCAACTATAATGTTCCCTCCAGAACCTGGAGAGATTGGACAGAGGAGCCCGTGCACTTGAGTAGGCACAGTTGAGCTCAACACAGATCGCTGCAGAAGCGCCTTACCTTCTGCTTGTCTTTGTTGTGGGATATTCACTGGAGAAGACTGCTAAGACAATGGGTTCAAGTCTTTATTAGCCAGCTGGCAGCGACACTGGGTATTCGGGATCCTAGTGTAGCCCTGAGC
Organism: Onychomys torridus; assembly: GCF_903995425.1. NCBI lineage: Eukaryota > Metazoa > Chordata > Mammalia > Rodentia > Cricetidae > Onychomys > Onychomys torridus. The sequence continues at coordinate 734,032 of NC_050464.1, read as the reverse complement.
GTGAGAAAGGTGAGCTTTTAAGCACAAAAGCCACGTCGTGGGTTGACATACTTTAGTTAATGAGCAGTTAGCCAGAAGCAGATCTACAGAAGCCAAAAAGCAAGGGTAGTAGTACATTTAGAGACTTTCCCAGAACTATGGGGCTTTTTAGTCTGTTTTAGTTCTGGCAGGTGGTGCTGTGTACATGCTGAGTTTTACAGCCTGAATGGTACTTCCTTCATGGAGTCAGCTGTGTTAAGACTCAGGGGCCTTGGCCCGGTCTTCTCCAGCCTCTCCACATAGGAGCCAGAGCTGCTCTGCTTAAAATCTCCTAGCACATCACCACTAGAACAAAAGCCAGGGTACCTACAGTGGGCTATAGAGACCTGCCATCTGGCCTCTGTGACGCCTCTGATTTCATCCTCTCCTGTTCTCCTCCGCACGCTCTGCCTCCTCACAAACGTGTTCAGCATCCCTCTAAAATACCAGGATATGTCATGCACTCATCTGACCCAGCAGCCCTTTTCCTGACTTCCTTCCTTAAAACCACATTCTTGGTACTCTTTCCAGTTTTGGCTTTTTCCTCCTTAGATTTGCCTCCTCTGAGTAGATGGTGTAAATTTTACATTTTACTGTCTGTCACTCTCTATTTGAATAGGAGAGTCCTGCCAGGCAGCTTGCACATATGCAGTGTGAACAGAGGAATTTCACTTTGTAAGTGCTCACCTGAGAACAAAGAAGCCAGGTGGTTTTCAGCATTAACTCACGAGGTGGTAGCAGCGTTGGGAGATGAACCAAGGCAGCCTTGGTTCAAAGGTCTTTGTAACTGTAGCCAAGACATAAATGTTTTCTTTATTATACTGACATCAGTATACATGCTAATGAAAGTGTACAATTCACATTTTCCTTTCCACTGTGACGCCTGTCTTCTGCTCATAAGGTCCTTTCTGCCCTAATTGCTCTAATTTATCTCTAACCTCTGTAGCAAATACCATGAGCAAGACCCCAAAACAAACTTCCTCCATTGCTGCCATAGCTGCCTCCAGAACATTATGGAGCCAATAGTAATTTTTGTTAGAGTTTTAAAACTTGGATTAAAAAAACAAACCCTATAGACCTGATTGGAAAAACTAAGGGGTACCAGAAAAACTATTGCCCTCAGATATGTTGTAGTCAGATATGTTGTAGACTTTCAAAGATAGTGAGGCCTTCCATCCTTTCCCACTCCTCACCGCGCTGCCAGACCTGCCTCTCAGATTTCTTTTTCTTCCGTGCTCAGTTCTCTTTCCTGTCCTGGACTTAGATGGTACCAGAGATCCTGGTTGAGGTCACACTCAATTAGAAGGTGGCCAAGGCCAAGAAAGAGGCCACCTCCTCTCCAGTTCTCATCACACCCTCTTGGAGACTTCTCCAAGAACTCTACCAAGACTAATGCTTCCTCCCCAAGGCCCCAGTGTGGGTCTCCAGCAACGCATTATGTTTCTGTCAGAGAAGCTCATTGTCCTCTTTATTAAAGAGGCTTCCAGGAGGACAAACAGCTTTCCTCCACTTTTGCCACAAGGCAAAAGACATTGTCATCTCTACCATCAAAACATAGTGCCCCCGCATTCTCCACCCCCAAACCCATCTCTGCAGTCACCAAGAGGTACTGCCTTCATACCATGGAAGCATGGGAAAAGTGTGTTCTTGGTCTTTCTTCCAACCATGGTCAAACCAATTACATTTGCTTTTACCGTGGCCTCAGATATCTTAGGCTTTTTCTAGTCCTCTGCCTACTGGAAGAGGAGCATCACTTCAAAGCAGGGAACCCCTCTTCCTAGAGGGAGAGTCTTTAGGCCTATATATCCCCCAGTGGTCGGCTCACTAAACCCTGGTAGGTAACGAAGGCCCACCCTCCCACCTGCCTCGCAATTGACCACCAGCACTTCAGATGAAGGTAGACAGGAGAAGACAGAAAAGAAGGACAAGAAACACAAAAAGGTCAAAAGCACAATACACAGGAAAAGAAAAAGTAGATGCAACATGACCTGCTCATCGATACAGTAAGAAGGAGGGGCCAGAGCCTGAGGTGGGAATTCGGTGGGCCTGAGGATATGCTGGCTGAAAAGCCTGGGAACCTGGGTGAGGGTTAAGGGTGTCCCACCCATGTTTTCAGCTGGAATGTTTGTGATGTAAGTTGTGTTTGGGTTGGATACAATTTGGTTTCAAAATTACTGAAATGTGTTTGTATCTTAGACTCTCACTGTTTGTTACAGTTGTCATGCTGAAGTTTACTTTGTGAAAAGGAAGGCCCTGGGTTTACATTGCCAAGGGTGTCCACAGTGTATTGGTAATTCTCTTATTGATACCCAGAGTGAAGTATTTTATGCCAAGGGAAATTCTCTTTTAAAAACAAAGTGAGAAGTGCACACCTTTGATCTCAACATCTGGGAGGCCAGCCTGGTCTACAGAGTGAGTTCCAGGACAGATAAGGCTACAAAGAGAAACACTGTCTCAACAAACAAACAAAAAAACAAACAAAACAAAATCAGGCTGGCCATAGTGAAGTACTCATTTAGTCCCATCACTCGGGAGGCAGAGGCAGAGGCAGGCAGATCTGGGTGAGCTCGAGGCCAGCCTGGATTACATAGTGAGTTCCAGGCCAGCCAGGGCTACATTGTAAGACCCAGTCTCAAAAAACAAAAAGAAAATAAACACACAAAAAAAATAGGCTTCAACTATAAAAGGCTTCTTATTGTTCCTTTAAATATCCCTGGCTGTCTCTTTTCCCTTTTTCTTGGTGTTTTTCTTACTTGAGACTTAGTACTCAGTATGTTTTAATTCTTCTGACCTTGTTTATTTTGTCAGTGTGCCCAGAAACAGTCTTGGCACCTCCCGCCACAAGCAGAGCTTTGTATTTTAATGCTGCAATTATTCTCTACTCTGTGGAATCTGCTGTAATGAATCAACATTTGTGTTCTGGGAGACAGAAAACAGGGTATGTTGTTTGCCAGGAAACTGAGTTTATTTTGATCAGAACAGGTTGATTTGGAATCATGGGATTTCATGCTTTTAGTTTTCTTTCTTTATTTTTTTGTAAATGCATTTACTAGTCCCAGAGACATTCAGTCAGAGAAGATCTCATTAGATGAGATGCTTTGGCTCCATTGGCAATTCTGTCTTTGTCTCTTGGTTGCTATATGCAACTTTCAAAGCTCTTGTATTTGGAGGATAGAAGGTTGCAGACTTTGAACTAGTACCATATTTTCATGTTTTACCTTTTAAAATAAAGCTACACAAAGCTCTTGTATAAATAAAACACAGTCCAGGGGTACTGTGTTCAAGGAAAGATTGAAAAGCAAAGGAAGGAAATACAACAAATGACAAGAAGAAAATAGAGTTACAAATGGAAAGCAGGTGTTCTGGAGACAAAGTATCAGCATTTATAGTATTTATATTTATAAATACTTAAATATACAATATATTTATAAATACAGCATTATCACTTAGAATAAGGGTTCATTTCCCTGGGGCTATAGCTCATTCTGTCCATGAATGAATAAAGTAGCTTCAACATGAAAAGGGGTGAGTAACGAAGAGAATCAGGAAGCCTGGCATCAAAATGTATGAGGTTAGTGCTGCACTCATCCTCCACCACAAAAGCTTCTTACTGCAAACGCCAGAGCGCCAGAAAGTGACTCTGGAATGCCCTGGATGGACGTCCCTATCTTCCCCTCCAAGGCCCCAGGAACATCATAGAAGACAGTGAAGAGTGAGAGCCAGAGAATGGGGTGGATGCGCAGTAATGGGATGTCCTCTGGACACGACAGAGCCATTGTACCGTGAACTCACTAAAGCTCTGGTTACCTGTCTGCATTTACTCATAGTGGACAAGGAGCCCATGAGAGCCCCGAGAGATGACTGGAAGTTAATGGTTGCTGGAGGTCCCAGTTAGGTTTCTACTGCTGTGAAGAAACACTGACCAAAAGCAACTTGAAGAGGATGTTGGCTTACACGTCCCTATCACAGTCCAGCATTAAGGGAAGCCAAGACAGGAACGGAAGCAGAAGCCATGGAGGAGTACTGCTCACTGGCTTGCTCCCCACAGCTTGCTCAGCATGCTTTTTTTTTTTTTTTTTTTTTTTAAATTATTTTATTTTATTTTTAACAAACAGGACCAGGGATGGCACTACCCACAATGGGTTGGGCCCCATCTTTATCAACTAGTAATCAAGAAAACACCTCACAGATTAGCAAATAGGCGATCTGATGGGGGCATTTTTCCTAATCAATGTTCTATAACTACAGCTGTGTCAAATCAACAGATAACTAAACAGAGTGCTAGGGAGAAAATGTCTTCTTTATTTTTTTTTTTTGAGACAAGGTTTCTCTGTATAGCTCTGGCTGTCCTGGAACTCACTCTGTAGACCAGGCTGGCCTCGACTCACAGAGATCTGCCTGCCTCTGCCTCCTAAGTACTGGGATTAAAGGCATGTGCCACCACAAACTAGCTGAAAATGTCATTTTTATGAGTGGTGTAGCCACTAAAAGGTTGCCCATGCTCCAGTAACTAACTTCCCACCTGCTGTCCTGCAAGCAACCCCAGGGAAACTCGGTGGGTCTTACTCATGGAGAAGATGTTAGAGTAGGAGGGAAAGGGTAGCTAAGAAGCAACTCGGAGAGGGGGAAGGTGTGAGAGAAGGGAGGAGAGGCTAAGCATTTAAAATGGAAATGTGAGTTGGGTTCCTTTCTATTATCTAACTAAATACTATAGTAAAGATTAAGAATACTAACATTTAATAGTAAATATGATGGGTACCGAACGTAGATAATGCACATTTTCCTTAGCATTTAGTTAGAGAGAGGGAGAGAGAGAAAGCTTACATGTCACCATGTATTTGTGGATCAGAGGACAGCTTCCAAGACTCATGTAGATTCTAGGGATCAAACTCAGATCATCAAGCTTAGAGGCAAGTACCTTTGTCTGCTGAGCCAATTTGCTAGCCTGATAATGCACATATTTCTCAAGCACAAAAAAATTGATGTACTATTGGCTCATAAAACAGTTCTCAACAAAGTTAGAAGGAATTCATGGAAAATAGCTGTATTCTGACAGCCCTGCCACAGAGGTAGTCACATGTCCCCACAAAGATGGAGAGACTATCACAAGGGGAGATGTCAATAATAAACTGAGAAATTACAAGTATCTGACATAACATTTGTTATGGTTGGGACGAAAGCCATCCTTGGGGAAGATGTTACAACATTAAACACATTACATATAAAGGAAACAAGGCTGAAAATTAATAGTTAAGCAACTAAGATGTTGGAAAACAAAAATTAGGGTAATCATTTAGAAAGAGAAGAAGCAGGAATTGGAAACAAAGGCACACTAGACAGACAGGAAAATAGTGAGTTCTTTCCAAAGAACCAATAGATATTAGATACATGTATGGAGAGTGTGATCAAATTGAGAAAAACCACACGGAAGGTACAGATTGCCTTGACAAAGGAGACACATGCAGAGAAGCAGAAACAAGAAAGTCATAACTTTACATCACTTAGTTTAAAAACTTCAGTGAAATGACAATTTTTCTTTTAAAAATAAGTCACCAAAACTGAAAGGAGGAAAAAAATTAAGCTTGGATAATCGCACTGGAATCAGTAAGGTATGGCGTTCCTAAAAATAAGGAACTGGCTCCAGGTTATCTCACAGGTGAGTCCTGACAAACCTTTGAGATTCTGTAGACTAGAGGGACATAAAGGATGCGCCTCAAGCCATTGTGGAAGTCATGATACCGTTATAACCAAAGACTGTGTGGAAGATTCCAGATGGTGACATCCATGTAAAGGTGTACAAAGGATCAAAAAAAAAACTGTTTTGAAAAGGGCTGGGCCTTGTGACACATGCTTGGAATCCCTGCTCTTAGGAGTCAGAGGCAGAAGGATTGCCACAAGTTTGATGCTAGCCTTGTCTGGCTTAGTTTGTCTAGTTCCCGGTCAACCAGGGTTACATACAGAGACCCTGTCACAAAGCAACAACAGTATCACAAACACAGGAAAGATGCCTGGCAGGAATCTGCACCACAAACGTGAGCCTATGGGGTCATTAGCATTCAACCCACCACAATTACAATCAAAAGGAACGAGGGGCTGGTTCGCTGCAATGTGGATGAACCTTGAAAGAATGTGTATGAGATGAGCCAGCTTGACAACAGAGTACATCCTGTAAAGTTACCTGTCAAATGATAGAGTAACCCACTTCAAGGCATGGACTCTACTCTTGCAATAAAGTATCATGATATGTAAGAGAATGTCCAAAGGAGCCTTGTTCACAGTGAGTGTGAATGAACCTGAATACCAGAACATTGAGTAAGAAAAATCAGTCTGGGTTACTTTGATTAAGTCCAGCATGCAAAATGAATCCTGCATTGTTTCAGAATATATGTTTTGTAAGTTCCATGTACTTCTGTTTGCATACTGGATGCATTAAAATAAGACACGGAAGAGAAAGGATGAACAAGGAGGGGTACCCTATGTTTGGACACATCTGTATCTGTGCATATCTGTGCATTTGCTGTGCTGGCATTGGGCGGAGGGGCAGCCTGCAGGAGCTAGTGCCCAGTGCATTAGGAGGAGTCAGTTGCCCCACCCCTGGCCCACCATCCCCACTCCTTGGCTTCTAGAAGAAAAGAGACATCCTGAAAATAGCTTATGGTTTTTCTCATGTGATGAGGGCTTGGCCCAAGTCTTTGTCCTGAGGAGAGAGGGGCCTACAGACAAAAAAAGAGAAAAGTGTTAGCTACTGTACTACAAGTCACAGTCTAAAGGCACTCAGATTGGGGACGCTTGTAACCAAGCATCACCTAAGGGAAGGCAGCCATGGCTCCCCGGTGGAGGCCCGGTGGAAGCGACAGTGTGTAGGTGGCTTCTGTGGGCCTTCCATGGCAGTGCCCTTTAAACACTTACGTGTCACCAAACTGTGGGGAAAGGGGACGTGGTATGTGCGTTCATGGCTCCTTAGTCAGAGCTCGGACAAGAACACAGCTGACATCTCGCAAACTTAACCTGGGTGTGAACAGTGCTTCCTGGCAGAAGGAAGAGAGGAGGGGTGAGTTTTCATCCAAGTCACACATCTTCAAGAGGATTATTCATCGAAATAATGTGGTGCCAAAGCAGAAACATGTCATGGTCTTCATGAAGGTGTAAGAACAGAACAGGAAAAGGATACCTTCCTTTGAAAATGGTGTTCGGAAAGCCAGATATCCTCATGAAGAATGAAATGAGACCCAGGTCTTCCCCAATCTCCTCTCTCTCTCCCTCTCCCTCTCTCTCTCTCTCTCTCTCTCCCTCTCTTTCTCTCCCTCTCCCTCTCCCTCTCTCTCTGTCTCTCTGTCTCTCTCTCTGTCTCTGTCTCTCTCTCTCTCTCTCTCTCTCCCCTCTCTCTCTCTCCTTTCTCTCCTCTCTCTTGTCTCCCCTCTCCTCTACACACCCACACACATACACACACACACACACACACACACACTCACACACTCGAAGTGTATTAAATGCTCTCTGACGTAAGACTTGAAACTGGTGCTTCTGACAAGATGGGAAAAGTTTTTCAGGGGTCTTGGTCATGACTTGTTTTCCCACAGTATGGGAAGTAAAAACAAAGACTGAAAAAATAAACAAACAAATAAATATAAGAACAAACAAACGAACAAAAAAACCAAAGACTGACGTGGCCATGGAGACAGCAGAAGAACCCACAGAACACGAGAAAGTATTTTCAAGTTAATATTAGAAAAATATAACCAAAAAAAAAAAAAAAACCTCAGCAAAGAAACAATCCAACTAAAAATGGGCAAAGGACTTGAAGAGACAGTTCTTAAAAGATGATAGATGAATGGGCAACAGGGGGCTGGAGAGATGGCTCCATAGTTAAGAGCACTGGCTCCTCTTCCCAGCACCCATATTGTGGTTCACAATTACCTGTAACTCCAGTACCAGGGGATATGATGCCCGCTTCTGGCCTCTGAAAGCACTGCACACATGTGGTGCACATACTTATAGGCAGGCAAAACATACACATAAAACATGTTTTTAAAACATGTTTTTTTCTTTAAAGAAAAAAATGAGCAACAAACCAGAAAAAGAGGCTTGGACTAGTCTCAAGGGAAATGCAAATCAAAATACATGGTCATGGCCACCTCGTACTGTTGGATGGCTGTTACTAGAGAGTCGAAGATGAGTTGATGAGGTTGTAGAGCGATGGCATTGTAAGGTGCTATAGCCATGATGGAAAAACAGTAGAGAGAGTCCTCAAAAACAAATATGGAAGTAAAACAAAAAAATAATAAAAATTAAAAAAAAACAGACCATGATAAATGAGGACCACATGAGAACAGGAATAGGCAGAGTGCTCGGGAGGTCCCCAGAAATCCACAATGATACATCCTCTGTAGACTGCTGGCAATGGTCGAGAGAAAGCCTGATCTGACCTAGTCTGGTGATCAGATGACTAAACACCCTAACAGGTCTTGGAACTGTCATCCAGTAACTGATGGAAGTGGATGCAGAGATCCTCACCAGGCTATGAGTCCTGGGGGGTTACGGGGCAAAAGTCAGTTATGGTTGATGAATGTACCCTGAAGTTCTAACGTACAGCATGGAACATGTACGTATTGTTGGATTGTGACATGGCCAAGAACTGTTACACACACACACACACACACACACACACACACACACACACAGGAACTAGGTGAGGTACTGGCTATGTTAGTTACTTTGTGATTTGTGGCTCACTTTACATCATATATGTATATCAAAACCTGTCTAACAATAACAACATTTTATCTATCATGTGCACCTTTAATCTGTGAGGAAACTGAATCTGGTACTCATGACAGGATTTTTCTGTCTGGTCTATAGCCACAACCAAGGTGCCATTTCTATCAAAGAGAAAGACGGATACATGCTGTGGCTTCATGTGTGGGGTCCCAGTGACTGCTCTCTCCCGTTCCCTTCCACTCTGGTCTGCTCGGCCCCCGGTACTGCTCAGAGCCCTCCATCTTTGCAGTGGGATGTTACACTTTCCTCGGCTCTTACCTACCTGGTCCAAGGAACATGCCTGTTTCCCGGCGTGTCTTGTTCCCAGGGCTGCGGTGTGAATAAGATATTAGTGCTTCCATTTGATCCTTTCTCTGGTATTGTGCTTCTTAAGTTGACACACACGCTGAACAAATCTCTTTAAGAATCTTCATATAATTATCTATGTTCTTTGTGTAAATGCCAAGGTTGACAAACCATTCTGAGAAATTTAATTAAAAACTGAATATGCTTAGTTGAAAATTGAGAAGTGGCATTTCATTTGCTCCTAAATATATTTACATATAAAGAGGATGTCAGCTGATGCTGGAACTCAAGAGATACTGAGCATGTATGAACAGATTCAAATTATGCAGATTCGATCAAATTCAACAATGCAGACCTCGGTGTTGCTAAGGCTGCTGGGGAGGGGTCCAGTAGCAACCTGTGCTGAGCTGCAGGCTGCATGGGAAGCGATGAGGGTGTTTCTGAGACCCTGAGGTGGGCTATTCTGTCATATATGGACACGTGCCTGTCTCTAGCTGGCACCATGGCTCTCAGAGAGAGCTTTCCTTAGATCAGATGAATAAGTGACCACCAGTCAATACATTGACTCTTTAGCAGTTACAACTGCAAGCATTAAACTGTAAAGTCAAATAGACACCCTTGGCTTCTAGAAAAGCAATGTCGTTAGTCCCCGAGCTCTGTTGGGCTATTTATCAGAGCATGATTAGGTCTGTTGTCAACATTACACAAACACACAGTGACTGCTGTCTGATCTCTGCGGAGCTGGAGAATGAACACTCCGATCATAAATAGTACATGTGTGGTAAGATCAGCTCGGGTCTTAATAGGGATAATTGATGTGGGTATAGCTTTAATATTGACACTGTTTTTGAAGCTTCTCAATCTGTTTTAAAGAGTCTGGCATGAAGAAAACACATATTTCTTTAAAGTTGTAGCTTTAGCTTTAGTTAGGCTTAGGTTTTCTGTGATTTTTTTTTTTTTTTTTTTTTTTTTTTTTAGGGTTCTGTGCTTTGCTCCATGTATTAGGAACAGAACAGAGAATGGATATATTGGAAGGGGGGAAGGGGGTTTATTAGTTTGCCTTCCATTGTATAGTCCGGGTAGTCCAATAATGGCTGTCTTCACACTAGAAATGCCAGTAGTTCCTCAGTCCACAAGACTGAATCAGCAGTCCCAATCCAGTGCTGAAGGCCTGGAGGCTTCATGGGGAGCCAGTGGTGTTGGGTCCATGCTGGAAGGCTGAAGGAGCAGAGTTCCACGTCAGGGAAGAAACCATGCCACAGCGTTATCACTGCAAGTAGCAGAGACCAGACCGCAGAGTAGATGCAGTACCAGCAGGGCACACACAGGAAAGCAAGCAGGTAACAGAGCTTGCTTCTCAGAAGGTCCCGCCCACATTCAGGGTGGGTCCCGCCTCCAAATAACCTTATCAAGAACCCCCGCATAGTGAGACTCTGTGGCAAAAACAAACCAACAAAAGGATAATTGTTAACATCTTAGACTATAATGTACAAATTTGAAACAGTATCCATGAGATGAATTGTTGGCAAACCAATAAAGCTAGATGAATCAGGAATATTCTGCATTTGGGTCTTTTTATAGTGATGGCTTGAGATGCTGAAAGTATACACTTTTCTCCGTCCCGGGTCCTTATATGTGAAGTGGCTAATTTGATCCTAGAAAAGCCCCACTTGGTGTAACCAACATCTTACTCAGGGTTTTAACTCTTTCATGAGCTAACTCATGGTCAGTAGCCAGTAACAAATAAATGATTACAGATATTGCTGGTATCGAGGTCCTCAAAAAGTGGGGCAAGCCTGCCAGCAGGGGAGCACAGCGGTTAGTTCCCTTTTGTGAGTGAATGCTCACAAGTCTTTTGAGGAGTACATACACACTTTCATCTTAAGTCATCTTTCAGTGTACTGAAAAAATTAAACTTACTAAATAAAATTCGTTGGTATGTGTTTGTTCCAGGAGGCCATGATGTATTTAATACTACGTTGGTATCCAGAATGTACATTTTCTACTGGTCATGACATGATTATCTTTTTATATTTCTAGGTACATTCCCAGCAGGTTTAAAAAAATATATGCATACATTTATGGCATTTTATTGTACTTGGTGATTAAAAGTCTTACATCAACCTATGTATTCATTAAGATAAGAGTACTGGGATCTTTACAATAATGAGTTTTCCAATTCCTGTTGGTTTTTCAGGTGAAATCTCAATGTGTGTTCCACACGTCAGATGTGTGATTCTCCTGCTTCAGGCCTCCCAAGAATGTGGATTATAGGCATGCAGTACCGTGCCTGAGTTTTCTCTTTAAATCTTTTTAAAATTTATTCTTCCCCCATATATTACATCTCGACTGAAGTTTCCCCTCCCTCCACTCCCCCCAGCCCCTCCCCCCACCTCCCCTCTCCTCCATGGGGATCTTAATGCAGAGAAATGAGCTTATAATGGCTCACAGGAGCATGGGTTCCCAGCCAGCACTTTGGAATGTGTTTTCTGAGAAGAGACACGGCAGAAGCTGAACCTAAAGTAATAACCCTAAACTTATTGTTATGATTGTAATTTTGGTTTTTTGAGACAGTGTTTCTCTGTAGCCCTGGCTGTCCTGGAACTCGCTCTGTAGACCAGGCTGGTCTCAAACTCACAGAGACCCGCCTGCCTCTACCTCCTGACTGCTGGGATTAAAGGCGTGTGCCACCACCACCACCTGGTTAAGTAAGAACCTTAAATTTATGAAAGTATGAGATTATAGTGCACGCTGTGCATGCATGTCTCTCCTCTTCCTGAAGTGGCTTCTTCGTGTCTACCACTCAGACTCAGGCACACAGTTTTGCTTCTGTACCACTGAGTTTGCATGGCAAAGGTGTGTCACATGCTGAAAAAAGAAAAGAAAATTATTCAGCATAATTTAGATTAACCCTGGAGAAAGGGATACTTTATTTTTTAATTTATAAAGATGTATTTATGTGTATGGGTGATAGCCTGCATGTTTATGTGTACCATGTGCATGCAGTTCCTGGGAAGGCCAGAAGAGGGCGTCAGAGACTGAGGAACTGGAGTTACAGATGGTTGTGAGCAGCCATGAAGGTGAAAGGACCCAATCCCAGGTTTTTTTCAAGACTAGCCAGTGCTCCTTTTTAATATATAGGTTTATTTATTTATTTATTATGTATACAGCGTTCTGCCTGCACTTATGCCTGCAGGCCAGAAGAGGACACTAGATCTCATTTTGGATGGTTATGAGCCACCATGTGGTTGCTAGGAATCGAACTCAGGACCTCTGGAAGAGCAGCCATTGCACATAAGCTCTGAGCCATCTCTCCAGCCCTAGCCAGTGTTCTTAACTGTTGAGCCACGTCTCCAGCTCCCAGGAGGGAAGGATAACTTAAGGACTATACTCCTCCTGAATTTGGTCTCAGCCATTTCTGCTGTGGACTGGTAGGATTTGTCCCTCTTGGTCTTCTGGTACCAGGGAAAAGTCACTTTCCTGCCTGCATAGGACCAGAGCCCACCTAGGTGACCCAATACCATGCTGGCAGCAATCCACTAGCACAGTCTGAACTGCAATGGCTTTTTTTTTTTTTTTTTTTTGTAAACAATGAACCTGAACTGTGAATACTGAGCAAGGCTGCTCTGTGAAGCAGGGACCATATCTGAGCACACTAGAAACTGCCTATGAGGGTTGTGGACTTCTGGTAGAATTGAAAGACAGAAGAAGCAACCAGTTCCAACGAGTGCAGCAGGCTCGTATTCTTTTGATTTTTAAATACAAGTGAGTTTTCTATTTTAGTCAGATAGTTGAAAATAGTGCACTGTAGAGAATCACCGTCTGGTGTATTTATAAATGGACAGTAACACATTTCCTTTCAGGTGGCCTGCAGAGAGCCAAGACCTGGAGCAAAGACTCAAAAAAGATTTCTGATCCTTCCTTGAGGCCCTTATGCATGTTAAGCAAGCACTCTACCAGTGAATTGCATCCTCAGCCGGTATGGCTCTGAATCTGGCAAGAATACTCTGTTATCAACACCTTGGCACTCATGTTTTTTAAAGTTGCTGTGAGCCTCCAGGTATAACCTCCACCACGGCTAGATTCCATTCCTGTGAGCCACCATTTACTTGTCTTTCTATATAAAACTCTTTATTTAATTGATGTTATTGATTCATTAAGGTTGAATTTCAGGCCAATGGCACAGCGACTCATTCCTGAATGAAGCTTCTAGAACACACACTTTACCACCACTAGGCACACCCTAACTTGCTTGCACTTAGAAGCACGAGGCACTGTGGGTGGGGAACATTTAAAAATATTTTTGATTAATTCTTTGAGAACTTTGTACAATGTATTTTGATCATCCTCATCCCCCCCTCCCTATTAACTTCTTCCAGAACCACCCCACCTGCCTACACTGCCTTCCCAAATACCTATCTTCCTTTGTTTGGGTATGGGACCATTCATAGGAGCATGCCTGACTAGCAGGGTCCATACCCTTAAAGAAAACTGATTCTCCCTCCCCAAGAAGCCAGCTATCAATAGCCAGTCAGTTAGGAGTGGGGCTCATTAATCCCTCTCCAGTCCAGGCTAGCATGTTGGGTGCCTTGATACTGTCCAGGCCCTGTGCAGGTAACCACAGCTGTGGGTTTAGGAGCACAGTGGTCCTGTCATGTCTGAAAGACATTGTTTGGATCTGGTCCTCCCAAACCTCTTAACAATACTCTCTTCTCTTCCACCGAGGTGCTTGGGGCCATTTTAAACAGTGGTATTGCCAACAAAAACCACAAAAATGCAAAAAATGTTACAGTGACTGGCCTGTGGATATAACACTTACTTACACCTCTGCTGGCTGTACAAGACTAGCTACTGAAATGTCTGCAGCATTGTCCATGCCCCTGCAGATCTTTAGAGATTTGGGGTAACAGATTCATTTTAGTGACAGGGTAAGTTCTTACCTACAGGGTATGTGACTAGTGAGGGTTGAAGCCTTCAGCACCCACCCTGTGTTTGTCTGTTTGTTTTGTTTAATCAGTGAGCTAGAGATTTCAGTTCGCATCAGAAGACTTCTGGGAAGAGTCAACGATGCAAAGTTGGCTTGTGCTTGGCCGCCTTCCTCTCCGGCTTCCTCCGGACCTCGCTCTGCCGGCAGGCTCACCCTCCGCTCTCTGAGGGCCCTGCCTGCGTTCCGCTAATCCGTGTCTTCAGAACTTGCTCTGGGACAGGACTTTGGCGTTCTGGGTTAGTCTCATGTACCCGAAGTTTATCCTGTTCTTTTATCTCTTGGCACCTCATCCTCCGTGAAGGCAGATGAAGACCACGCCTTCTCTACTGCACGTTCCTTACACCATCATCAGCCGTCTTGACGGCACTCCATAATGATTGTATATGCATGCGTGAATGTATGCGGTTTTATTTTTCTGTTTATTGTTTGTTCCTTTGTACCTAGAACATTGCTTTCGGTGTGTTTCTTGAGCCAATGAGAAAAATATACTGGACTCATATGTTGCCCCTTTGTTAGTAATTATTTTGTGACTTTCATTAAAGTCCAATTTTCTTATTTAGGTGAAAGATGATTTTGGCATTTAAAGGTCATGAGTACATTATTGATTCTTCAGCTTCTATCCACATCATCATCAAACTCTTCTATGGTGTTTTGTTATCCTTATATATTTAGAAACACCTTTGTCATCTTGAATCTGGGACGCACTTTAACAAAGAGCGGTCTATGAATACAAACATAGTTGTATTCTTATTTGCATTTATCTTCCTTACCAGGCAACAGAGGCCATGAACGAGCCCTTTCAATAACAAAGGGCTCTCTTGCTATCTTTTTGATTGACTTAATAGGCAAAGAAAATACTGTAATTGTGTGAAATGGTCTGATTTAGAGACTAATTATAAGGTACACCATTATCTACTCATGAAATATGCATGCAAAGGCCTGATTTCCTGTTCCTAGTATCACTGTGGACAAATGTGGAGCAGGCAGTAAACTTGCATAAAATCAAATGAAAACCCACCCACTTCTAGGCCATGTCTGGGAATTTCATGATGGCCAACATGTCAGAATCAAAAACTTGGACCCATTTTCTCCAGCAGCCATCTCACTGTAATGCAAAAGTGCTGGGTGGGTGCCTCTGTGTACCTGCGTGTGTGCACACCTGCGTGGGGGGGAGTCTTTGATGTAGTTGAAGACTAGATAGTTATAATTATGGTTTTCCTTGGTTATGATAAAAGATAAATTAGATATGAAACTTTAGACTCACATGTATAGGGCAAATGGTAGAATATTTTCTTTAATTTTACAAAATACAAATAGACTAGATATTGTAACTGTAATTCTTGCTTGATAACTGTTCTATTATATGTAATTTTACTATGTTAAAGTTAAAACCTTCCTTTTTGATTAGACAGGAAAGGGGTGGTGCTATGGGATATCATTCTGTATGCTGTGAATATGTGTTGCTCTGACTGATTGATAAATAAAATGCTGATTGGCCAGTAGCTAGACAGGCAGTATAGGCAGGGCAAGCAGACAAGGAGAATGCTGGGAAGAGGAAGGCTGAGTCAGTGTCACCAGCCAGATACAGAGGAAGCAAGATGACAAGGCAGAACTGAGAAAAAGTACCAAGCCACATGACTAAACATAGATAAGAATTATGGGTTAATTTAAGTGTAAGAGATAGTCAGTAAGGCTGAGCTAATGGCCAAGAAGTTTTAATTAATATACACTTCTGAATAATATTTTATAAGCAACTGAGGGACCGTGCGGCTGGATGGGACACAGAAAAACTTCCAGCTACAGGTGTTGTGGAAGGGAGGGGACCAACTGGGGAAGATCATTCTTATTGTCATGTGACTAAAATGTTGTATGAGTTAACAGTCTTATTAAATCATAATTAATATGTAATTAAAATGTAAATGTTTGCCACATAAATGTCACTTTGTTATACTGTGGACGTCACGGATGCCTCCATGTAAGATCTGAGCCTCTTCCCTCTGTGAAATGAGTTCCTCAGAGAAGGTCCTGAATATGAGGACAGTCCACACCAAACACGGTGCAGTGTTCAGTTGCTGAGTTATCAGGAGTGAGAGACGAGAGAGGGCGAACAGATAGGCCAGGGGTTCTGGAGCAGGTGGGGCAGGCTTGAGTGGTCAAGGAGAATCGGAGGAGAAATCAGCACAGTCCCATTCAGCTGGGCTGACATTTTCAGCAGCCCTGGTCCCTTGAGCAGAGCCTAGCGTTTCCCTCCAAGTGAGGGTGACAAGGGTTGAACGGACCGCACTGTGTCTGGGGTTCAAGAAGGTTGTCTCTCTGGGCTGGAGAGATGGCTCAGCAGTTAAGAGCACTGACTGCTCTTCCAGAGGTCCTGAGTTCAGTTCCCAGCAACCACATGGTGGCTCCCAACCATCTGTAAAGAAGGTTATCCCTCCCATAAGGCACTGCCTTTTCAGGCGGGTTTTAAGTGTTAGCCACCTGCCTCACTCAAGGTGCCTAAGTGACTTGGCTGTTTGGATAATCTAAGCAAATGTGTGTGTGTGTGTGTGTGTGTGTGTGTGTGTGTGTAATTTAATATATAAGTACATATAATTTAACACACACACACACACACACACACACACACACTAACAACCATTGAGGTCAGCCATAAACTTCAGGCCTGGGCTCTGGAAGGCTCCCTCTCTAGAGTTCACTAACTTTTTCTCGTGACTGCTCATCTGGCTGCGGAGCTATCTTTTCTTTAGGAAGAAACGCAGAGGTGGGGATGTAACCCCCATGAGTGCTCAAGAGATAAGACCCAGAGTCCAGCAGCTGATTTGCCTGTTTGTTTAGCAAAGGCAAATGTCCCCAGCCCAGCATCCTGCACCAACTGTCTGCCTGGAGACAATCAGAACAATGGAACCACCTGGAAGGCATTGAGAAAGAAAGTCTACTCTTTTTCAAAAAAAAAAAGGATTTAAAAAGAAGTAGCTAAATGATGTTTCAGCGCCCCTGAACTATGTTCTTCAAGACTTTATCTTCCCAGCCTTGTTTTGTTAGCACCACATAGGAGGCATTCAGAAAGCACAGTTTGATACATTTGGTTTCCGTCTTTGCCTTTCCAAGTGATGATTTAGGAATCGTGGGTACATGCAAGCCATATCTGTTTTTCTCTTTCTAATAAAAATTTAAAAGAATCTTATAAACAGCATCTAACTGAATTTTTTTTCTAAGACAAGATCTCACTATGTAGCCTTTCCCTAATTCCCTACCTTTCCCTCTCCTACCCACGACAGGTCTCCCCGACTCACCCGCCTCTCCGGTAACCCATGCGGGCCTTGAACTCACAATCATGCTCCAGCCTTTGAGTTCTGCAAATTCAGACATAAACCACCACGTTGGATTCTATGGTTAAATTTCTAAGAACAAATTATAGCCATGCTCCTTAAGGGGCATATGTCTCATCTGGAGGGCCTTGTTCCAAGGCTCAATTTAATTCTCTGGGCCTGCAGTGGGGCCTAAAAGTCTGCACTTCTGATATATTTCTGGATCATATAATATAAACTTCCGAGTCATGTCTATCCTGCTAGGCTCAGGCCCAGGCTAAGCAGGGTACATAGCAAAGGCATATGGGGGCAGAGCTTGAACACAGAAGCGGCTAGCTCCCCTTCTGGAGACAGATTTGAGTGCACTGGGCCCCTGGGTATTAAGACAAAGTAGGAAACAGAGGTTTTCCCAGCTTCTCCAACTTCGGATTTTCTTCCACTTCCATGAAATGTCAGAAAAGGTGGCGGTCTCACAGACTCCATTTAGAGTCTAGTAGCTGCTCTGGGAGCCCCGGATTATTAAGAAAGAACTGATAAGTGGGATGCTGGCCCCTTGCCAGTTCCTCTTCCCTCCCAGCAGCACATGGCAGCGAGGTCCTTAGAGACTCCAGGCTGCTGGTGCTGGGGACAGTCCCAGGGCAGTCCCTCCAGCTTGCTCCTCCCTCTTTCCTGGTCTCCATGGCGTCACACTTCACCCCTGCTGCAGCTCACCCTTTCCTCAGGAGAGGCTTGCCCCTTGGTTCACGTTTTGCTGGGAAGCCAGAGAAAGGCAGGAAGCTCAGACAGGCAGCTGATGTTCTGACAACTTTCCTTCCAGGAGATCTGTGAGCTCAGGCTTCTCATGTGGTTGACCTCTGGGGAGAGCTCTAAAAGCTGTCATGACTTTGTTGAGTCTCATCTGGTTTGATTTGGAAAGATTTATCCTAGAGGTGATTTCCTGAGTACAGCCCAACTCCTCCCTCAAAGGAAGGAATCCCTCAGCCGTTGAGAAAATGGACCACTCCCTCCTTGAAGGCATTTGCCTCCAAGAGCTAAAGGCAGAGAGAAGACTCTGTACTTCAAATGCAGGGCTGATGCTCTGGCGTGTTTCCGTGTTTCCGCTCCTTCTGCTGCCCTGAGGGGAAGCTTGCCTTCTGCAGGCCCTGTGTGCACCAGACCCCAACGGGTACAAGACAGCACTCCAGAGCAGTGGCTTTGCTGCTTCTGGCAACGTGACACAGCTGGGAGACAAACCAGAGCCACATCAAAGGCTTGGGGACTCAAGGCCAGAACTTTGACAAGAACAGACCGATCTGCCTCAATCCACACCCGCTGAGCTTTCCCGGCTGTGCAGCTCTGACTTCTGTCTCGTGCTTTTCAGCATCAAGAAAGTTATTTATGAATTTGTCTTAATTCCCTAAGTTGTACATTTCTTCGCGACTCTGTTGGTTGTGTTGGAAAGCCTTTGTGCACATGCTGGCTAGGACACAGACCTAGACATACTCGGCAATCTCAACTGAGGAACTTCCTCCATCAGATTGGCCTCTGGGCATGTGGGGAGGGGCACTTTCTTGTTAATTATTGTAGAAGGGCACACACTGTGGGCCATGCCATCCCTGGGCAGGTGGGCCCGGACTGTAAGCCAGTAAGCAGCGTTCCTCTGAGGAGATCTTCCAGGAAGAGAGAGTGGCCATAGCCCAAGCAGAGCACGAGATAAGCCCAGGAGACTACGAAATAAACCTAGAGGGAACTTGGAGTGGACCCATCTGGCTGATCCTTCAGCTGAGGGAGCAGCTGAGCCCTCGGCCACAGCCTGGTGGAATCAGCAGCAGGACACTGTAAGTTATGCCTGACTGACTTACACAGACTGTGAGGAAGTGAAGCGTTGTCTTAAGTCACTGGCTTTTAGGACGAATTGTTACAAAGCCGTAGATGAGTAACACACACCTCGTGACTCTCACTGATGGACTACCCAGACTGAACCAGCCCCTCTGTCCACTCTGCCCAGGTTGCCGCTCTTTCTGCAGAATCCCCCAAAGCTTCCTGTCTACTTGTTACTGGCACATAGATGGACGTCGTATGGGTTCCCCACATTTAGAAATAAGTTAGGAAATAGAAATCGATAAAGGAAAATGGATTTATTTATAGTTTGGTAGAGAAGAGCAAAGCCCATTTTCTTTCCCACAGTGCCCGATGCTATCCGTATTGATGGGAGCCCAAAACCAGAGCTACAGCATATGCAATTATACTGTGAGACAGGCTTATCGGTCCTTTTCTGGGGGTAGGGGACCTGGGACCCGGTTATCTCAAGACAGCTAGCTTGTTATATTTACATCTGGCAGAAGAAAATGGGGTCTGAAAGATCCGTCTTGTTGAAAGCTAAAAGAACTGGGTTTATCAAAGGAGTCTGCACCCCACCACAGAGTCCTTTGCTCATCTGTGTTCTGTGCGGCTCTGTTCGCCATAGCCGGGAAATGGGATCAGCCTAGATGTCAACAGATAAATGGATAATGAAATTGTGGTACATTTACACATGGGATTGTATTCAGCTGTAAAGAAATGGAAGGCCATGAAATTTTCTGGGAAACGGGTGATCTGTAAAGTGTTATGTGAAGCAAGGAGACCCAAGCTCGGAACAAAACACACGTGTTCTCTCTCATGCCGATCCTAACTTTTAATATTTGTATGTTTGAATATAAATAGGCGTGAGTGTGGGTACAGACCATGGAAGCAGAAAGGCAGCCGGAAGATGGGAAAAGGAGGCGTTGGGTGAGGGAGGAGGGCAAAAGGACTCATGGGATGTCGGAGAAAGCAGGGGTGGGGTGGGGGAACAGGGGGGAGGGGAGAGGAGAGGGGGAGGGGAGGAAACAGGGAGGAGGGGAGAAAACAAGGGGGAGGGGAGAAAGGGGGAGGGGAGAGGAGAGGGGAGGGAGAGGGGAGGAAACAGGGAGGAGGGGAGAAAACGGGGGGGGGGGGAGGAGAGAAAGTAGGGGGAGGGGAGAAAGCAGGGGGGGAGCAGGGGGAAGGGGAGAGGGGAGGGGGGAAGGGGAGGAAGCAGGAAAGGAAGATCAACCCAAGCAGATTTTGTTTGGAAATGACAAACTGAAACCTAATATTTTGTATGATAATTTTAAAAAATTAGGCTTGTAGACCCTCCCTCCATTCTGGGTCTGGTAGGGCTCTCCCCAAATGACTCCATTTGTTTGCTAGGAAGATACTTTTTTTTTATTATTATATTTGTGTTTTAATTTTACACATCAGCCATGGGTTCTCCTGTCCTCCCCCACTCCCACCCTGGAAGATACTTTTTATATCTTTCTTTAGAGGTCAGTGTCAAGGCCCAGGTTCCTAAGCTCGTGTTAAACACACTAATTTTAGTGAGAAAGGGAGGTCACGTGATGGTGGGAAGTAGGGGTACAAGTGTGGAGTTAATTTTGATTACCATGAATCTCTGCTGGTGCCTGCTTCCCTGCCAGCCTGGCACTCAGCCTGATACCGGACCTGGGAGCCGGGGAGCCTGGGAACCTGGGAGCCGGGGAACTGGGGAGCCTGGGAGCCGGGGAGCTCTTCCCTCCCAGCCCTTCACTCTCCAGTCCTGCTCACACTCAGTGGTGTACCTGCTTCTTCTCGAAGGCCTGTCTGCCACAGAGATGTCCACCAGACGTGAGATTCCCTCCCCTTTCCCAGGCCAGACCCACACCTCCTGCCCACCTCTACTTCCACAGGCTTTCTCTGCCCGTCAAGATGTCAAATTAATCATCCAGTATCACTGTCTCTGGAAGAGTCTATCAAGATCCTTCAGTGACTAGCTATTTTCTTCTCCTCACCAACTGGCCTGCCTCCCAGGTCCTCCCAGGCCTGCCCCTCCCCCACACCTTCTCCCTCCTCGACAGTAACTTTTGATCGACAACTTGATTAGACTGAGAAGCTGCCTAAGAAATCGGAGAAGCACACCTCTGGGTGTGTCTGTGAGGGAATTTCACGCAGAGAGGACACCTGCTGGGTGTGGGCGGTGGCATCTCATAGGCAGGGGGACCAGATACTGTAGAAGGGAGAAGAAAGAGACCCACCAGCTTGGCATCTTAGGATTATCCTCTCTCTGCTTCCCAGCCGCTTCGTTCTGGTGTGAGCTGCCACATGCTTTGGCATATGATGGACTAAGACCTCAGAAGCCAAGACCCATAACAGGTCCTTCGGTCCTTCCTTGGTTTTCTTGGGCTCTCCGTGACTTGGATGAAAACTCACCCCTCCTCTCTTCCTTCTGCCAGGAAGCACTGTTCACACCCAGGTTAAGTTTGCGAGATGTCACCTGAACCTCATCTGGGGAACATGACTTCCTGTCCTTGGGCTGACCCTTAAGTTCTACACTTTGACCAGAGCGCAGCTCAAGTCCCTGTTGGTGTCAACCAATAACAGATCTCATCTGAGCAGCCACGATGAGCCGGGATTTGAACTTAGGGCCTGAGGTTCAGCAACAAACCAAGCAGTCTTGTCTTCGCTTGTGAGAAGTTTACAGCCCAGTGAAGAGATAGTGCAAACACAAAGCCAACAAACAAACACACAAATAAATAAACGACAAAGTAATTCCACACCTCAAGTCGTGACAAACTCCGGCGGAGAAGGGCTCGGAGGCCTTCCCTGAGGAGGTGACTTTGTCACGAGATGGCAAAGTCTGCCAGGCCGAGGGAACAGCACGTGGGAAGGTTCTGAGGCACAAGAGAGTGGTGGGTCTTGGTTCTGGCATGTCTTCATCTTCGCGGATTCTCTACGAACGGCTCACAGCTCGCCATGCTGAGAGAACTTTCATGCCTTGTCTTCCCAACGAAGCCACAATGTAAGACTCTTCACTGCCATTTCTTCAGGACGTCGGAGAGCTGTGATGACAGCAGAGTGGACTAGGATTGGGAGGCACCAGCTGATGGTCTGGAACCCAAGAGCCTGGGTTCCAGGGGCCCCAGTGCAGATACTAAGCCAAACAGAGGCACAAAACACACGGAAGAGACAGTTTCTGCCTTCCAGAGCAGCCTTGCTCCACTGTTAAGGACGGGACCTCCAGCCATGGCCCCGATGACGCCATCAGAGCCTCTCTGCAGCAGGGCTATCCTCTGCTAGGGGCAGTGAGAGACACCAGCGCTTCCACCTCTGCTGGCTTACCTTACACTGAGGATGGGATCACTCTGTCGTTCCTCCGCTGATTGTTGACTCCTCCACTGACGACACGTCATTCCTCCAGTGGCCACATCACCTTCTTCAGAGTCGGACCCAAACTGCTGGCGACATTAACGCAGTGACAGGGCACACGTAGCCACTTTGAAGACCCCCAGGTCTGAGTTCGATTTCTCTTCACACATGGGTGCACTAGAGCCCATAGGGGCTGCCCTGCAGAGGTGCCCAAAGCAGGAAACTTCTAGACGATCCCAAGGAATGGAAATGGCAGGGAGAAAGACTCACAGGGTCTCATTCTAGCTTTTCATCAGCATCTCTAGTCCTTGTGATCTCTCTGGGGGCCGGGAGGAGGGGGCACGGTCAGGTCCCACACAGTGTTGTGCGATGGATAACAGATGGAGTTTATTACAAAGTGGTATACTCTTCAAGGGCAGAGGGGGCAGGGGTCAGGAAGACATTCTAGCAATGAGACAACTTGGCCGGAGGGGCCTCTGTCTCAACCCACATTTCTCAGAGGACTTTTCAGTAGTTCTTGAAGTCTCTAGAACAGTGGTTCTCAATTGGTGGGTCACAGTCCCTTTCATAGGGGTTGCACATCAGCTATTTACATTATGGATCATAATAGTCCCAAAATTACAGCTGTAAAAGTAGCAACAAAAGTAACTGTATGGCTGGGGGTCACCACAACACTAGGAACTGTGTTACAGGGTTGCAGCGTTAGGAAGGTTGAGAACCAGTGCTCTAGAACATACAGCTTTCCTGAGGGGCATTTTCCCTTCTAGGTAGCTGGCACGTTCATTCAGAAGAACGTTTAGGGAAGAAGACAGTGTCTTTGCCCTTACCAGAAGGCCTCCAGCCAGGTCGTCATCTTAGGATCCTCTGGGCAGCTCAGAATGCCAGGTCGCCACCCAGGTCAGAGGGACCACACAGACCCCATTCTGATGTTTTGGTTCTGCAGCTTTAGTTTTGGTCTCACAAGCTTCCGTTTCTGAGAGAAGTTACCCGACATCGGGACACTAAGAAGAACTGCCCAGGGTGTCAGGATCCCAGCTCACGGGCAGATGGGGTTAGTAATGGTCGTTGTCATAGTATGACCTCCTTTTGTCCTCCACCTGCCTTGTGCACCCTGAAGCCATCATGAACACTACAGCTTCCCAGGACTAGAATAGCTGGGTACGTCATCAACAGCGGGGAAATAGCCAATAGCTTCAACACAGCCATCATCAGTCTGAGGGATTCCCTTCCCTCAGTGGGTGGTCAACTTCAACTATCAACTGGAGTGACCTGGGAGATGGTCTCTGGACAAGCCTGTGTAGGATTAGCTTAGCTAGGTTAGCCGAGGTGGGCGGCACCATCCCCTAGGCTGGGATTGGGAACCGTGTGGAAAGAAGAAAGTGGGTAGAGCACACTGCTCTCTACCTATTGAGTGAATGCTATGTGACTTTCCTATCATGGTGGGCTGTAGCCTGAATCAGTGAACCTGAGCAAACCTTTCCTCCCATAGGTGACTTTTGTCAGGGTGTTCTATCATGAGCTCAGCGCTTGCCTCTTCACCTTTACTCAGCTGTGCACTGGGTTGTCAATCTCTTGCTGCTCCGGGGGCTTCACTGGCCTCTTAAGAGTGGTGATCAGACTTGATGATGGTTTCGTGCAGTTTGCACGCTGTATAAAGATATACAATGTATAAGGCTATGCATATTTTCTGAACCTTTTCAGAAAAAAGACGTGAGGCGTGAAAGAGGCAGGTACATCTCCTCTCTGGCCCCAGGAGATGGAAGACTGCAGAGTGAGGATGCTCCTTTCCGAGGGGGCGATTTTTCCTCTGCAGAACTTGGTACAGACCAGCAACTGTGTGCAGTTAAGTGGTCCGGCCGGTCAGAGGTCCTGCTGGTCAGAGCAGGTTACCTTCCCACCGTGTTTTGACATCTGCCAAACTCGATTCTTTTTTGAGCAACATCTGCTTCTGTTTCCCATGTGATGTCTCAGTTGACTACAAAAATAATTGCACACTTACACTAAGGAAGCAGTCCCTCCCAGGCCTTTTCAAGCAGATAGCCCATAGGAGCCACCTCAGAAGTAGTTATTCTAGGGTATCACAAATCGGGAAGCAGAAGGGGCAAGGCAGAGCCATGCTAGACCCCAAACACCTGCCTCCTTTCCCTTCTTGCTGGCTTTCCCTTGGGGCTGAGCTGTGGTATGGATGTGGGAAGGCAACTCACCAACAGGGAGCCAACTTTATGGCATAAGCAAAGGAGCAAAGGATTATGGTAGCCAATAGTAGCAGAATCAAACACATTCCATTCCCTTCAAGGTAATACCTACAAGGTATAAAGTAAGTCAGCTGTAAAAAGCCAAGAATACACAGTGCTTTGTGACGACAGCCTCTCTGGGTCCTGGTATGAAACGTAGCAGGGAGGGGGCAGGGGTAATGGTCTGAGTTCTCTGTACTCTCTCTCCTTCCACAAATGATGGTTTACAGGGAGCTGAAAGCAGGAGGCAACTACTAGACTTTTTGTTTGTTTGTTTTATATTTCGAGACAGAGTTTCTCCATGTAGTTTTGGTGCCTGTCCTGGACCTTGCTCTGTAGACCAGGCTGGGCTTGAACTCACAAAGATCCACCTGGCTCTGCCTCCTGAGTGCTGGAATTAAGAATGTGCACCACCACCGCCCGGTAGACTACTAGACTTTTAAAAGGTAAGAATACTAGGCATTGTGGCACATGCTTTTAATACCAATACAGGGGAGGCAGAGGCAGGCAGATCTCTGTGAGTTCATGCCTAGCCTACTCTACATAGTTCTAGGTCAGCCAGGGCTGCATAGTGAGATTCTATCTTTAAAAAAAGACAACAAGCCAGATGGTGGTGGTGCATGCCTGTAATCCCAGCACTCGGGAGGCAGAGGCAGGTGGATCTCTGTGAGTTTGAGGCCAGCCTGGTTTATAGAGCTAGTCCTGGACAGTCTCCAAAGCTACAGAGAAACCCTGTCTCGAAAAACAAAACAAAACAAAACAAAAAAGACAACAATGATGGAATGTTTATATAGTGATTTAATATCTGAATCACTTGATATATGCTAGATGTTGAGGCCCAGGAAGTAAATAATGGTTCCAGACCTCAGGGATCTCATAGGGACACTTACTATAAATAATATGTACCATACGTGTAAGCACTAGGATTTGTGGTGTTACAAGTGCTCAAAGAAAGGGCTTCTTGGGGCAGATGAAATGTGATCTGCAGGTTATATTATATTGACATGTTAAGAGATGAGCAGGTGCGTTTCAGGCAGTTGGGTCAGTTTAGTGGGCTTTCTTTTTCTTTCTTTCTTTCTTTCTTTCTTTCTTTCTTTCTTTCTTTCTTTCTTTTTTTAAAAAAAGATTTATTTATTTATTATGTATACAGAATGTATGACTGCAGGCCAGAAGAGGGCACCAGATCTCATTACAGATGGTTATGAGCCACCATGTGGTTGCTGGGAATTGAACTCAGGACCTCTGGAAGAACAGCCAGTGCTCTTAACCTCTGAGCCACCTCTCCAGCCCTCTTTCTTTCTTTCTTGTTTATTTATTTATTTTTTTGAGACAGGGTTTCTCTGTGTAGCTTTGCACCTTTCCTGGAACTCACTCTGTAGCCCAGGCTGGCCTCAAACTCACAGAGATCCTCTTGCCTCTGCATCCTGAGTGCTGGGATTAAAGGCATGTGACACCACCGCCCAGCTCAGTGGGTTTGTTTTTTAAGATTTGTATTTTCTATCTTACATGTATGAGTGTTTATCTGCATGTATGTATGTGTACCACGTGCCCGTGGAGACCAAGAAGCATTGGGTCCTGTGGAATCGGTGTTACAGGTGGTCATGAGCTATCATGTGGGTGCTGGTCTTCTACAAGAGCAGCCACTGCTCTTCACCGAGACGTCATTTCTCCAGCCCGATGACTGGAATTCTTATAATGGAGTGCTTCAGGGAAAGGGGAGTAGGGTTGTTATACGTGAGAACTGAAGCGTGCAGGAGTGTGTTGTGAATATTCCTGTTCCAATGAAAATGTGTGTTCTAAAAACGATGTGAAACTACAGAATCCCATGTTCTCCTGAAAATGAGCAGAAATTATTGACACAGCACAGCAGAGATTCCTCTTCAATAGTAAACTGGCTTTGCAAGGAAGAGGGGAAGTCCCTGCTTCTAGAATCAGAGAGAATGGAAAAACCACAATGCTAAGGTCATCATGTTCATTTCCTGGGTCAGGGAAAAGCTAAGACCTTGGATTTTAATCCTCACTTGGCAAGAGGACAAGAGCTGAGGAAAGAGACCTGTAAGAGAACCAAACTCCTCTTTTTAGCCCAGATGTTCCCGAGAATGTGTCCTCAGTGAGAGGTGACAAGGCACATCTGTGCCCTGGCTCAGAATACAACAGAGTGTGTGTGTGTGTGTGTGTGTGTGTGTGTGTCTGTCTGTCTGTCTGTCTGTCTGTCTCTCCCCTAACTCTAGACTATAGGCTTGTGTCACATCTGAGCTTTGATTAATGACTTTATACCACACAGGGTCCAGCAGTCACCAATTCCAAAAATTTTCATGAAAATATCTCCCAGATTGGGTGCATATGATTAGAGCAGTTTGCAGGAATAAATGTAAAAAAATTTACTTTATTACTTTATTTATTTATTTATTTGTGTGTGTGTGTGTGTGTGTGTGTGTGTGTGTGTGTGTGTGTGTGTGTATGTGTGTTTGGAAGACAGTCACCCTGACAATCTGGCCCAGGGCATCATGCATGGGAGAAGTTTATTCTTTAGGCCACTGTACCCTTAGACCCTCTGCTGTAATGGTTCAATGTCTCATAATAGTTAACAATCACCTCAACTAAGAAACCTAAATTATATATTATATTCAACACTTCCTCCTCTTCCTCCTTCTCTCTCTCTGTCTCTCTCTCTCTCTCTGTCTCTCTCTCTCTCTTTCTGTTTTGAGACAGGATTTCTCTGTGTATCCCTGCCTGTCCTGGATCTCACTCTGTAGACCAGGCTGGCCTCAAACTCACAGAGATCCCCTTGCCTCTGCTTCCTGAGTGCTGGGATTAAAGGCGTGCACCATCATTGCCAAGCTTCAACATTTTTTTTACTTTTCATTTTAAAGCAATTTTAGACTTTCAGAAAATATTTTAAAAATTAACAGCTATTTTACACAAATTCTTTCTGGCAATCCCCTAATATTAATGACTTAATACATCTATAGAATAGTTATGGAAACTGGGAAATCTAATATTGATATAATATTATTTATAGTACAATTTCCTTCTCCAGTTAAGGTCCTTTTTTCTAGGCCAGAGTTCAACCCCAAGCTCCAGCTTTCTCTCAGCTGTCATGTTCCCTGCGTTTGACAGTATCGGCTAATGTCTCAGGCTTCCTCTGTGTCCCAGGCTTGGCAGTTTTAAAATGCCTAGTCAATTATTTTGAGAAATATCCCCCAGTTTAGGCTTTTAGATACTGCCTTGTGGTTAGATCAAAGCTTTGAGTTTCTGACAAGATACCACTAAGCTACCGTGACCTTTTCTGTCCATCAACTCAAGAGGCAGATGCTGTTGACATGACTTAATATGTGTGCTCTGGTCGGTTGTTCAGTGGTGTCTCCCCACTGACATGCTGCTGTTTTCTCTTTTTATTTAACACATTTTGGGATGTTGTGAGATAGGTCAGGTGGTCAGGTGCTTGCTGCATGAGTGTGAGGAACTGAGTTTGGATGCCAGCTCCATGTAAAGAAACTGGGCATGCCAAGGAGCTCCTGTAGTCCTAACCCTGGGGAGAGGACTCACTGGCTAGCTATTGGCTGAGTCAGTGAACTCTGGCTCCATGAGAGACTGTCTCATAAACACAGCAAAGGTGGACTGAAAAAGACATCGTGATTTGCCTACACACACACACACACACACACACTCACACATATATACACACATACACTTACACATACAATCCTACATACGCACATGCATATACACATACACTCACAATACACTCACACACACAACACACACATACACTCACACACATACACACACATACACTCATACGCATATACTCACACATATATACACATATACTCACACACATACACTCACAACATATACCCTGACACACACACACACACTCACACATATGTACACACATACACTCCTATATACACACATGCATATACACACACACTCACAATACACTCACACACAACACACACACACATACACACATATTCACACACTCACACATATATATACACATACACTTACACATATACTCCTATATACACACATGCATATACACACATAATACACTCACACACACCACACACACATACACATATACTCACATACATTCACAACATATACCCTGACACACACACACATAGACACACATTCACACACTCACATATATATACATACATACACTCCTATATACATACATTCATATACACACACACTCACAATACACTCACACACACATACACATATACTCACACACATACATTCACGACATATACCCTGACACACACACACACACACACACACACACACACACACACACACACACACCTCCTAACCCTGGCAGGCAGCGTCATTCCCCCATGACCAAGCGTTCAAATACAAGAGCCCATGGGGTCCGTTGCTCTTCAGACCACCACCAGGCCCTGCACCTGTGGGGAGAACAGCCCTCTACTTGGGGTTACTAGCTGTGAAGCCGTCAGAGCCCAGGGAGAGGACACGGGACAAGGTGTTGTCCAAGCTACGGAGGGTCTTTTCACTGGGGGAAGTGTCATCCCACTGCAGGCATAAAGGATGAGTCTTGACCATCCGTCATGAGGAAGACAACTTTTTCACCAAAGCTTAAGAAAAGCTGGATTAGTTTATGAAGAGAGTAGGAGGCAGCTGAGTGTTCTTTGTGGGTGTCAGTGACCTTGGTAATTCCGAGCAAGATTCTCTCTGGTTTTAGTGCCCTGGGGTCAGGTTCTTCCTACAGAAATCATTCTCCTCCCACACCTTGTCTGCACGGATGCCTGGCTGGCCATCTCAGGGGCCAAGTCAAGTGGGCTCCTTGTCATTTTAATACATCTTTCCCCCACAGAAGCAATCGACTCCCGGAGGGACAAAGGCAGAGGCCAGCTTTCCAGCACGATTCTTTCTAAGCTTGTTTTACAAAGGCCCAGGATGGCAATTCAGGACGGAGAGTAGATCTGAGCCGCTGCTGAGAATTACAACATGAGGGGAGATTTACAATTAATTAATTAGCCTAGAAATCGCTTAAAAATCCAGGTGACTCAGCCAGAGGATGAAACCGGGGGTCTGTTTGATCTCTTCAATGAGCTGAGGGCTGGGGCCAGGCCTGGGAAAACGGAAGTGGGGAGTGGTTGGCTGAAGGGGATTTGGCTGGGTCTCTGGAAGGAAATACAGAGAATGTCAGGTGCATTGAGGTTTTGCTTGCTTCTTCCTGTATCCACAGTTTTCGCTTTCTTCCTATCCTCTTGACAGAAGGGCACTGTGTTTTCAGGAGCTCCGCCAGTTGGGGCCTGGGGTATCTTATCACTGCTGTCTACTTTCTTGAGCCCAGTGGCTCAGGGGCAGGGCAGCTTGAAGGCCCCAGAGAGGGATGTGAGGTAGGATCCAGGACACCGAGCAGCTGTGAGCTGGAAACACTCACTGCCTGTCCTGCTTCTGGATAGCCTGCCCTTCTTTCCATGACAGAGGGAGAATCCTGAGACCCAGACTTTGACCCACCACCGCCCATTTGTGGGGCTCGGAGAAAGCTCACTTGATTTGGTGGAGAGCTCATTAGAAGTCATTTCGGAAGTCTGAAACCTGGCACTCTCCCATTTTTACAAAACCAACAGCTTTCCCATCCTGTCTTGCTCACTGTGAAGGGGAGGGGCATGTAGCTGGTAGTTCATCCTTTGACCTGGATTTGAGAATTACATGTCAAGGTAGTGATGCCTAACGATAGTCTGCTGTCCTCATAGATTGGTACCTGGCCCAGCAGTCATCAGAGAGGCTTCATCCAGCAGCTGATGGTCAGACAGAGCTCCTGGAATCTTGAAGAAAAGGGGAAAGAAGGGTTGTAGGAGCCAGAGGTGTCAAGGACACTAAGAAACCCACAGGATCACCAAACCTGGTCTCACAGGGGCTCAAGAGACTGAACCGACAACCAGGGAGCCTGCATGGGACTGACCTAGGTCCTCTGCATACGTGTTACAGTTGTGTAGCATGGTCTCCTTGTGGAACTCCTACTAGTGGGGGCAGGGCTGTCTCTGGCTCTTTTAGCTGGCTTTTGGGACCTTCTTCCTCATCCTCATCATCAACCGTCACCATCATTTAAAAAAAGATTTGCCGGGTGGTAGTGGCGCACGCCTTTAATCCTGGCACTGGGGAGGCAGAGGCAGGTGGATCTCTGTGAGTTCGAGGCCAGGTCTACAGAGCAAGATCAAGGACAGGAACCAAAACTACAGAGAAACCCTGTCTTAAAAAACCAAAACAAAAACCAAACAAAAACAAAACAAGCAAATAAACAAACAAAACCCAAAAAACAAAAAACAGTTAAAGCTCTTAGCTGCATGTGATAGCACACACTTTTAAATCCCAGCACTCAGGAGGCAGAGACAAATGGATCTCTGAGTTCAAGGTCAACCTGGTCTACAGAGTGAGTTCCAGGATGCTGCATAGAGAAACTCTATCTTGATAAACCTTTAAAAGGAGTGGGGGGCGGGAGCTGGAGAGATAGCCCAGTGGTTAAGAACATGTATTGCTCTTGCAGAGGAATTTGGTTAAGAACATGTATTGCTCTTGCAGAGCATTTGAGTTTGATTCCCAGCACCCACATCAGGCAGCTTACAACTGCTTGTAACTCCAGCTCCAGAGGATGGCCCTAACCTCAGGTACATGCACATATACAGATACATATACACGTATACATAAATAAATAATAATAAAAGTATTTAAAAAAAATTAAGGCTCTTCCTAAATTATACCACAACAATTGGTAGGAAGAAAGAGTCAGTGAGAAGAATACCAAGTAACCAATAAACAACATAATTATATGTTTAACTTCATCTAGCTGAATGCGCTATAATGGCTGCATCTTAGTATTATCTTTTTGTGGTCACAGACTTACGCATGTATGCTAAGTAACAATCGCAGAAGAATCCCCTTGGTTTCTTTCTTATACCGTCTTCAGACTTGTTTATCTGAAATATCACACCCCTTCTTCTTTTGTTTTGTTTTTCAAGACAGGGTTTCTCTGTGTAGTTCTGGCTGTCCTGGAACTCACTCTGCAGACCAGGCGGGCCTCGAACTCACAGAGATCCGGCTGCCTCTGCCTCCTGAGTGCTGGGATTAAAGGCGTGTGCCACCACTGCCCAGCTACACCCCTTCTTCTTGTGTCACAGGAGAAAAGATGTCCCTTCTCCAAGCTAAGGCTCAGCGTGCTACCTATGGGTCTGGATCTTGTGGCCCGTCCATAGCCTCTGGGAACACCACCCTCCCTCTCGGATCTTCAGCTCCTCTAGTCTATTCATGATGACATCTTTTGACAAGGCTCAGTGCTGGTGATCATGGCAGGGGAAGGGCAGAGCTCATGGCAGCTGGTGCTTGTGGAGACCTTGATGTGCCGTCCTCGGTGGATTAATTCTACACAGTAGCCTTGGAGACCGTTCTCATTTCTCCAGTGGACTCTGGAAAGAAAATCATTCATTTCATCATGATTTTTCTTAAAGATTTATTTATTTATTATGTATACAGTGTTCTGTCTGCATGTGTCCCTGCAGGCCAGAAGAGGGCATCAGATCTCATTACAGGTGGTTGTGAGCCACCATGTGGTTGCTGGGAATTGAACTCGGGACCTCTGGAAGAGCATTCGGTGCTCTTAACCTCTGAGCCGTCTCTCCAGCCCCTCATCATGAATTTTAAAGCCTGCATGGGGTCATGGGTGTCTGAGTCAGTGTACTATTGCTGTGAAGAGACACAATGACCAAGGCAACTTATAAGAGAAAGCACCCGACTGGGGCCTTGCTTAAGTTTCACAGTTTTGAAGGGTAAATCCATAACCATGATGGCGGGAAGCAGGCTGGCAGGCATGGAACAAGAGCAGTAGCTGAGAGCTTACATCTGATCTACAGGTGTAAGAGACAGAGAGAAAGAGAGAGGTTAGGCCCACTGTGGGCTTTTAAAACCTCAAAACTCATCCCCAGTAACCCATTTTACCCAGCAAAGCCACACCTACTCCATTAAGGCCACACATAATCATTCCCCAAACAGTCCACTAACTAGAGACCAGGCATTCTATATGACCCCCGTGGGGACATTCTCATCCAAACCATCAGAGGGGGCATGTTGGCACACATCTGTCAACTAGCACTCTGGAGGTTGAAGCAGGAGGATGGTAAGTTTCAGGATGGTCTGGGATACACAGCAAGACCTGTCTCAAAAGCTGTGTGGCGGCAGCAATGACAGCAACAGCAGCAGCAGCAACAACAACAACAAAATAAATTAAATAAAGCCTTTCCTGAGCCCTTGCCCAGCCAGACTCAGCTAATCAAAGGGAGTCTTGGGAAAACTTACTCAGCCTGCTTCACTTTCCTCTGCCTCTGACTCAGCCATGAATTGCCACACAGACTGTGCTGAATAAATTGGCATTAAAAATCGTTGAAAGAATGAGTCGACAGTTTGGGGAACGCACATCTTCCATGGCAGGAGGAGCCAGGCAGGGCGATCTGTGTATTGTAGTTGGAGAGCTTCTCTCCAGGTTCCATCAAGCCCCCGCGGTCCCACAACCCAAGTATAAAATAATCATACAGACACT